>NW_004955410.1:7132555-7409443 GCF_000276665.1 Chinchilla lanigera
AGAGAGAGAGAGAGAGAGAGAGAGAGAGAGAGATTCTGAAGAAAGCACTACTTTTATTTATAACAGTCTATGATGCTTTATTATGTAGAAGTAGAATATTTTCTGGTAAGACCCATATGCCGAAGTTTGCAGTGCTTCTCAGAAGAGAAATGAACAAGGCAAGAGTGTCTAGCTTAAAGGCAACGGGGGAAATGAGCAGGAAGAATACGAACTCCTCAGTCACGTTCTCTGTTCCCTCCTGCTTTGCAGATGATGGACCGATGGGAGAGCCAAGGCAGTCCTCAAACCAGTTTATCTGCGCCGGCCATACCGCAGAACCTGCCCTTTCCCCCCGCCCTCCACAGGAGCTCCTTTCCGGACTCAACAGAGGCCTTTGACCCACGGAAGCCTGACCCATACGAGCTCTACGAGAAGTCGAGAGCCATTTATGAAAGTAGGCGTAAGTGAAAGCCACAAAAACCAGGGTACATTAATCACAGCTGATGCCCTGCCAGGAGGCGTATCCAGGCCAAAAGAACTGGCATGCTTTTATATTCTGAGGTTCAAAAGTATCTCCAAAGTGAAATCAGATGGTCTAAATTCTCTTAAGAGCTTGTTTTTCCCTATTTTTATGGTTTTGTTTTATTGGACAAATAATTGTATACATTGCTGGGGTACAAAATAATGGTTTTCATTTTGGAATGATCAAGTCAGACTAATTAGCATATCAAGTATTTATCATTTTTTTGTGCAGAGAACATTGAAAAACCTCCTTTAACTATTTTTAAAATATACATAATTATTAACTGCACTCCTGTACCTTGCTGTACAGTAGAACTTAGTGTCTTCCAATCTAACTGAAACTTTATACCCACTGATTTAAAAACCCTGTTGATTATAAAGTAAGTATATTATGTCTTTTGTTTTTAAATTTTATTTCCTATTTTTTTCCCATAAACCCTTGAAGAAAATCAGGAATTTTGGAATGGGAGCAGTTGCTAGTTTTATGTAAGTCCCCAAAGAAAAGCAATGGGACTTTTAGTCTGGTGAATCTGATCTGGAGCAAAGCTTGGATTTTTTTCTGAGGGTCTTGAAGGCAGTCACTGAAGAAGTCAGAGCCCTGAGTAAAATGTCAGCTAAGCCTCTGCAGCTCATAGCCCTGAAATCAGCTGGTTCCAAAGGCAGAGCAGAGCCAGGTGCCGATCATTTCTACCCAAATCCTCTGCTTCCCATGTAATGCAGTTTAGTCCATTTGAACATTGCCTCAAAATACCATGTCTGCACTTGCCACTCTCGTTGAAGGTCTCCTAGAATTATTTCATTACACTTTATAAATAATAGAAAACAAAGGCTTTTAATATTGCATGTACATCTGTGGTGCCTCTTTGCATCCCCTAAGATCATGTCCTGCATGTGTTAGAGGACAGGAATCTAAATGGCCCGAGTGTATCGTACACTGGGTAAGAAGAGCCTGAGCACACGACCAAGGAACCCAGCCTAGCGAAAGGGCTTAGTCCCTGGTGCTCCCGCCCACAGACCGCCGATTTCCTTCCTGCAATGTCCCGCCGATGTCTTGCTTCCAGCTTCACCATCTGAAGCTTGAAAAGGAAGTTTTCAATTGTGTGTGATCTCAGAGAATCTCAAATCTGCTTACTCTTTTGACGAGCTTAGGGACTGAATGTTATGCACCCATGTGGTAAAAGGCAAAGCAGGCATAATACTTTTCCCCATCCTCTCCAGCTCTTTATAGAAGTAATTTTGGTTGATAAAATAGGACAGCAAGCCATTGAGAACTCATTTTTATCAAAATGAACCTGTACTCCCAATTTTAAATAATCAGCTGCATCAGAGTGACTGTGGATGATCAAGTGAAGTGTCTTTAGAGGGCTGTGTCATTTAATGTCAGCTACCACAGAGGGAGAACAAAGTAAGCGTTCTTGAGCTATAAAATATGGCGTATGAGTGTAGGGGATTAGCATGAACGTGGGGTATTAGGGAAATTTGCAACAATGTCAGCACAGTTCTTATTACCTTTTCTCCTTCGGCAGCCAAGTATTTATTCACATCCCCTCCGCTCTAGGCCCCAAGGGCGGTATCAAAGATGAGCGCAGTGCCCGGCTCTCACAAATCTACTGCCGAATTAAGGAGAATGTAAACAAGTGGGGAGAAGACACTGCAGAGGTTCCGACTTTGAAGGAGGAAACACGTTGCAGCATCGTTTAAATAGCTGCCTCGTGTCTTTGCTTTGCTTCCTTTTTGGTTAGATGCAGGCAGCACGAGGAGGTGCTTCCGTCTGGTTTTGTTTCTTCCCTTCTATTCTTCTGCGGTTTCCTGATCAATGCAAAACTTTATTATTTAGGCGAAAGCCTGCGATGGTGTTCATTCCGTCTCCTCTCTGTGGCTGTCTGAGACGGATGAGCCCCTGGCATCCCTGGAAGAATTCTGATTCTCTGTCCTGCCCCTGCAGGGTGGTTTGTTCCCATTGCCTTTCCCCTGTCACCCGTGATGACCCCAGAGGACCAGCCTGCCTCCACCTCCTGGTCCTTCTGTTCCGCTCTCCTCTTGTAGACCTTCATCCCCTTTCCCCACGCAGCTGAACTGCAGCGGGCTTCCACCCGCCCCCAGCGCCCTGCCCTGCCTACACCACCTTGGCCTGCACTCTAGAGCTCCAGGTGCACCCCACACTCCGCTTTCAGTCAGCTCTCCTAATGTTGCTGAGGTCACAGCAATGTTTTCAGGTCACAAAGCTCAGGAGGGCATGCTCGTTTGTCCTTCCCACTTCTCCTCCATCCTGTTGTTTGGAACACTAAACAGAGTATAAATGAGACCCAGGAATCATGTCAAGGCAAGGAAAGCACGAATCCTGAAGACCCAGGAAACCAAAGAGCACGAGTTCTCTGGGTAAACATCAGCTTTCTCCACTTCTGGGCACGCAGGGTGTCGGAAGAAGGAGCGAGCCCTTTGCCTTCTGTGCAGTTCCTGCTTCCAACCATGAAGAAGTCTCTTTCCATTACTAAAACTTTTAGAGCAATACTTTTTAAAAAAAAATAACTCATAGAAAGCTCATCTACTTCTCTTCATCTTAAAATGGAATTTTTATTTATATTTTAATATAATGATCATAAAACTTACATACAACCCCCCCCCAAAAAAAGGGCCAGGTTCAAAATTTTGGTTGTGAACCAACTCTATTATTATTCCTTTAAACCATAAACATAACACTTAGCTTTGGATCTATTTATTCTTATGTGTCTTAATTTTTTTTCCTAGGAAACAAATCACTGGGGGTAGGAAAAGTATGGAGGGAATACGAGTCAAAGCTGTGAGTCTTTTGACATTTTCCCGGGCTAGTAGTGACCCCTTTATAATCATGTCTAAGCTAAAGAGATGTTTGCATTCACATTAAAAGCTAAGCTACAGTTCCCAAACAAAAAGATGCCCCTCCATCCACAAGTCTGGGCCGTACAGGACTACAGAATAGTCTATCAAGGCTGTCAAAAAAATGTTTGGATTCAAGTCATCAGCCCCCTGCCAATGATGGAAATTTATCAAATGATGTAAATGCTGCTGTGCCTCATTTGAGGCATAATTAGATTATGCTGACATTTTAATGTGCATGCACAGGACATCTTAATAAAGATGTATTCCTGGGGGGAAAATGTGATTTTAAACAAATGAAGACAACCATAGGATACCAGAGCCACATGAAACAGAACATGACAGGTACATGCTTGTGAAAAATAAGCTAGAAACACCTCCTATCTTCCGAGCTCTTCTCCAGATCACAAGGGAACTGAAGAAAGGTAGACAGGGGAAGAGTCATCCACCCAGAAAGCAGGCAGTCCCTCTGATTTCAGAGCAGTGGGCACAGAGCCAGAAGTGGGAGCTCAAGGCCCCACACCAATCCGCAGGAACCTACGAACCACCCCCACGTGTGTCTAGAACTCTGGGAGGCCCACCACAAGAGAAATGCATGACAAGTCTTCTCTGATGACCAGGCTTTCACAGTGAAATTAGAGAAGCAAATACTGTACATAGGAAAGAATTCCTGAGCAAGGCTGCCTTTCACAACACAGCAAATAATCTCGCTATCTGGATATGTGAAGCTGCACCGTAAAAATAAATGAATTAGAATGCTGGTCGCTTCTCAACTTCTGTGTGCAAAACTCGTGTGTAGTTGGGAGAATATGTGTCAGGTATTTTCAAACTCTGCAAAAAGAAATTCTTTTCTCACTGACTTAATTCTGTATAGGCTTAAGCTTGCATCCATGATGTGGAAACAGGCCAAGAAAAAAATATTTTAAGTTTTGGGCAATACAGCCTTTAGGTTTTCATGTGAATTATTTAAAATACATTGATCCTATGCAGTTATCTGAAGTCCTTGGGACCATAAGTTTTTTGGAGTTTTTTCAGGTTTTAGAATATCTGCCTGTACATAGTGAGGGATCCTGGGGAATGACACCTAAATCTAAATGCAAAAATTATTTCCATTTTGTAGACACATGACACCTACAGCCTGAAGACAATCTCATACAGTATATGTAGTACACCGGTGCTGGTTTTGGCCTCCACTTTGTGGAGTCACGTCAGCGCTCAAAAGGTTTGGATTATGGGACATTTAGGATTTCTGTATTAGTGATACTCAATCTGTGTCACCAATTCCCCAAAGAACAAACACCTCCTTTCCTCCTCCCCACCCTATCAAAGACTGCAAATATCATATTTCTCTTGTCTCTGTTGACTTCTTACTGCCCCTGATACTTAGAATTTTAAAACTTAAAAGCAAAGGGAAAGAGCCCTTGTACAGTGGGAGGAACCAGGCTACTTTTCTCTTTCCTCCTCTCTTTTCCTTTCCTTTGAGTCATAAAGAAAGAACTGGACTGTTCTTTGCAAGCACAAAGTCCTCTGCTTGTAAACAGCCCTCGTGTTGGACTGTGTGAGCCATTTCTAACAATAGGGAGAAAGTATTTCTAAAGATTCTTACTTTTTCACCTCCTGTCATCTCCTGCCATTTTTCCACTGTGTGTGACTATGCCCTTGCTCCGAGCACATATTTTTGATGTGGCAGGAAACTTTTTAGTAGCCTAGTTACCCATGAGAACAATCTAGGGTGGCTATTCGTGAGTCTTTCTGGGGCAGGCCTGGTCTGTGTGTTACAGCATAAGTATTAAAGCTGCTGTTTTCTCAGCAGACTATCTGCATTTGAATGATGAGTTATGTGGTTTCCCTTTATTCATCTGTTCAAGAAATAGCCATCATTACTGGCCAAGAAAAGTCTATATCTAAGTGTACATACCATGAATAAAAATTTTGATATCTATTCAGAAAGGCTGTTTTGGCTAATCAGATTATTTGGCTCTATATGTTTTATCCATAATTTGAGATAAACGCTAACATTGTAACTTTTCATGGCCCAACTTGCCCACACCTAGAAATTGTAACTATGGCCAGTTCCAAAGCTTGACAAAGTAAGCAGAAAAAATAGAAGGTAAGGGTTGAAACAGTGCAATACTGTGCCATGGAGGTCTCACTCTTATCATAGGAAGGAAGTCAGATTTGACATCTCTATAGTCACGGAACTGAAAATTTGAAAAAATTACATGTAGATAACTGCAAATTATGGCCCTTGCATCTTCTCTTTTTATTACCAGGCCAGGCAATCAAAGAAAATGAGTCTAGCTCACTTTGGAATCTTACAGAATAAAATCCCAATCATCCTAATGAAAATTGGTTGATTTACAAGGAGTGATCAAAAGTTACAGTGAATGTTTTGTAGAAGTTTTTAAGTTTATTACAATGCAACATTTCGCCAAGAGCAATGGGATGTGTGTTCAAAGCACGAGAGGGTACTTTGAGAGGGATTAACGGCGGTGTGTCTTTTACTGTAATAACTGCTTTATTTAAACATTCACTGTGTCCTTTGATCATACCTCATTCATCAGGTATTGCAGTTCCTATCAGATAAAAGCATCATGGCATGTCCTTATCCGCCTTGTTCATCAGATCTGGCACCATGCCATTTCTGGCTCTTCCCCGAGGTCAAAATGACTTTGAACGGTAAGTGTTTTGAATCAATTCAGGACATCGAGGCAGCCATGACAGTTCAACTCAAGACACTCAAAAGAGGACTTCCAGAACTGCTTCAGAAAGTGGCCGGGACATTGGGATGAACATATCTGAAGCAAGTGGGAGTGTTTGGAAGGGGATTTAAGGCAATACATCTTCTGCTGTGATACATTTTTAAGTGAATATTCACCATATTTGTTGATCAAGCCTTGTAGGAAGTGGGGTCTTCCCCTGTTACATCACTTTCTGTAAGCCTGACTTTCTTCCAGGGGTTTACCTTCTCCTCAGCTGTGGGGACATTTCATAGGCACGCACCATGCTGCAGCTTTGGGAGCTGTAGCACAAAGCAGATGCAAACAGGAGCAGGAAAAAACCTTCCTCCTGAAACTCTCCCCTCTCAGCTCTGTCCCTTGGTTGAAACCAAAGATGAGTTATGACTAAAGTTTGTCCAAGCTTTTTTCTCTTCACATTGAACCTTGGTTATTATAAATAAACAATTTATGAGGTATAACGTGTCCACACTCCATTGCAGTAAGACATCACTCAAATACAGGATCATAAAAGTGTCAGGCATCCGTATGGTGTAATGTATCTTATGATATAACCTCTTTAGAACAGAATTTCCTCTGGAATTCTGCACAAACAGCTCACACAATCAGTTTGCTTTCCCAGAAATTAGAAAGCACTAACCCGACATAACCAATGAGTATCACAGCAAAGGTAGCGATCAAAAGTAACTACAGGCCAGTTAAATTGCATAATGGAGAAGCAAGCTGTTTTCTAGTGCTGTACCTGAAATGAAGTTATAATTTATAGCAGATCAGAAATGAACAGTTGTTCTTTTCACACTTTTTGGCCTTTATCCTTCTCTTTTGTTGCTGGGTGTTCGTTATTGAATTCTTTCATTGTTCAATATTTTAATGCATGTGTAATTCACAGGTGATCACAAATAGGCAGTTGTGTTTCTACGCTGTTGGGGTTAGTGCTGCTCTCTCCTTGTTTATTAGTGAGCAAGGGCTGTAGGTTGCTCTGTCACTCATCCGAGCACCAGAGGCGTTCAGCAAGGTGGAGGAGTATAACCATAATAGCACTGTGCACACCTCTCATTGCTGGAAACGGTGAAAGCAGTAGATCTGCATCACATGCAGCAGAGCCATGCTGAGGGCTGGGAATCAGAACCTCGAAGCCCATGGAGTCCTTCTGCTTGAGTCTTTCTGGCTGCAGCCTCCTTTCCCTATGTTATTTAATACCTGAGAGTCATGCTGCAAATGTCCAGAGGTTTCAGAAAGGTTTTGATAGATTCATGGCTGCCACCGCGCAAGCAGCTATCTAAGTGATGGTAAGAGGCCACCTTCCCCTCCCAAAGAGTATCCTGGCATCTCAGTGCTGGGCTGAAGTCGACCCCTGGCCTGATTTGCTCGGACATTGTTGGTGTCCAATGAAAGCAGCTCTCACCCATGTTCTCTGGAGTGCAGTGTTATTGTAATGAAACAAGATGATATGTAAATGTCAAGACACTTTTACAAGTGACCTTAGCATTGGAATCATAAAAGGACAGAAAAAAATTTTAACATTATCATTTTAATATCCTCAACTGTACTACGAAGGTTAATTTTCTGTACCTTTTTCTTATGGGTGAAACACTATTGCTATCATTAGTATGATTTATGTTTATGATTTGATCTATGAAAAAATTTGCCTTTTGGCTGCAGTTTCAAATATACCACATCATGCATCACTTTGCATTTATAATATGTTTGTGACGATCAATAAATCCTATTAGACTGGGTTTGCCATTCTTTAATACATAGATTTTAATTAATTAGCAAGTCTAATCTCAAAAATGGTATCTTGGGTGCTTTGTAAAGACTCTGACAACATTTATATTTCTATTAGGTTCCTTTTAGAACTGCAAAGCTACCATGACACTAGCAACATGCTACTGAGATGCTGCATATATATTTTACTATGTACTATAGAAATTAGATCTAATCCTGTAGCTTATAAATTTATTTTATGCAGTAATTTAAAACTTGGAGCTTTTGGATGAGAGATAGAAGGATGAAAAAAATGTGAACAGTAGAATAAAATCAGCCCCTGCTTGAACATTATTTAAGATGTCAAAGCATTTTGTTGGTGGCATGAGTTGACAATGCAACTCAAAGTAATTTCATGAATAAACATGAGACCATCAAGGCCTCAGTAAATAGCATTTAATGGCTGGGTGGCAAGTGGGTCCTAGTAAGATTATGATAATATAAAATGTCAGTTTTAAACCTAATGGAAGTGTTTTGGAAGTAGCAGTGCTCCATCCCTGACACAGGTCTGCGTTTTTGATGAAAGAGTGTTTCCAATTCATAATCCTAGATGGTCACAGTAAGCATGAAATTTCTTCAACAACTCCTGTAGAAAATTAAATACCTTTCATGGTGACCCACAGATTACCTAGAAGGGATGATCATTAGTCTTTGATGAGTGGAACTTGCTCTTTACTGTAAGTAAAGTGAACTCAGTAACAAAGCAATCAAAATTTAGTCCTTTTTAAATTTTTAAATCAAATGATAACTCAGTGCTTCATATGACACAACTATATTATAAAATTATGTCATCTTAATACACCCAAAATGGAAGGATCTACTGCACTTCAGCCCCACTCTCTGCCTTTGAAAGCTACGTCTTTTCAGTTGCCCCTTTATAAATTCTCTAGAGGAATAATCACTTAGGTGATCAATGACTGCATATCATAAATGCATATGGTTATTTATACAACTATATAACAGTAAAATAATGACCCAAAATTTCTTCCAGCCTAAAATTAGTTCTATATTGAAGTCTAAGGGGGAGGGTCCCACAGGAAAACTTCATAGTTCTTTTATCTATAATGTGGATTTATGCTTTAGAGAGGTTTGGTAGTGATTTTCAGCAAGTTGATAAGCTTTATATTAAGTTCATCATGGAGGCAAAAACATCCTGCCCGCTCTCAGATAGCAGGAGCTCAGTTTATCTCAGCCTCAAACTCTACTTTTTCAGTGTTTCTTGACCAGGGATTTGCCTCCATGTCTCATCTGCAGGTCTCGTATTAAACCCAGTTATGAGTTTGGGGATATCTCTGTGGGCAGAACCGGAAAGGAGGAGAATGAATATCTGAAGATGTGATAGAAAAAAATTACAGCATAGAACTCTAGGGATATAGTATTTATCCACAGTAATTCTAAAGTACAGCAAAGACCACTTAGTGCAGGCTATCTTTTAATTATAAATAAGCTGGAAATGATGGGGTTTTTTTTGGTTTTCTGAGACAGAGTCTCACTATGTAGCTCAGGCTGGCCTCAAACACACTATGTAGCCAAGTCTCGAACCCTCAGTCCTTCTGCCTCAGCCTTATTATAAGAAGTATTTTTTTTCTAAAAGGATCTTGAAGAGTTTTCACTGAGAAAGTACAGAACAATCTAAGCAAGTCTCAGCATCTGGGACCTGAATCTTCCATCCACACAATGAAGGCCTTTTGATGAAATTTCTTCATGGCTCTTCATGGTTCTCTATCACTCTGCTGGTTCCTCAGTGGGGTTAAGGCAGTGAATTCTGAAAGCAAGATAAAGATCAAAGCACAATTTCATGATGTCATTTTCTATCTATGCAAATAAAGACATGCTGAAAGCGGGTGTTTCACAAACATATCTGTAGGATGGCCCTTTCCTCACCCCTGATAAATTTTAACAGGAGAGCACCATATCCAAACACCACCAGTAACTAGGGTTCTCAAGATCCTGGAATTCAAAATGGGGCATATGCCTGCATTTTAAAGGTGTTTACACTCAAGTGCATGAATTTTTACATTATTACATGCAACACAGATGATATCACAGTTCTCATACGATCTCTGTGGCTAAAATAAACCAATTTAATTCAAGTATTTATACATAACTTCAATTACCAAATAAAAAAAACATCAAAATGTTTGGACTGGTACACATAAACCACTGGCACTGAATGTTCACTGTGTATTTGAGTGTTTA
The DNA here is from genome assembly GCF_000276665.1 of Chinchilla lanigera. Lineage (NCBI taxonomy): Eukaryota > Metazoa > Chordata > Mammalia > Rodentia > Chinchillidae > Chinchilla > Chinchilla lanigera. Next base: position 7,142,617 of record NW_004955410.1, read on the forward strand.
TCAACACACTACTGTAATGTGATTTTAGAACACTCACATTTACTGTATATCTATCTCAAGTTCTGGATTGACTTTACTTTCAAATGAGAATCAAAATCTAATAATATTTGGAAGTGGTGATCTTTTTTTCCATCCTGGTCTAAAAGAACTGAGATTTTTCTCTTTTGGATACATGTGAGAGAGATACATTAGCATACACACTAATATGTAAAGCAGGGTAAATCTGCCTGCCGTGGATTTCAGAGAGAAAAAAATATTACATGAGAGTGTAAGGTTGGGGTGGGGGAATTATAATAGCAACCAAAAAAGGTAAAGATGAATTCTTATTGCCATAAATGAATTTCAATTTTAATTCCCAATTTTCCCATCCAGAACAAGTGCCACCCAGGACCAGTTTTCGAATGGATTCCTCTGGCAAGTATCTTTCAGTACTCACAGTTCTGTGCACAAGCGTCTTCCATTCTGTGTGACCATTCTGCAGAATAGCACCCATGTTTTAGTGCTGACTTGATTCACCTACATACACACGTATTCAAGGAACACAGCAAGTGTCATCCTGGTAGATCTAAAAGCTGCCAGCAAGAGATAAAGATGGCCATCATAAGGTAGTTATAGATGATGAGAAAATTAGGATTATGATAGTTACATCCATGAGTGTCCTTCTTGAAATACTTTGGTGAGAGATTAGATTTAAAACCAGTCTAAAGAAAGCCACTGTGCTGTCCTATACAATGGCCACTAGCTTATGAAATGTGAGCAGCTACCAGGCTACACTCAAACCTAAACCTACTATGAGATACGTGTAAAATCCACATAGGATTCCAAAAACTGCATGGCAATGGCAGAAATGAATACTATCTCATCAATTATGTTCCTATTGATTTATGCTAAGGTGATAGTTTGGATGACCAAGTTACATGAAATCCATTACTAAACTTGACTTCACCTGTTTCATTTGGCTCTTTTAAAAAAATAGCTGCTGGATCATGTTAAATTACTTGTATAATGCATGCTTTATTTACATTGAACAGTACTAAACCAGATAAATAGAGATGAGAAGCTAGGATATCTCAAGAGATGTGCAATGTAGACATTTCAAAGAAATTATTAGAAAATCTGCTAACATAAGGATTATTTTCAGATCAAATGGATACCTCTATAACTTACTTTTTAAAACCATGCCAACTGAAATTGCTATATTTCAATAATATTTAGGTTAAAATAAAGTATCATGGCTACAAATTAATGAGCTCATACTAGTAACCAATTAATTTACTTGAAAAATTTTTGAATTATCCATCTCAGAGATACCTTCTACTTTTGGCTTAGGTGGAAATACCTAACATTATTGTCAAAGTAAAGGAGAGGCCCGGGCTGTAAACCCGGCACCCTGGGAGACTGGGGCAAGAGGATCGCAAGTTCGAGCCCAGCCAGGACAATTTACTGATGCAGTTCATTATGAAGGTCTCGAGCTTGGTTCCCAGCACGACAAGGAAGGAAGGGAGAGAGGGAAGGCAAATTTAGACATTTTTCCTTTTTGATTTAAGAATGAAAGTGCTTTAAACCGCTAGCTAGACTACAGGACTGCAGGGCTGATCACTGAAGCAATGGCAGAAAAGAGCCTTTCTTCCTAGCAGCACTATTCTGGATCCATGGGCTTGCAGCACACACCTCTAGGGTTTCCATGATGACAGCTCATTATCCACCTCAGCATCCCCTGGCATCCCCTGAGAATACATGTGCTTGAGATCATTTCACTCCGTAAGTTTCCATGTCATTTTTTGGATATGTAGAAAATAGTGAAGATATTAACATTTTGTCTTCAACAAATGTCTAAAATATTTGTTTAGCTTGATCTGAAAAAAATTTTAAGACATGATTATTCCTATGTATTGATTTATATACTGACTGTGAAATCTTTATAGTTTTGAAGAATGCCATATTCCCAGAGAGAAAATGGGACCTAGTAATTGCAGTTGCAAAATGAAATCAAGGTTTAATTTGGAATTCCAAATCTCAGCTTGCTGGCATCAGTGAGCACATTTCTTAAAAATCTGAACTTTTGGGGTACTTTATTAAAAAAAAAAAAGAATTGGAAGGACCGTACAACAGCTTAGAGTACCTTGATATATGTGCAATGTCATATTTCACATTAAAAAATTACTTAAATATTATAGCTAAAGTACACTATACTACTATGCAATTCAAGATTTTCAAGGAAAGAACCAATCCAAATATTTTGTTAAATGTCCATGCAAATTATCAAAATACTTTAGAAAATCATGACTATGTCAATAAATATGCCTCCCATATGACTTCTGGTCTACAAATGTTTATCACATTATATGTCATGACTTTGGACTTGGATATATTATATAGAAATGGTATATTATTAACTTTATGTACATAAGATCTTTAGATACAAAGGAAAAACTGATAGTAGAAACTCCTAAATAATGTGTTTATGGAACTAAGCAATAGCTTCATAGTGGAAAATTATGTAGATCATTGGGTCTAGTTGGTGAATGTTCTAATGAAACTGAACTTAAGAAACATTGATTCAGCAGTTCATCCAGGCTGTGCGTGATGGGATGCTGTCCTACACAAGAGAGTTGTGTCATCATCCAGGGAAGATCTTAGTGAGAACCAGTGGAATATATGGCCAAGAACTTTGGAGGGGGAACTCCACCCAGTGACAAGAAAGCCGGGGCAGGGTGTGATACAGAAACCTCTTCCAAAGAAGACTTTTCGCTGGTTAACATTTAAAAAAAATCTACAGTCACACAGATCACATCCACAGTAGCAAATGAGGCAGGGAAATCAATCAGAATGAGAACAGAGAAAAAGGCCATTCGATTTGGTCATTAGGATGTCATCGGACTCTTTAAAGAGTTAAGTGATGCTCAGCAAGCAGAGACCAGACTGAAAGGGTGAGTGAGAGATGGGGTAAAGGCTCCACTAGAAATGGTGCTTCCAAACTGTGGAAGGGGAGATAAGGCAGGGTGTAGAATGGGGAAATCTGAGCCCCTTTGCAGGCTGAGAAGAGAGCCAAATCCAGACTGGGAGACAGCTCCTGGTGTGGCTGAAATGTGCCCACCCTTGCTCCAAGGATAAAGGAGGAGGCAAAGCGAAGGGGTTAAAGGCTCCGTGTGTTAGCCACCTCTCCGGTGATGTTAGATTCCAGTGACAGAATCTATGTAATTTTTCTTTAACTCAGTCTGTAGCTGAGCTGTGTGGAAACCCAGAGGCTAGAAACATGTTTAACAACCTTCTTCAATTCCTAACTTTCTCCTTGGGCTGTCTTCCCTAGATCGCTTTACAAAAAAGAAAAAAAAAAAAAAAAAGCCAAAATAATAATGCACCTTCCAATAGGAAAAATTGAAGAAGTGCACTCTTTGTGCCAGACTACGATAATAAGGCATGCTACTTATGTTTTAATTAAAACATGAAAGGGGCTTCAAGTACCAAAATTTAATTGACATGTTTACAGTGGCATCCCATGTACCAAATTAATTCATAAAAACACCGTTCTTTGCAGTTTTGAGGATTGAATCCATTCATAAAATTAATCGGTTGTGTTAACTCACCCAACCTTTACCCTAACACAGTGATAAAGCCATGCTTTTCAAAAGCAGGACCAAGACACACCCAGTGTGCAAAGGCCCCCTGGACTCTTCATATGAAATCGGAATCTGCTTTTGAAATTCTGCTTTTCTTTATTTTGAGAGAGGCTATTCTGATACCTGGAAGTGGTCACCATATGCTGATTTAAATGTTTGCTTTCGCAACATTGGGGTGATCCCAGGATAAACTGGGACACGTAAATTCCACTGCAGTAGCTTGCCAGGCCATAGAAAATCACATCTGGGAAGAGGACCATGAGAATCTTTATTTAGTAATGCCTGAGCATCCCAGGACGCAGCTACTAAGTGTTGCTATTAAGTGACCCTGACCATGGATGGCTGCCGGACGCCAACACCCAGAGAATCTTCCCTCTCCTCTTGGTCCATTTCTTCACAACCACTGCCTCCTCTTGAGCTGTACCAGGCAGCAGTTAGAACGCCCTGACGGGGCTGGGAAAGGGGCTGAGGAAAAAGAAGAAACTGAAGAAGCGTGCAGCAAGGTGGGACATGACTGAGCGGCACCCAAAGGGACCCAGGCATGGATAGGTGTCCAGCAGGCCTTCGCTGACAGCTTCCTGTGTGTGTAGTGTGTTTATAAACAAGATAGAGGGCGGTGGTTGTTACCTTCTGTCGCTTAGGACTGAAAAGCTGACTGGAATTTCTTCCTCACGTTAGTAAAGGAAGAGACAAAGCATGATATGAGGGCTGAGCATGTTGTCAGGCTAGAAAAACAACTTGGGAAGAAACTTTAGTCCTGTCAAGAGAGCTAACAAAATGAGAGCAACAAAGAATAACATTTCTGAGCACTGTGCATGTCATTTTAATTATTTTGTGAAGCCAGCCTCAAAGAGGGACGGGGAGAGAAACCAAAGAACAATGATCTTTCGGAACAGAACAAAACAAAACAACTCATACCCCGTCCTGGGGCAAAGAAAATGACTGCCTTAAGGCAACCTCTGTCTTTTAAACTCTTTTTCCAGTTGACAGTTTCTCTAAGGTTTTCATGCCCTGCAGCCTCTGAGTCTGTGTTTAAAAAATTATCAAAGAAATAAAAAGGAGTTCGCATGTATAGGTGCGCTTGTCTAGCGACTCTCTGTGCAAGCCTCTGCTTGCTCACGTCCCAGACGTTGCCCCTCCCTGCCTTGAAGAATCGAGAGGTGAAAATAAACTGGCAAATACCACCCAATACTGCAAGTTAGCGTGGATCGGAGAGCAACAGTCAAAGGGATCGTAAATAACACTAAAAGGCACATAAAAAGTAGGAAAACAGGATAACGTCTGTTCACTCTTCTTCGGTTCTTCAGAGTTAAATAAATTAGCTAAAAATCTTGATTTTTCTCCTTTAAAAAGTCATAGATCCTTCAGTAAGGAAAAGCTTTCTCGTTCTCCTAGGAATATGGAACTTCCTGACAAAGCCAAACCCCATTTAGCTTCACACATCTCAAAATCCCATTTCTGGGGATGTCATAATTTCAGCATTTCCTGAGGGGAAAACCTATCTAGCAATCAAGACGGAAGCTGCAGTAAACTCTCTGCAGAGTTCTTCGTGCAAAATGGATGGGTGCTGAAAGCCTTGGAGGAACGATCCCCCCCTGACTGCTCCCACCAGCAATCCGAAAGTGAGAAGAACAGAGGAGGAGGTGGAAAGTTCTGCTTGAACATATGCTGGCTATATTATTTTAAGTGTCAAAAATATGTCACCTGCTTATTTGTGCTTTCTATGTATTTAAGATCTGGAGACTTCCAAGCTCAGAGTGATCTAGACAAGAGATTGCAGTGATCAGTTGTATCAGAACCACCCTGCAGAATCTGAGCAGGGATTGGCATTGCCCCTCATCCCCTACCTTCCCCCGCCTTTCTTCCTCCTGAGGGAGGAGTACAGGTCCCCTGCTGGGACATTACAGGGCTGCTCCACCTGCCTCCAGACTCCTGCAGGCATTGCACACACTCTACTCTATGATTTCATGTAGGATACTGAGGACTTCACAACTAATTGGATTCAAAACCATTTGTAGGACGAAGTTTTCATCTTTCCTTTACCACCCACCTCTATTTTATCATCTTCTTTAAACGGGAAAGGCCTTAGTAGTATGTGCTCTTCCTCATAGACAGTCATAAAAACTGTACCTTGGTGATATCTGAATGGTTGTTGATTTTTGCACAGTATGAACATATTTAGGACTTATGGACCTGATTCAGCTTTTTTTAGAGTGTACCAGTCAAATAATCAGCATGTCCTCAGAAATTAGAAGTGAATGACCTGTCTTTCAGATAGTACTAGGAACAGTCCAGGTTGCTGGGCACCAAGGCAAGCCTGTGTCTTGTTTTTCATTTTTTGTTTGTCTGGTTGGTTTGTTTCTGGGGTTCTGGGAACTGAACCCAGGACCTTCACCCTGAGCTACATCCTCAGCCCTTTCTATTTTTTGTTTTGAGTTAGAGTCTCCCTAAATTGCCAAACTGTCCACGCTGGACTTGAACTTATGTCCTTCCTGCCTCAGCCTCCTAGAGCACTGGCTTTACTGGAGTGCACCACCACAGGGGGCTGTAGCTGTGTTTCACATCCTGGGTCAATTCAGCAACCCCGCTTACTGCAAAGTTTGGGAAGATTTCCCCAGCCAGCATGCAATGTGCCCCACTTTCTGCTGTGGCTACTCTTTTATTCAAGTGGCTTAGTCGTTTTGAGATTTTTGTCCTACAAGGATTCTCCTCTGAAATCCCATCCTTGTTTCCAAAACTCTCCTATTTAACCTAGGGGAATTTTATTCACTACTTATTTCTCTCTCTTCTAATTCCGTCTTCAAATTAGTGAGGCCCAGAAATCACTAAACAGCTGTTAAGCAAAGTCTTAATGAATATTCCTCCAAACCGTCGGCTCTGATCGCTCACAATGTTCTAAGGGTGGGCGCGGAAGTAGATACAGCTCAGCTGTGAAAGGTGTGGACCCCGAGGAAGGGGCAGAGGGCCGGGGTGGGGAAGCACATTCTCCTCAACAAGTCAAAGAATTCCTTATAGTTTTAACTCTAGGGATGAAAATATGTCATTTGGGAGCCTCCAAATCATTTTTAGGTATATTTCCATTCCTGCACTGACTTCAGACTGGTAGGTAGCCACTTTGACTTTATTTGGAGTGTACACATGAAGTCAGAAGCCCACTCCAGCTTCCCGCATCCTAAAATGTTTGAGGGATAAGAGTTTATCTTAGACCCAGATGACTTTCTACCTGTAAGTTATGAAAAAAAAACCTAAAAGAATTAGCAAAATAGATAATTCATTTGTACCTCAGCAGAGAAAAGCTTAAGGTCTATATTTTCTAATTTTTATAATTTTAATACTTTCATTAGGTATAGGTTTATGCCCTACACACACATGCACACACACATGCCAGATGCATCAAATCATACTCAGAGTCGTGTAAACTGCCAGGTCTGTCAGGTTTAACCGTTGGTTTTCTCTCACATCTGAGGCAATCCAAGTAGACATCCCCCAAGTCACAGCCCAACTTCTTGAGAGCTGTCCAGATGCTCTCAAAAGAATTAAAAAGTATAGAAGCATCCTTGTTTTCACTCAGAAAGTGCATGCGCTCTTACCTAGGGGATACCCTCCGAATGACCTTGACCAGTCCCAGTTATGCTCGGGATGCCCTGGTTTCACAACAGTACTTCTTTGCTACATAGTTTTGCATCCTTTATGCTTTCCATGTACTCTAACAGCATTCCCATTGATCACCCCACAGAACTAACTCACCGTTGGTGTGTGCACTCCTCGGGGGTGGGAGGAGGCCGGATTCATGACTCAATGGGATCTTCTCTATGCCAGGTCCAGACTATAAGGAACTGGATGTTCACCTTCGGAGGATGGAGTCTGGATTTGGCTTCAGAATCCTCGGAGGAGATGAGCCTGGCCAGCCAGTAAGTTGAACCCCCTTTATTTCCACACTTTCTGCTCTATTGTATGTGCAAACGCAAGAGAAGATATCAGTCAGGATGACATTGAAAAGGAAGTGTTTTAGACCTCATATAAAAAAATCAAATCTTTTATTTTCCCTTGCTATTCTCTTTAAAAAGATCTCACAACAGCAAGTTTCTGCATAGCCAAAATAATATTATATATCACAATGAGAAATATTACACTCCCTAGAGTGGATGGGTTCCTGTAGAGTATTTCAGTTATGCAAATGCCTTGGAGCCTTGCTCTTCTTGAGGGGCAGGCTGTGGGTAGACAAGCAGTATGACCAAAGATAGGTATATGGAGGAGACTTGCAAAGTCAGAATTAAGTACGCTTGCAGCCAAAAGAAGGAAGTGTAACCACAGGGATAAGCGGAAGTATAGTCAAGTTCAGTGCTGCAGAGTCTCAACCAGATCTGAATTAAAGGCTTGCCTTGAGGAGATGTTCACGGAGGCAACCAGCTGGTGCAGTATTGGGCTTTCACGAAGGGCTATGGAGAAATCTTTCTTTGACATGCACAAATGTGTACATATTCAGAGCAAAAACATCCAGTGACAGTAATTAGTACACAGAAGACTTTGTGAGTATGTATTAAAATATCAGCTACAAAACACTCATTGTGAAAGATGTATCTTAATTTGTACTCAGTGCAATCAAATCAAATCCATGAAAGTTTTGAAAACCTAAAAGTCAAAAGAGGGTACTCACATACCAGTGCCTCCACTCTAGGGCCTGCCCCCACCCAACTCGTACCACAGACTCCAAGCCTCATCTGCACCACGAGGGTCACTGCAGTGCTTTCCCTTGGGGTGACTCCCAGGAGTAAAGGAGTCAAGATTAGCTAAAGTTCCTGGTAGTGTCTTCATGATATCGTCAATTACATCTTTATTAGCTTCAGTTTTGTTTTCATGTTAATAGATTATTCCCAAAGATAAAAATAAAACTGAAATCTCCAAGAAAAAAATGTCAGTCTAACAAGTGAAAATCTCCAAGAAAAAAAAGTCAATCAAATGAAAGCCTCCCCAAAGTGAAGTAGGTAGGTAGAGAGTGAGCGCCTTCCCCGGAGAACGGTTTCAGCAGAGTTGCTGAGAGCGTGACAGGGGCCCCAGAGGGGCTTCCACTGCCTGAGAGAGCTGGGCTGTGCATCTGATGAGGTCTCTTCCTACAGAAAACCCCAGGACGTGGAGCTTGGCCTCCATGCACAAGGACACTCGGGAAGAGGGGAACTGTTTCCCATTCCCTGGGCTGGTAACCTATTGGAAACAATTAACCAGCATGTCACTCATTTCCCGGCTGCCAAAGAATATGTAGGAGGGCGTTTCCAAGCCTTGGCCAGGTTCTCCTTAGTTTTGAAATGAAAGCGAATGCTGAGGTGAAAACGTAGGACTCAAGTAACCTCCGATTTAAATGTATTGAAGGCCCACGCTCAGGTCCGCATGTCTTGGTTTCCCTTTTCTCCCTTCGTTCCTCTCTTCTTGTGACCTCCGATTGTGAGTTTCCCAGGGACTGTCAACCACTTGGTTCTCACTCATCTTATTTTATATGTGGAGAGCTGAAAATATCAGGAAGGACCTTCCTCTACGTAAACATCTAACCCCTCAATTTATTCTCCCAAGCCCCCTTGCCTCCAGAGGATATTTACTGACTCGGCTTCCTGCAGCATTATTGTCTGACATGTTTACACATCTGCCTATCTTGTATGATCTGCAGGATTTCAAATTCCCATTAAGCACAGACTGCATTTCCTTTATTAATTACTACAGCAATATCAAATGTTGCATTCTCAGAATATTCTGTGGCTATCCCTAAGAACTACAAGCAAGGAGGAGAGAGGGGTCATTCTCAGGCCATTGGAGAGCTGTCCTGTCCCCACAAATTTGATCCTTCTCTGGAACAACTCAGGCTCAGGAGAGTGTCCCGTTTAGGATTAGTTTTACTATAATTGAAGGATACAAATCAGAAACAGCCAAAAGAAGAGATGCATGGGACAGAGTCTAGAAAGTTTCAGACGAGATTGGGCGTGTTCAGGGTGGTATGGCCGTATGGTATGTTTTAGTTATGTTTCTGGTCTAGAAAGTCTCAAACATGAATCTTCAATCATTCTTGGAGGAAGTGACCCTCCAGCTTTGACCTGTCAGGCATTGCCAGTGAAGAATGCTCTGCCAGATTGTGGTGCCCAGAGCTTCTCCATAGGCATGGTTGATCGAATCCCCACTATTGAGCTCAGCTTGCAGTCCCTTGTTCCTCGAAGAGGCCAGGCTGATACCATGAGGCTCCAAGGCCCAGTGCTCTCATTACATGGTATTCCTGGTATGGCCAGTCCTCACCAAAGGCTCTTGATGTGGCTGGCCCTTCCTGAGTCATCTTCTGATGCTAAACTATCAGGCATGGAAAAGGAGACACTCCTGTTCCAAGAATTTGGAGATTATCTCTCAGGAACCAGGAACAATCACCAGACCTTTCTTTGAACTGAAACCAAATTCTTTCCTACAAAACCATAAGCTTTGGCACTACTCATAACCTTTTAGGTTGTAGCTAATGGGTTCCATTCTAGTGCCACAGCAGTTCCAATAATACATGGCTGACTGACGCTAGTGTCTTTCAGTTTCAGGAACTGGAGACAAATGAAAACAAACAAACAAATAAAAACCCATAAGCTTAAAAGATTCCAAAGGATTGCAACAAAATAAAGCCATGCTCAAAATAAAATACCATTGTGTGGTAATATCACACCATTTGTGTGATATGGGCAATAAAGACAAACTCAGATCAAATCCATTGCATTTAAACCAGCATAATTCCTCAAACTTACCAACTAAAGGAATTTTTACCAAAAACACAAGTCTCTGTTCCAGAATATATGAAGTGACATCATTTCAACCTGTGGGCCTCTTCAAGGTGAGGACTGTAGTTTAATGATATTTATGTCTTCTAAGACTAGCTCCAAGCCTGGTATGACATATAGGTGTGGAATGGAATTGAAGAAAGTTTTCTTCACCAAGACAAAACTATCCCTGGGTTTCTCAGAACAAATACTGATCTGGAGCTTCCATTTCCTATTGGCCTCTAAACACAGGCCCTGTAGAGTTACTCTGGCCTAGAAGCAGAGTTGCTATGCTAACAACCGTGTAAGATCCTTTGTGAGCTGCCACAGTGTTTTAAAATTGTTGAGCCCTAACCCTTTTCACACATTAAAAGTTTTGATTTCAAAGTTTTTACCTTGTCTCCACGAAAAAAAAAAATGGATCTAGCATCTTTGAGCTGTCTTGACCCTTCCAGGCTAGACAGGGTCACAGTTCTACCCAGTGTCTGTGCTGCCTCCTTAAGCCACCATCTTTGAAGCTCCCATCCCAGAGGACTGGATTAAAAGAAATTGGAAATATAAATATTTCATGCCACAGGAGCCAGCAACCAGGGCCAGGCCATGATCTTTATTGGCTCTTAGCACTGAACATATTGTCAGGTCCCTTCTTTTGTATATAAATGCAAATAAAACATTAAGCTATGAAATAAATATGGGACAAAGCAACAGTTTCAATTCTTTCCTTGATACTTATTTTGGTACAGTCTTTGAAATATGAAATTCTTGCTTTGCCAGGCCCCCGCTCATGCTTTACCATTTAGGGGGTAAACCAGTACCCTACTCAGCAAATGTTACCTTTGCCTCCCCTGCCGGCCCTGGAAGGAGAAAGGCCTGCTTGACCCCGTCGTGGGGAGCACAAGCATAGTCTTGGTCCTCAAGAAGGGACAGGGCCTGCTAGACTCTGCCTGGCAGGAGAGATGGGATTCTTCCCCATCCCACACACACTGCTGCAACTGAAGCTCAGGGTGTGTGTGCGCCATGCCCTCCACACAGCCTCAGGACATCATCCTGCCCGGTGTGTGCCCAGGTTCCCAGATGCCCAGGCCTCCTGAACCCTGAGTTCTTTCTCCTCACAGCACATTTTTATGATAAGTCTCTATTACGTGGATTGCTTTTTATCTGTATTGTGATTATTTAGATTTATTCCTTATTGGAATGATGTAAGACAATTATCTGTGGCAAGTTATAATTTCACACTTAAGCCATAAAGTAGAAGCCTGAATCTCTCTGTTGCCACCAAAGCCCAAAAATAACTCCTGAAAACCAGAATAACCACATCAGGCAGAGTGAGTTCACCGTAAAGACCTCCCAGCAGCCTTTCCTTCCTGCTTTGCTGCACCCCACATCCAGAGACCACATACAAAGCTGGTGCCCCAGCCTCTGTCCCCAACCACGGGAGGTCTCACAGGTTACCTCAAATGGGTTTCTACCTCCTCACATAGGAAATGGTATTGACATCCCATGGTGCTCACGAAACATGACAACAGGGCTCTGGACAGACAATGAACAGCAGGACTCTGGATCAGACAAAGCAGTTGAGCATTTTTCCTACAAAAGGAAGTACTTTTCACAGTTAAGTAACAATAGGGATAGGAGGAAATGAAAAAATGCCAGAAGAAAACAAAAACGAAATTTCCAGCTGTGAGCTAAAAAGAGATGGAAAAGCATCAAGATGGAAGACAGCAGACAACGCCACACGGGGCCCAGTGCAGGTTCACAGAGGAGTTTCAAAAGCGAGGAGCCTGTTGTTTGCCATGCTGGCAAGGGGTCCCAGGCCGCAGTTCTGGAGGAGCAGATCTTCTGGGGTTGGACTCATATCCAATAGTTGGGGCAGGGAAGAATTAAAAGCCCTGAGAGATGCCTTGGGTTTTGTTTCTAGTTTTGTTTTGTTTTCTTCTTAACATTTTTTTCTTTTCCCTGGTTCACTGGGTATCAGCCACACGAGTTGCTGTTACTTCACAGCTAAAGCTGTTTTGTTCAGGTCTTCACACGCAGACCCAGTGTTGTTGTGGCATGGTTTTATCCCCTGTGTTCATTCGAGAAGGAGATCGGAAAGGCAGGGCTGTGGATTTTACTTATACTGTTCCTTCAGGGCCAAAGCAAGGTAAAGAAGAGACCAGGAGTGCAGTGAGGTCAAAGAATGGGCCAAGGTGCATGCTGGCTGGACAGGCTCACTGACCTGAGACCAGCAGGAAGACGGAACTCAGGGGTCAGCAACCCGGACCAAACACTTGAGCACAGTGTGAGGGACAGAGAGTGTGGGCTGCATACCTGAGGAAAGTCTCTCAAGGGACTTGGGACATGACCAGTCAGACCAGAGGTCCTGTGGCCATCACACCAAATGCCATTCTCAGAGCCGTGGTACTGAGAGTGTGACTGAGCCAGAACCAGCACCCTCTACTCACTCCTGGGAGTGTGTCAATCATGCAGACACCAGGGCAGAATCGACTCCAGGATGGGGTCCCAGGCTATCTTGTCAAGCTCGTGGGGCCACTCCTCCACAACCTAAAGTTTGAGAACGCCTGACCAGAAGGGTCAGATTTGAGAAGCATCACATTCTCATGAGCTTAAGCAGGTTGATAATGTATCCTTTGGGAAGCTGAGAGGGTTACAGTGTGAGAGGGACTCATAGATTATTCAGCCCCGGCAGTTAAGGTGGCAAGTGGGAGGTAAGAGAATGCATCAAGTGCACAAACCATATTTGAAGTAAAGAAAAAAGTTGTGCTTTTTCCTGCACAGAGACACATAGAGCTATCTGTGTGTCAGCAGTGAAATAGTGTATAGTGCACACAGGTGCAAAATTGCCAAAGGCTGAGGAGGAGCAGCAGCAGGAGAGCTGGAGGAGGTGACACTGAGTGGTCAGCCCTGACAGTGAGTGGTCAGCAGCGGCAGCAGCACTCCCTGATGGATGGGGAAATACGGAGAATGCCCCAAGGCCTGCCAGTCTGTGTGCACAGTGCCCAACTCGGCTCAAGTTGGCTTAATAGCTACCGACGGGAACCTCGTGGGGAAATAAGGCGGAGAACATTATGTAACGTAATTGTATGGTAATATCCATATACATGACACTGTGTCCTAAAGGCTACCAAATAATAAAGTGTATAGTACGTGATTTATATGATAAGTATCATGGGTAAATTTTATGATAACATGCAACATTATATACTTATAAATTATATGTGATTATATAATAATTTATATTGAAGTATTGGATTTACTGTTTATTTAGATAATTGTAGTATTAATTGAATATACTTTTCCAACATAAATATGTAGGATTCGATAGAGCAAGTTGTAGGATGATTTAAGGGTTAAAGCTTGAAGTTTTTTGGTAACTGCTTCCAGTGAACCTCAGTCTTTGCATAATGTCGAATTCTCAGTGGTACAAACTGGAACCAGCTCTAGCACTGCTGCGGCCACGTTATTGACACTGTCTTCACCATGCTGTAGCTTTTCCATTGTACTTGCCTTCTGGCAGACTATATAATTCACATATTTATCGGGCTGGGGATTTAGCTCAGCGGCAAAGCGCCTGCCTGGCAAGCGCAAGGTCATGAGTTCGGTTCCTGGTACCGGAGGGGGAAAAAAAAAAAAAATTCACATATTTATCAAATTTGTTATTGTCTGAGCTCTGGGATGCAAACTCTACAGGGCAGGGATTTTTGTTTATTGATTATTGATGCCCTAGCACTTGAAAGTACCCCTGGGCTCAGTGAATATTTGTAGAACAGATTAATTAATGAGAGTAACTCATATCATACCAGTATCACAGGAAAGCAGGTATTTTACTGAGATCTTCCTTTTAATCAGTATGACACTGAGCTGCCAGCACAGAGTGTAACTTCAAGAGTTATGTCTATGTTGCTATTTCCCTCTGGCAGGAGGGAAACAAGAATTTTGCAATGCCAAACGTCGTCCTTGCTGTTTTTGTACAGAGCCCAATTGCAGCTATGGCTCAATCATAACCCTATTTTTTGTTTCACTTTTGTTAGTTAGAATCAGAACAATACCTTAAAATTAATAAAGTATTAGTCAAAAAATGAAAAACCATAACCAGCTATAAATCCCCCCACTTAAGTGCACAAGAGCTGTAAAGGTTGAAGCATTGTCTTTGGGCTCGCCCAACAAATTGCAGCTTTGCCTGAGGCAGTGGAGAAATGTAAGCATGCACTTGCCTGGCTTTTGCACAAAGCATTTTTAAAATCTTTGAAGCACTCCATCGTGGGCTGAGCCTTTTGAAGACTAGATTGGGACAACTTTAAAGAGAAATTCATAAATTCAAGTTGGCATGACAATAAGGGAAAATGGAAACTGTCCGAAGCTTGCCCAGCTTCTAGACTATAGCAAATGGGTTCAGTGGGTCACAGGGAGACAGCCACACTGTGCAGCCGGTCTGAGGCGGACGTTCGAGCCTTTCCTTTCATATCAACAATGAATCACTCATCAGAACAGTAATATTCTACGCCGCAGCAATTCTATTCCCCACACCTCAGGAACAGGAGGAAAGCACCAGTAGTGTACGAAATTCTTATTTTTCTAAAATGAGAAGTCATGCAACAGACCAAGGCTGGAAAGTCCTCAGATGGTAATTTTGGCTATACAGCACCTGAAAAGAGCTGGGCCTCCCGATCCGGTGCCATGGTGACAAAGTGACCAAGAACAAAGGGGTCAGGCTGCTGCCAAGCCTGAGAACACCGCCTGCAGGTCAGGAGAGAGCCATTCTGCAAACCAGCTGGAATCTCGCTGGAGCCCACAGACTTGAGACTCCAAAGAAATTATTACATCTAAAGTAAATTAGTTCACGAGCCCAAGGTTACTTCCTAAGTGTTTAAACCCTAGAGGAAGTGCTTTGCGGTGTTCCCAGGCTAGTATTAACCTCTACCTTCAGAGGCTGTGTGGCTCAGCCGTGCCATAGGAAAAGGAGCTTGCCATCCATCAGTTGGGAAAATTGTTCATAGGTTAAACAGAGAAATTAAAATATTTAGTACTCTTTTCCTTCCTCAAGACAGAAAAATATCCTTGCTAATGGACACCAAACCAAGCATTTCTAATGGAATGTGGGAACATTATGTGTTAGCTTTCATAGAAGTCCCTAGTACAGGGAATTGAGACAGCCTCTACAGTCCCCGGATGAGCACCTCCCACTTCCTGGTATGGCGGCCATTGCTCCCCAAAACAGGCGCAGGTTACAGGCAGACGCGGAGGGCACTCTAAAGAAATATGCAAAGGCATGGGAGGAGTGTCCAGAGAAGGCTTGTGACTGAGATATTTTTGAGCAAATCGTCTGGCCAGAAAAAGGCAACTATTATCACTGTTTTGTTTTTGTTTTATTTTGTTTTGTTTGCTTTTTACCCTCAGCCCCTTTCAAAGCAAAGCCAAAAAAGTAACAAAAACAAAAATTTTGAGTACCTATCAGAATTTAAAAATGCACAGTAGCTAGTTTCTCCCTGACATTTTTGTTGTTGTTTTGGGGTTTTGGGGGGGGGGGCATTTCCTGTGAGACAGGTCTTGCTATGTAGTTCACGGTGGCCTGGACTCACTATGTAGCCAAGGCTACCCTCAAATTTGAGGTAATCCTCCTGCCTCAGCCTCCTGAGTGCTGAGATTACAGGTGTGCGCCACCATGCTTGGCTCTCTCCTTGACATTTTCGGAGTATTCCCTGTGTGCCATGAAAAAAGTCAAATGCTTCATGTACTGTGCATTATTTCATTCCAGTCTCCCCAAAACCCTTAGGAATTGGTCCTCTTATTAGTTCCCTCATTTTTCAGGTAAAGAAATAGGTTCACAGAGGCTAAGAAGCCGTAGCAAAGCTACACAAGTAAGAACTGGAGCCAGCGTCTGGTCTCTACCTTGTTTCAAAAGAGTATGTGTGCTGGCCAGTTCGAGTCAGATTATTTTGAGTTAGATGTTTCCTTGAGGATGATAGCTCATTAGCCAGGAAGCAAATGTTCCCCAGGCTTTATGGCTATCGGCAGCGTGTTGGAGACGTTTATTTCTCCAAAAGTCGGCAGCCCGAGAACGTGGGGAAGGACATCCTCCCCGCCGCTTGTTCCGCATGTTCTACTACCAGCGTATGTGTATACATGCAATGTGATGTCCTTTCTTTCTCTCTGCTTCTCCAGATCTTGATCGGAGCCGTCATTGCCATGGGCTCAGCCGACAGGGATGGCCGCCTGCACCCAGGGGATGAACTCGTCTATGTGGACGGAATCCCAGTGGCCGGCAAGACCCACCGTTACGTCATCGACCTCATGCACCACGCAGCCCGCAACGGGCAGGTGAACCTCACTGTGAGAAGAAAGGTGCTATGCGGAGGTCAGTACCCAGAGCCACAGCGGGAGTCGGGGCTAGGTGGTGAAGGGCTTTTCTGAGAAATGGTGAGGGCACTGGAAAACAGTTGCTGTTATACAAGAAAGAAACAACGCAGATATTCCCAAAATAACTATGGTTTTGAAAGGAGACTGTCACCCCACTAGTAAAAAAATCCAGGCAGTCTTTGAGGCCTGCATTTCAAATGCAGCCATTAAAAATTTCTAGCCAAGCCCGGGCCTAATTTGATTCAGGTCTGCTCTTTGCTCTTTGGTGGATGTAGTTGTAAGAGGAAGATTATAATAATGGAATATACACCTTTTGAAAATGGTTCTCATTGCGTTTACAAACAAAAAGCTATGATATTTTGATACCATAATAAGGAATCCAGAATGGAAAATTAGCTCTCATTGTAAAGCGTGATAAAAGGTAACAATAAATGGTTACCCTGCGTAGAAAACTACAGCACTCACTTGGAGAAAACATAACTCATATAGCTCCAAACTTATGAAACAGATGAATTGGGGATAATTATTCCCTTACAACCACTTCCTTGGCTTCATAAAAGAATCCACTGAAGACATATTTTTATAAGTCAGCCCACATATTCATAATATGATCTAATTTTCTTCTCTTCACCATCTCAAGCCTCCTCCCCAAAAAAAGATTTATGTTTTTGAGCAATGTGCCTGTTCTAAGCCCCATGCTGCTTTTGTAATCTGAACACTGAAGGAGCTGGGGATCACAGCTCTTCCCTGAAGTACCCATCCTGAGCCCTGTGAGTCACGCAAGCAGCCTCTCCCCGTGTTCCGCTGCCACCTTCTGCCCCAGTCTTCTGCTGGCGTCTCCGCTCAGTTCCCTGACCCCCGCCCTGCACAGGGGAACCCTAAATGACCCGAGCTTCCCACCTCAGATTAGGACACTGAGGCTGGAGGGCTGGCAGCTTGCCAGGAGTCCACACGGAGTTCCTGACACGGCAGAGATGGGCTCTTGTCTCTGGAGCTCGTTTCTTCATGCCACTTTCAGTTGCCCTTCCCCATGCAGACACTGTCACTACCCCCAACGTGTTCAAAGACAGACATTTCATGAGTGTCGATACCAACACCAGGACCATATGTGCTGATCCATGCCACATTGGAATCCAGAAAAGGGCCACCTGCCCATCACAGGCTGCGGATGACTAGATTTATTCACTGGACTAAAAATCCTTTTCTCTTTGAGTCTCTAGAAACTAGATTTGAGCAAGGGCAATCACTTAAAAGCCAAGTCAGAAGAGCCATCAGCCCTCACCAGTAGCGACTGCAGTATATCTCGTATAGGATGGAGGTTTTGCTAAGAGGTGCCATTCATCTTCTGGAGTCCATGGCAGACACTTGACCCACGGCAGTAAAACACAGTGAATTATACCTTATCCTTGGGCAAGATGCCAGCAGGGAGACAGCACTTGCTTGGTTAACATTTAACTCTCTCTCCCTGCAGAGTGATTTTTAATAAAAAGTTTGCTGTGCTATATGTTCTGTAACCTAAAGATAAATTAAAAAGATACCTGATTTACAAGGAAATATACTGCAAAGTGCAAAACCAGTGCACCAACATAATTTCATGCTCCCTTTGCCACCAACTGATTATTGCAAATTAAATTTTGTTCTAATCAACGCAAGCTGTTGGAGGGTGCGCCAGCGCTGCGCAAAGGTATTCTTGCAATCTGTGGGTCACATGACTTCCGTGGAGATGCCCTTTCCTGGAGTTCTCACCAACTTTACTCTGTTCAGCTTTTGAGTGCATTTTAAGTGCATTTAATTTTTGAAATGTTCTGCTGTGAACTGCTCATTCACACCAGAAGAGGCTCCAACATAATTCAACCCACTCTTCCTTGAAAGCTTCTTTGGCATTGAAAATGATTAAGTTCAGCCAAGGCTACTTTGAGAGCAAAGTAAAGACCTAAAAACAGAGATTTGAAAGAGCATGGAGATGACCTTTTTCATAGCTGCTGTTTCTCCCAAGTGAGAAGGGACAGCTACAAATGGATGTGACATGGAGAAGCCTTTGTGAGGAGTGCTACCACTGCTCTTGCTGTTGTTGTTGTTGTTACTACACTTTCCTGAACAAGGTGGTGGGCGGTGCAAGCCCAGCTTGGGATGAAATTGTTCAAAGCTAAAGCCAGCAATCAGCTTAGACACAGACGGGGTCAGAAGAGCAGCACAGTGCAGAAAGAGCCAGGGAGGGAGGACGTGATGGGGATATGGCATTCCCAGCTGCCCCTCACCCACCTGCCTCCTGCACATGCCCTTCCTCACCTCCAAGGGAAGAGGCCTCTGGCTTCCGAACTGATGCTTCTGAAAAGGACCACATCGTTTACCAGAGACACAGACCGTTTAGGAACATTGGGCAGCAGTTGAAATAACAGAGAAGCCTGCTCTACATATTAAATTATAAAAAATGTACACGTCAAAGATAGGCAAAAAATTTTAATTAGGCCATTGCAAGCTAGATCTTCCAAGAAGAGAAATTGTCAGGTAAGGAAACAGATTGTCCAGTAGCGCCTCCGGTTTTATTTACTACCTACTGCTAGCGCAGATCTCACACCTTGGAGAGTTTTGAGAGAAGACATCTTAGCAATGCCATCTTAGCAGTGCCAGCTTTCGTACTTCGCTGGCACTTTTCCCCCTAAGGATACCGGAAGAGTAGCTTTAATTATTATACTGAAAGTATAAATATTTATATATTTGGTAGCTCAGCTTTGAGATGTTCAACCTAATGACACATTATTTTGAATGTGTACCATTTGTTCAGGAGGAGGAATCCCTGAAGTGTAAATCTGAAATTGATGTGTACAGAAAGTTTCATGACTTGATCAAAACATGTTAGAGTCAGTCTTAAAACTGAACATCTCTCTCTGACATGTAGGGAAAGTGTCATTCTTCGCCCGGTGCTGAGGAAGGGAAGTCGTGCCTGGCAGCTGGGAAGTGTGCCCACGGTCCTGACGACTTTACTTCATCCATTCTGAATTATCCCTGTCCTTTGTCACCCACTTCACTAAGGTGTCTGCCTTGGGGAGTATAAACCAGAAGTACCCATCCAAATCCTTGCAGGCTGGGAGCCCTTAACATCTGCAGGGCCATACCTTGGGCTGCCTCTGCACCACAAGGTATTGTGAGGGGCCAGTGCACACCCCCAGGTGTCATACTTCACCCGCACATGTGCCATTGCCTCAGCTGTGCATCAAGGCGAGATATGCCCATCTCCAGGGCTCACATCCCTTGAGGGGACAGTCCTGAGAGGAGGCTCAATCTCAGTCTGAAGCAGGCAAGGTCCCCCTGGCTACAGAATCCTACAGTTGTGGTACCCAATGTCTGGTCTAGAAGGAAGAGAAAGGTTCTGGTTAAGTAAGTCCCTTTGGCCCAGTGGGTTCCTCACACACTGGGTAAAAGAGTGAACAAAGAGTAAATCTGGTCTTTGTAAGAGGCACTGGGGAATGATAAGGACTGTGGTGACGTGGAAACCACAAATCCCGGCAAGAGAGCAGCCAGTACCCCGCTCCGGCTGATTATTGCCAAATATTTCAACAGAAACTGGAAATCCCTATTTCTGTAAAATCTCCCTACTTACAAACATCAGCAGTTAGTGTTAACAATTAGTAAGTAAAGCACAGGCCAGCCTTGTGCAAGCCAGAAGCAAGCCCTGAGTACGAGAGCACACTCTGGTCTCAGCGTCTCACCTGGCAGCTTTGTTGACAACTTCAGCCCTCCCAAAGGGGAACCCGGTCAGCTGCAATGATTTCCAGGATTGCTGGTGGACATCAAATGGAAATTTAACCTAAAAATAAGTTGCTTGACTTTGGTAAGTGCTGAGTGACTGAATACTGTAAACCCACTTGTGAACCAGAAGAATGAATCGGGGGATCCTGGAAATGAGGAATTTTTTTTTAATGCGCAGGGTGTTTGGTCAGTTATGGCATTTTATTGTACTATTCTGAAACAACCAGAAGGAGTTGTTGGAAGAGATAGTCTCATTTGGATGCTGATCCATGAAACAGAGATAGGAGGTGGGTTCCATCCCTCAAAAGCAATCATGGTACCAATTTTCAAGTGTCAGGGACCCAAGACAATCCCAGAGAGGACTTAGAAGTTGTTTGAACGTCTTGGTTTAAAATATACTCATTCTATAACAATAAAGGTTTTCTTTTCTGGGGGTTGAAAGAGAAGTCCAAAAGCAGTAAAGGAGTAGTCTGCACTTGTAGTTGGCTCTCTCACTGACCCAGGACCACTCGAGCTGATTCAGTCTATGATTTCCTTTTTCTCTCTAGAGCTGCTGGTACAGCCACTCCCAGCCATTTACTACAAAGACAGATAATTTGTCTTTGTTGCTGATTTACTGACAACCACAGCTCTCAACCCCCTAAAATATGACAGCCAGAAAATGAGGTCTGTCTTGTCACTGCCTATGACATTTAGTTACTGATTTGGTCCAATAACTCAGGGAGATTTTCAATTTAATGTAGCAGCATAATAATTGTTTGTTTTTCTTCTTCTAGACTATCTCTAATCACTTTATTTCCAACTTGCACAAGGACTGATAAAGGACATGTGCTTCACCAACACAATAACTTCTTGTCTCTGGATTATGTTTCTCACAGGAAGGATGCATTTTAAAGGCAAAAATTTTAAATTCTAGTTCCAAAAAGGGAAAGCCTTTGACATTGACATTTTGTTTTTCATGATCTTAGTATGTTTCTTACAAATGAAAAGCATCCTTTTGTTTATTAAAATATCTATTAATTAGGAAAAATCAAATTTATCAAATAAGAAAAACAATAGCCTGCATCTCTTTCATTCTATAATTATAAACAAGAAATTAATATTTTTGTAGAGCTGTTGTCAGCTTCCTGCTACTGTAATAAATATCTGAAATAAATCAATGTATAAGGAGAAAAGGTTTTTTTGGCTCACAGTTTTGGAGGTCTCAGTTCATGAGCTAGTGGCCCTGCAGCTGTGGACAGGGGTCAACACATCCTGCAGGAGAATGTGGAAGAGCAATGTCATTCATGTCACAGCCAGGGAGTGCAAGAGAGGAAGAGAGTCTCTGGCCACATCCCAATGACCAGAAGACTTCTCACAAGGCCCCAGCTACCAAATAGCTCACAGGCTGAGGTCCAAGCCAGTGACACAGGGCCTTTTAGGGCCACTGAAGACCCAAACTGCTATCCAGCTGGCTGCAAATTCAGCCTGTGAAGCTCAAGCTAAGAGCCTCCACTGGAGCTTTGACTGATTATTTTTGACTCACCGTGTGAGACACTTTGTATGGTTCTAAACAGAAGACAATATCTAGAAAGACCCAAAAAGGAATCACTAATAGTCACAATTTTCCACCTTATTATTCCACCTTTGAGTATACTAACTACATTTTAAGGGGGAAACAGAAGAGTCTTGTTTTTAACTATAGTATTCTAGGTGCTCGCTTCAGTTATTTTAACACAGTGCCAATACGTAGGCCCTAAATTAAAATGACAGAATTCTTCCTGGATGACAGAGTGACTTTCATTTCAAAAGCCAGCTTCTCTTGACTGCCAGCTTGATTCTGCCATATACATGTGCTTCCTTTCTGGTGGGAGTGTTGGTTTGGCCTCTGGTGAATAGATTATCTTTTGTAATATGGAATATAAATAAGCAAAACCTCCAACACCTCATAGAGATTCAAAATTCATAATTTTTTAGCCTGCTATCATTATTAGATTTGATCTTACAGTGAGCAAACTACTTTTTTTGAATGAAAAAAAAAACTTTATCATTATAAAACACTATAGAGATATGGTAGGCATACAGAAGCCATATACACCACTTATAAAGAGTGCATTTCCCATACTGCATGAAGTAAATTAATACCTCTAGGCTATTACAATATCACAAAAGAGAAATATTACCTAAAAAAAATGGTAGGGTGCTTTGTGTGAACACCCCCAGGTTTGTTAACTCTGCCCATGCCTATACACATCTAGAGCAGCATTTCTCAAAGGCCTTGAAACTTGATCCTAATTTCTGTACCTAATCTTCACCAGACATACTGGAAAAATCTTTTCCTAGGTGAGCCTTGAATATGTATTCCTTTTATAAGCTCTTTAAGTGATTGATATGCGCCATATGGTTTGGGAGTCTGTCTGCTGCTTTTGTGATCATCTTTGGTCAATTATTAGGCAACTGAGATGTTCAGTATCTAAGAGTCAGCCTTGCTCTGGATTTTCAGTCCTAACAAGAGCAAGATCTGAACAGGCAGCAGCACAGAGACTAATGTGGGGTTTTTCCTGTGTTTTCGAGAGAGAGTAGGATGGGGTCAAGAACAGGGGATATGATACCTGGGTGCACAACCCTTCAAGTGCTCTGCATAGCTGGAGGAAAGAGAAGCCAGTCAGCCAGTCATGTCACTAGCCACTCCCTTATACTTAAGAAGCATCCGCTAAGACCTTGACTAAATACCCACCTTCCTGTGTGTGATGTGTATTCCAGGGGAGCCCTGCCCAGAGAATGGGAGGAGTCCGGGCTCCATATCAACCCACCACAGCTCTCCACGCAGTGACTACGCAACCTACACCAACAGCAACCACGCTGCCCCCAGCAGCAATGCCTCTCCCCCCGAGGGCTTCGCCTCCCACAGCCTGCAGACGAGCGACGTGGTCATTCACCGCAAGGAGAATGAAGGCTTCGGCTTCGTCATCATCAGCTCCCTGAACAGGCCTGAGTCTGGATCCACTATAAGTAAGTGACAGCTTCACCTGCATTCCATTGAGGGTCATGGCTTTACTTGTTCTCACAGTAGGGATAAGAGACAAACAGATCAGAAGATGGTTGTAGACTTGCTGACTAACCCGACCCTCACAGGCTGTGGGCACAGATAAGCTTAAACCCTCCCTAGCACTGAGTAGCCAAAAGTTGCTGACCTTTGGCTCAGAAAGAGTGCAAGACCATAACTGCTACTCCTCCAACCCCTCAACCACTGAAAAAGCTTTTCATTCATTTGTAAGTTAGGAAGCAAATAAAATAGCAACGCTATAGTGTTGCTGTGAAAGCAGGGTGCCCCTTTCTATGGGCTACTCATAGAAAGCTCTCTTTGGATTAAGAGCTATTCAGTCAAATGAAACTCACCTTGCAGAGGTCTGGTGGAAAGCAGTCCAGACAGGCTTCATGTGGGAAGCACTTTCTTAGTTCAAGAAATATACAGAAACCCAGAGTGGCAGCAAACAAGGGAGCAAACAAGGGAGATGGAGCAAACAAGGGAGAAAGCCATGATACCAAGACATGGATTTGGGTGGGCACCAGGGTGTATTATAGGCGAAGGGCATGGGAATCATTAAAAGCTTTTAAGCAGTGAACTGAAATAGGATGTATTTTTCTCTTGAAAGATGAGCCCAGCTGCTTGTGGGAAATAAACCCAGGGTGGTAGTGTGGGTTAGGTTAGGAGCAACAGTGGAAGAACAAGGTGTAGTGTAGCCAGCAGGCCAGAGATACAAGAGACCATCCCAGGGTCGGAGCAGTGGAGGAGAAGAGGGTGAATTTAACCCGAGGCCCTGTGAGCCGCCTCAGCAGGGAGAGGGGCTATTCCAGTCGGGCGTCTGCGCAGACTCTTGGCCTCCTCGTTTGTTTCCCTCTGTACAGCAGTGTTTCAGAATTCATTCAGCAGCCAGCAAGCTGTGGGGCAGAAGAAGCGAGGGGACACTTTGTCATTTTTTCTTGGTGAAATGACTTAGCCCAAAATGTGATAGAAACACCAGAATAGAAGAGAGCATTAAAAGAAAAAATAATAATTTTACCCAAGTTGTAATCTAAAATACTAAAACCTGTGGTAGTTCCCAGTTCTTATGGGGCAGGTGTGGACCAATTACTCATCAAGTTACTGGGAATGAATAAAAGCTTTATACGATAATGTTAATATTATCAAAAGGCCACCAGAACTACATGGAGAGAATTGCCCTGCGTAGCGTGAGCCTTGATGAATTCAAGAGTGAAAACTACAGAGACACTGAACCTCAGCAAACAGGTGCAGAAGACAAATTACATGCATCTGAAAGTACAATTTCATTTCTCTTTTTCTTCATGATAAGCTGAAGGGATAAATCCAATATTTAAGCATAGACTCAAAGCAAGATTCTGTCAGTAGGATGGATTCACCAAGATTAACAAGGCACAAGACTACAGATTTTCATGAATTATATAAACAGCCTTCCAATATTTTACACTTGGGGAACGTGTTCACAGAGAGCTCTTATAGCTATTCCAGTCATTCCCATTGTTTATTGGGGCAGAATACCTAGAGGACTAGAATCAAAATAAAAACTATAATACCACAATGAAAACACTAGGCATGAGTTTAAGCTTTATTTAAAGCGTAATAGCTTTCTTTTAAATGTATAATGAGGGAGGGAGAGTGTGGGTGTGTGTGTGTGTGTGTGTGTGTGTGTGTGTGTGTGCACGTGTGCTTTTTCTGTTGCAAATCTATACATAAATAGGTTTGGGAAAACAGCAGGTGCTAATGCTTATAATTAATATGTGAATTTCTCTCTCTACCAAGTGACATCACCCTGACCTCAAAAAAATTATAACTACTTTCACAATAATGTTATTTTACTAAAAGTGTTTTATCCCTGGAGAGTAGAAATGTATTCTATTAGTTCATTATACCTCATGGTGTCTTTTTTTTTCACATTTATTTCTTTTTATTTTAAGGCATTGGGAATGCAGGTTGCCCCATGCTCTGTAGCAAAAGCAGCTATTACGCAGATCACTCATTGCTTTACAGCATATAATTTGCAGCATCCACCTAAAAGGTTCCTGGAGCCAGTGCTCTTTCCTACTTAACTTCTGTAATGATTTTGATCTCTAATTTGGAAGAGAAATGCTAAGAGCTTCATGAATAGTAAAGAGCTATCTTTGGGCCTCATCTCCAACATCAAAATATCAAGAGTTCCTGGGCTGTATGAGATTGACACCGGATGATGCCACCAGGTGGTCGGGAGTCTCGCTCCTTCCCACAGCTCATCTTTTTCATTTTCATGTCTTGCCTTGGCCCATGGGTCATTAACATGGTCACTGTTGATTAGTTTGTTGTCCACCATGCCTTGCTGAAGCTTTTCCATGGTGACCTGCGGCCATTATGCCTCTGATAAGAGCAACATTCAGTGTAGATGGTGTGGTTCGCAGCTCAGGTGCTCCAGTCACACTGCCTGAATTTCAAACCCGGCTCTGTCATGTACTGGCCACGTGACCTTGAGGAAATTCTATAACCTCCTTGGGCCTCCATTTTCTTGGTTGCAAAGAGAAGATCAATTTCATCTTTATGTTGTAAGGTTGCAATGAAGGTAATGGAATCTGTGCATGGAGGGGCTTAGAAAAGCACTGGCTTGAAGTAAGAACTAAATGCATTAGTAAGAACTAAATGCTACTGTCTAGGCCACCATTGCTGCTGGGAATCTCTTCCACTACCTCAGCTCACACTTCTTGGTGGCACAGAGTTCATACCACCATTCAGCCATTAGTCAGAGTCCCCTATCTTCCAGGGCAGCTAAATCTGGGGAAGATGAGCATATCTCAGAGGGCCAGTGCCCCTGAACTGCACAGACCTGCATGGATCATAGTATTTTCCACCTCACCCACCTGTAGGCTGGGTCAGCAGTGGGAGCCCAGGGCCATGCCACTCCAGCTGTGAAGCCAGTAAACTAGGAAAGTCATGGAAAGCATCAACATTCAGACTGGAAACTATGCCTCTTAGCATCTCCCTGCAAACATTATGTCATTATCGAATAGTATCAGGCAGAGAGGCGACATGAAGAAGCCAAGTGTAAACTTCCCCTCCCTTTAAGTAAAGATTCCTCCCAGAGCTTCTTGAGCTAAACCAACTTTGCCAAGGATGTGTGATATCCAACTAAATGAGAAATTGTGAGGTGAGGCTCCTGGCTTATTCCTGGGCAACAGCATTTAAATCGGGCACTTTACTAAAGCCCTCACATATTCTTCTTCAAGATATTATTTATCCCATAAATAAAGAAGGAATTTTATTTGTATTACATAATGTAATGAAGGAGCAGACTGCTTTCTTCCAAGGCCCTAAAGGCCAGCCATCACTTGGAACAAGACAAAACTCAGAAGCCTTCAATCTGTAATGCAGGAATATCCTTCATGGTTTAAAGCAAAAACAGAACAGCTTTCTGAGCACTTGTGTCCCATGATCCAAGTACTTAGTATTTTGTCAGGCCTTCCAATTGGACCCAAGGGAAAACAAAGTTGGTTTCCACATCACAGCCTAGGATCAGAGTGAAATGTAACAGGTAATTTACATTTCAAATTGTTACAGAGAGTTGAACAAAGATTTATATGTAAATGTGTCCATCAGCCTTCCATTCCTATGTCAAAATACCTGAGCAAATCAACTTATAAAGAGGAAAAATTTATTTTGGCTCATAGTTGCAGAGGTTTCAGTCTATGGTGGATTTGTGCCACTGTTTTGTGGTAAGGCAGAACATCATGGCGGAAGTGCACAGTGACAGAAACCTGTTCACCTAAGGCAACTGGGAAGTGAAAGAAAGGAAGAGGAGAGGCTGGAGTCCCACTATCCCCTTCAAGGCCACACCCCTAATGACCTCACTTCCTGCCAGGAGATCCCACCTCTTAAGGGCTCCACTACCTTCCAGTAGCACCACAGCCTAGTAGCCAAGTCTTTAGCATATGTGCCTTTAAAGGGCATTTATGATCTAAACCATCATAACAGATATTTATTGCCATATTACTATATTGATAAGCTTAGAAAGAAATGGAAATAATTTCCAAAACTTCCTAAAACCAGTGACATTAGTATATTTGTGAGGTTTCAATCACTTCCTGTTGTCATTCTCACTAAGGATACAGGTGGCTCAGGCAGCCTTTCTTCTCTGAGTGGATCAGATGGCCCCATGACTGTGTGCAGTGGGGCTGATAAAATGGTCCTTGGGCCTTCCCAACTCAAGGCCTAGGTCTTGACATCCAGCTTTTATTGCAGAGCTATACTCTCCCACAAAACCTCCAGAAGGACTTTGATACAAGTGATGAAATAAAAGAGAGCCTCAGTCTCCACCTTTTCAATAACTTTTCAGGGAGGTTTCTTTGGAGTTCATGGGGTAGACATCACCACAGGCAGAATGGGCATCAGTAGTGGAGACTGACAATCTGTTAAAGGAATTTATAAACTTATATATGTGCCCATAACAAGCTGCAAGGGAGGACATGTTCAGGACAGCAGCCATCGCATCAATCTAAACAGTCAGAGTAGAGAATAACCATCTCAGTCCTGTTACCTTCCTTTGTGTTTACCAGCAGTGTTGACTCGATTTTCTGTCTTTATCTGCAAGCACAGCATTGGCCAGAAGGCTGTTGACTTCTCAGCAGTCTTGTAGCTCTGCACTGTGCTGAAAATCTTTCTTTCTACTTGTACTTGCTCTGGCACAGGTTGGAGTTTGGCCTTGGTCATTATTGGCTTTCGCCAAGGCCCATGCAATCTCATGTTCAGGTAAAGAGTTTGTTATCTTAGGTAAAATGCCCGCATAAACTCCTCAAAGTGTTGTTGATGGTATCCCTAAGCATGGAGTTTAAAAGGGATTCCAGAACTTCAAAAATTTAGCTAGAGGTCTTCAGTGACATTTTTAAGCATGGTTCCTTAAAGTGATGAAATATAAATAAAATAATAGTGAAGTAACTTGGGCTTTTTCCCACTAACCATGCAGTCTCTGAGTAGTCATGTAACTTAGGAAAGGCACAAGTAAAGCAAAAGGTCAGGGTCAAGGTGTCCATAGCCTTATCCCAAACATGGACATTTAACTAAGTGGACACGCCCACTCCTCACTTTCGGTCATCTGCTGTGATGTCCTTGGTCTTCCTATATCCCAGCCTCATTTGATAGGGAAGGAGAGATCATCTTTATGGCCTTTCTTAGCTTTAAATTACAGGATACCATGAATCAACTTGGAAAGTAAAGTATGTGGTTAGTTTCTTCCCTGTTTGTAAAGTCCTGGAAAAGTTAGAAGCCTGGATCAGATTTTTCATTGGCTACAGTTATCTATCATTTTAACTTTTGCTACTTTCATCTTTAATTATGTGTTGAAAGTGGCTCCTAATACTTTTGAATTCTCTCTTCCATGTCAGCCTCTTTCAAGAAATGATCTAAAATAAACGCTTAACTACACTAAACCAGCTCTCCGCTCTCCTTTTAAGACAATTGAAGGCAGATTTTCCTTCCTTTTCCACTTCATGGCATCTGTGTGATACACTGAGATAAGATACACCAAGCTGCTGAAGACAAAAGGTCACCCAGGAGGCTCTGTCTCTCTCCCACCAACACTCCCCCAGCCATCCCCAGCTGGCTTGGGAACTGTTACCTTCCACGTTACACTCCTTTTAATGACATCATAGCTACAAAGCTTTGCCCTAAAGCCAAACCTCTAAATAGCAACCAGTAAGCTCTTCATCTTATGCTTCACTGGTCTGGGTTGTGACAGTGGATTTTCTCCAGGCCTCCAGGTTGAGGTTTGTTCATTGATAACCTAAAAGACATAGGTAACAGGTGCAGCTGATGCTAATCCTGGCACCTTCCCGTGCTCTGAGTCCTTGTAAAACTTAACCTCTCCATGTTCCTTCACCAAAAGTCACTGCTGGAAATGGACCTAACTCACCCATGCAGCCCAGCACGGGAATTGGAAAGCAAGTCTCACTGACTTTTCTGGTCTTCATTGGTTTGCAAGTGCAAGTTTCCTTTGTGAATTCCTCACCATCTTTGCAGCACATAATATTCCCTCCTCCCTTGAATGAATCTCTGCGGTGAACTCATCCATCAACGTGATGCTTCTGCTTTGAGTTCCATTACACTGACACGAACTCATTCCAGAGGCAAAATGCTGTCACCTGTGTTGTTAACATCAGGACTTTCATAACAGACAAAATAATACATGCACAGATCCTATACAAAATACCTGTTCTCCCCAACATACGTACCTCCCCAATATAATTCATAAGATAAGCAAATACCTTCAGAAACCTTGGAAAAACCCACATGTACAAAACAGATGGATTGCATTCATTGCACTGATGTGTGTATGTTTTAAATGTTAAAGAATCTTTTCACATTGGTTAGTGTGACTGACTTTTCATGAGGTAGTTGGGGGCTAAAGTAGAAGTGGAGTCTCTTTGTCAGTGAAGCAGAGTACATCAGGGGGACAAAGCTTTCTCAGTTTTGTCTTGTGGAGGGGAGCATGCTGGGGACTGAACCCAGGGCTTCATGCTGAGCTATATCCCCACCTTCTTTTTAGGACAAGGTCTCACTAAGTTGTTCAGGCTGGGCTTGAAATTGCAAGCCTCCTGCTGCAGCCTCGAAGAGTTCTGGGTTCCATAGTTACTACATAAAGTTTCAACATGCTTCTTCCATTCAAGGCCCTGGATAATCTGGGCACACCTGCTTTTTACCAACAGCGCCTCACCGGCTTCATCCCATCAAACCAGGGTTGCTCTGTTCCCTGTCCCAGGGTCCATGTTTTGCCGGTTGCCACTTGGAATGCCTCGTCTTTTTCAGTAATAGTTGTTATCGAGGTTCCTCCCGGCCCCTGTGCTAGGAATCTCGCATTGTTTTCAGTCTTCACAGCAACCCAATGAGGCAGAGGCCATTACCCAAACAGTCTGCATCTTTCACAAATCAGCTCAAAAATCTGATCTCTTAATAGAACATTGCCCAAACCACTTCACCTGTTTTCTTTCGTCTCAACTAGCATAGACATTCTTATCCATCAGCTCAGTTGCTGTTGACTGCTCCAAGACTCCCTGCTGTCACTGTGTCTTTTATCACTGTATTGTTTTATTTTTCATGTGCACAAGTTTTTCTTCTGCCCCCAAAGATTATGAGTTCCCTAAAGACAAGAAGCACCGGCATTTCTCTGCATCTCTCCCGGTTGCTGGCAGCATGCTTTTTAAGGGGTTTCCTGTAGCTTACTTTGATGGGACAGTCCTTCTCTTATCAGAAGTCAAACTGTGAATGTGCTCCACTTCTAGGATGCTCCTAAACCGAGCTAGGGAAGCAAGAAGCAGGGGGTGACATAGAGGAGGAACTGTGCGCACACTGCTCCTTGCTCGGTGTGAGAAATTGCACTATAATAAAGTGCAGCCAGAGTAGCCTCCCAGAATACAGATCTCACATCAGTTCTTCCCAGCCTGGGTAAATGGTTCCGGCGCCGGCCCAGGGCTGGGGAAGTCTCAGATGAGCTAGCACCCAAGGAAACAGAGGCAGAAGCAATCTCTGCACCCTCACCTGCAGCCTCTCCAGTTACAAACAATGGAGTTGCAAGGCCTTGTCCTTGGAAGGGCTGGGCAGCAGTCTCGGGGTGCTCTGCGGTGCACCTCGTCCTGGCACTGACTGCTCCTGGTCACCATTTGTCTGTGTGACAGCCTCAGAGTGATTGCACAGTCCCATACAGGAATGTTTGGACGGCATCCCAAGCTCCTAAGGAAAAAAATATTACGTCGAATTCTTTGTGTGACACAGCCTCAGTGTAATTACATAGTCCCACACAGGAGCATTTGGATGGCATCCCAAGCTCCTTAGGGAAAAAAAAATTACTTCAAATTATTTATTCATTTCACAGTTCTCATTAACAAAGCAAACCATTTCTGTTCCAAGTGAACAACTTCTGAATCACATTAGTACTCTATAGGATCACACCCAGCTAAGACCAGGATGAATAGGATCTATTGACTCAATTTCATCTTTTCAGTCTTGAACATGACTACTTTTGTTCCGAGATTAAAACTTGGCTGCCTAGGTCCTACTAGTAAACAAACGGGCAAACAAAGATTTTTCATCAAACTCCAAGCACTCTGCTATCTGAGCATTGGGGCGTTTATTAACTGAAATGGAAGCAGAAACACAAACATCTCACTCTCTTGGAATGAACCAATTTAAAGAACATTGAAGAATAAGTCTGCAGAAGCAGCACTGTAGCTCTCATTTATTCTCAAAAGGAGAAGCAATGCAACTATCAAAAGTCCTGTGAGTGCTATGGTGCATTTTTTAAAATTCTAGGCTACCTTTCCTTATTGTTTGAATGGAACTCATACATCATAAGTTCTCCCACTAGGGAATCATTTTGAGGACTGGCTTTTACTATTGTATTCAAAGACTCTCCAGGCAGCAGCAGAACGTGAATTTCTTCTTGCCTTCAGGTATTCAGTTGTCTTGAAAACTCATAAACGGGTGATAGGTGGCTTTGTCCCCCAGGCTCAAGTCTTATGGCGGGTTGTTACTCACTAGAGGCTCATTGAGTTTGCCACAGAGAAAAGACCCAGAAGATTACCCTTTACCAGTGGGAAATGCCTGTACTCCACCCTGGGGTTCAATCCGGGTCACACTCTGCAGCCCACTTTTGCAAAAGACACTTCTCTTGGTATTGAGTTCAGGGCCTTCTGCTGTATTATATTTCTTTAATTTTCTTTTTCTTCTTTCTTCCCAACAATCAGCCACAGAAAATATATCAGGCAAGGGTCACTAATAAAGCTGGCTCCACATGTGGAACCATTTCAAAATGGTTGCTGTATCATAACAGTACTTACTTACCACCATTGTTCAACGATATGAAAAGAGGGTTTCAGGGATGTTTCTCCCATTGGCACATAACCACTTCCTTCGGAGGTCCACCTTCCACCAAGGACTCAGGGATTACCTCAGCTGAGACTCCTACTACACCATATCCTGGTAAAAGCTCTTTTTATTTGTGCATTCAAGCACCCATAATTCTGCAATTTATGCTGTATTTGTTCCCAACTACACTACTCTCACACTGGATTGAAATTATTTCTAGAGATTTATCATCCAGCCTTCTCTGGGTGATAAGTCAGATCACCAGACACTCATAAATTCATGAAGTGCCAGGGAAAATTAACAAAAAAATACAGTGTACCACTGACATTTTCATTTCTCAATCTGACCTCTCCTAGGTCTTATTTCTCTAAGCCTAGTAAGGGTTTCTTCCAAAAAGATGCTCCACAGATGTTGAGTACCTGATGAACCCATCTGCTTTCAGGAGTGAAGCATGCAAACCTTCTGTTCTGAGGCTATTCATTACAAAGATGTATATTTATGAGTTCATCATGACAGTAGGGTCTTCCAGAAAACAAGGAAGAGCACATATTTTCAAAGGTTTTGCCCTTATGGTTTTCTCGCACTGAGCAGTTGCAATAATATGAGACAGAAGAAGAATATTTCAGCATAGAACTCTTCATTCAAATGTTTATTAGACTTTCTAGATGAACAGGGGGATGAAAAATAGCTACCTTCTTGTGGGCGATTGACAAAATTGAAATACAATAAAACCTGGCTGCCCAATTAGCTACTGCTATGGCTACCTTCCGGTATAAGTTGCCTTCAACTCTAACTAGTGTGTATGATGCAAGCTTTGCAAGAGTCTCCAGGAGCCTACATTCCGTCCGTATCTTGACAGATACACAGCCATGTCCATCCCTCTTCAGACATTAAGGCAAGGCATTGCCCAAACATGATTTCCAGAGAGAAAATGAATCCCAGAGACTCTCTCCCACCACTGCTAATGCCTCCCTTGAGGTTCCAGATCAGCACCCTGCAGCAGAACCTCCAGCAATGGTGGAAATAAACATTTTGTTCTGCACTACATGGCTCTGCAGCCAGGGGCCACACATGGCATGGAGCACGAGAAATGAAGCCCGTGTGCATGAGGAGTCTGAGATTGTCTTTCATTTCAATTACTTATATGGCCACGTGTGGCCAGGCACCACCATGTTGGACTGCCCAGCTCCAGGGCGCAGTGGTGGCTTTTGCCTCCCTGCCCCCTGCCCAACTCTGACCTCCAGTTTGTGACTGTGATACCTCCTCTCCGCCATCCCTGCCACCTGGCAAAACCACGTTTGTCTTTAAAACTCAGGCGAGACAGCGTCTTCTACCTGAAGATTGCTGTATCCTTCGGCTCTCCCGTCCACCTCCTTTCTCCTATTTGACATCGGTCCCCTTTTACTTCTCTCTGTTTTCACCCAAAACCTCTTTATCTCTCCTGCCCCTCATCTTTAAGGTTCTATTTCAATACGGTGAAGTGTACCCCTTCTCATCTATAGTCTGAGTTTTAGTTACTATTAGTTACCATTGCAACAATGAAGTCACCCCTCTTCACACTCCAGCACTGGCCACTGCTGATTTGTTTTTATTCTGTGATTTCAGCTTTCCCTGTACAAATAGATCATAAAGTACATACCCTTTGAAGTCTGACATCTTCCACTTTACCTAATGCATTCTGGATTTAGCTGTGTTGTTCCAGGTGTCATTATATGGTGTCTTAGTTACTTTCTCTGTGCTGGAACAATATAGCCAACCCCCACAAGATAAAGGAGGGAAGGTTTATTTTGGCTCACTGTTTGTAGAGGTTCAGTCCATAGTCGACTGGCTCCAAGGCAGGGTGGCAGGGCAGAGGGGCATCGCAGAGGAGAAACAGTTCATGGTAAGGCAGGCAGGGGGCAGAGCAGAACCAAGAGAGGAGGGAGGTATACCCTTCAAGCCATTTCCACAGTGACCCACCTCTTCGCACTAGACCTTGCCCCTGAATGTTACCACCAGTCATAAAACCATCAGTAGGCTAATCCAGTATCTCACACCCATGATCCAGTCATCTCCCAAAGCCCCACCCATGAGCACATGAGGCTTTCAGGTGGTATCTAGATATAAACCATAACATCTGGCTCCTTTTTAATTGCTCAATAGTATTTCATTGTACAGATGCACCGTAGGTTGTTTATCCATAACCTGGTTGAGAGGCATTTGAGTTGTTTCTTCTTTTAAGTGATTATACTAAAGCTGCTTTAAACCTTTTCATATATCTTTGAGTGGAAGCAAGTTTTGTGGGGGAAAATATTGTGTGAAACTGTTTCATGTAATAAATACTGAGGAGTAGAGTTTCTAGTTTATATGGTGGCAGTTTCCAAAGTGGTTCTACCATTTTGTAGTTCTGCCTAAGAAGACTGGATGCTTTTCATCCTGGAAAATAACATTACTTTCAAGATTTTTGTGTTGCTTTTTTGTGAATTGTTTTAGCCATTCCAATAGGTCCATCATGGTATTTCATTTTTATTTTAATTTGCATTTTCCCTAAAAACTAATAATGATATTGAAGATCTTTTCACATGCTTTATACCATCTATATAACTTCTTTGGTGATTCATTATTTCACTTTTGGCCTTTTCCCTGTCAAGTGTAACTGCAGTTTCACTGTGTACATTCTGAGCCTTCTCAATCTTTCTTTTTCCATTCCTTATTCATTTCTCATATTAGAGTAACAAATCACATTTTATGATGATAGTCTCAAGTAAAACTCTTGTGAAAACATATAATAGTATGTAAAGTATTATTTCATAAAAGTAAAAACAGTTAATTCTTAAAAACATAAGTGGTGAAAAATACATATAAGCAAAAATCCAAGTTAAAATATGCAATACTCAGAAAAGTTAGGATAAGAAAGAAATACCACGTGTAATGATGGTCTCACTTTCCAAGCAAGGAAATTGACATAATTTATTTGACCATTCAGATGTCACACTGCAGGTTGTTTTTGAAGTTAATATATGATCAAGATTTTCTAGCTCCTGAGCACCTAGCTGGGGGGCCTTTTCATATTTGGTTTTATCCAGTCATGCAAAATTACATTATTTGAAGTTAAAGCATGTTATACCCTGTTAGTGGAACTTTGGCTTCTGTGAGAAACTGAAGAGCCAATAAATATTCATGTAATCTCCAGGATAACATATTGCAAAGGACAGCTGGCTCAGGAGGGATCATTTGCCTGGGTTAGTATCTGTTTCCATTTACATTAAGAAAATATTGCAAGAAGTTATTATCTGCCTCAGGGCTTGGGGAATACAATGGAAGGCTGATATTGCACGTGATTGCTTTTGACATTTACCTATTGTAACAGGGAAACTGTGTCAAGATAGCCAAGTGACTTTTTACAAAACACAATTTCAGAGGCTATAAAAAGAAAAAGGAGATGGCAGAGATAGAACACACTGCGTCTGTGAAAATGAGAAACATGACTTGTCAGCAACACCTGCTTGTAACTATCAACCATGCTACTGGGCCTGCTGAGAAATTACTCAGAGCCAGAGCCACTGATGGGTGCTTCAAAAGGCAGGACAGAGATTTAGCACAGAGAAAGTGTGATTTTATTGAATGTTTTTGACCCTAAACCAGGGTTTGATGAAATGTAATTTTATGATATTTTCTAAGCATTTGAAATAATTATCCTTCATGTTTACTTTTCCAGACTATGTCAGACAATAGGCTTTTAATTTTGGGTACATAAATTATTTTACATTACTTTTTCAAATATATTCCAAATCTCTAACTGGGACATTGACATATTGCTTGCAAACAACTGATTTAAATTTGGGGGGAGCCAGGCATGGTGGCGCGCACCTGTAATCCCAGCATTCGGCAGGCTGAGGCAGGAGGATTGTTGCTAGTTCGAGGCCAGCCTGGGCTACAAAGTGAGCTCAAGACCAGCCTGAACTGCATAGTGAGACCTTGCCTCAAAAAAGACCAAATAAATAAATGAATAAATAAATTTGGGGAGAAAATTCCAATTTCTATTTGGTGGTGGTAAAATAACATTCTTAATGGCCTCCCATTTCTTAAGCTCTAACAAACTGATAGTAAGAGGATGAGAAGAAGGATTGGGCAGGTGTGGGCAAAGTATTTTAAAGGCAAAAAAAGTAGTAGCCCATTCAGCAAGGCAGAGACAACCAAAAAGAGACATGATACCATAGACTTTCCCTTTTCTTTAGACACTCAGACAGGCTTAGCACTTAAAAAAACTCGGGACAGAATGGAACATAACCTTGACCACCAGGTGTGACCTTATTTTTAAAATAGAAAAACAATCAAATGAACAATAATAAAACTAGAAAGAAAAGTATTTCATGGAACAAAGGGCATTTCTCCAAATCTTCTATTTCATATTCATAGATGTTAAAAGCATTCACTCTGGACCGGATGCTTTTGCCCTTCAGAAACCCACATGTGGGAGCCCTGGATCCCAGTGTAATGTACTTGGAAATAGGCCTTTTGGGGGTAAATAATTTTAGACTAAACTATGAGAACAGAGTTCCCATGATGGCATTTGTGCCCTCATAAGACGAAAAGACCAGAATTCTCTCTCCCCAGTACACGAGGATACAGCAAGAAGAGAGCAATCCTAGTCTGGTCTGTGCTGCTAGAATGCAATGCAGCAGATGAGTAATTTTTAATGAACAGAAGTGCATTGCCTCAGTTATGGAAGCTGGGAAGTCCCATGTCAAGGTACCAGCATCAGGCGAGAGCCTTCTCACTGTGTCCTCCCATGGCAGAAGGCAAAAAGGGCAAGCAAAGGTCAAATTCATCCTTTTAAAATGACATCAGTCCACCCATAAGGGTTGAATCCCAAGACCTAATTGTCTCTCAAAGGTCCCACCTCTTAATAACATTACAATGGAAATTAACATGAATTTTGCAAGGAATAAATACTGAAAACATAGCCACAGCCTTCTGTAAACCAGGAAAAAGGCCTCAGAATGTGTCCAACCATTATGGCATTGATCTCAGACTTCCAGCTCCCCGAACTGTGAGCTGTAAATGGTTGTTGCTTCTGCCACTTATTCTAGGGACCCTCTTATTGCAGATACTAGCTAAGAAAATAATATACCCATGAGTAAAAATGGAATATTATTTTTAAAAGAATAATATAATTTAAAAAAGAATTCTTAGAAAGTGAAAATATAACTGAAGCTGAAAATGTAATAGATATATTGAAACATAGATGAAGAAAATCATACATGAAATAGCACAAAAGAAACAGGACATTTCAGCAGAGAGGTAAGAAGTGATACTTAGCAGACCAATTCAGGAAGTCAGGAATTATTAAAAGTTCCAAGAAGAGAAACCAAAAATCACAATCGAAATTATCAAATAAACAGTATAATAATATACAAGGAACAAAAATCTGAGAGCACCCTATATACTTATTTTTCATGAGGCATTGATTCCAGGAACCCAGGTGGATATCAATATGCATGGATACTCAAATCCCTTATATGAAATGGGGTGGTGTTTGCACATAACTTGCACACACTCTCCTGCACACTTTAAGTCATTTCTAGATTAAGTATAAACCTAACACAATATAAATGTGATGCAAACCGTATTGTTTAGGGAATAATGACAAAGAAAATAGCCTATACATGTTCAGTAGAGATGCAATTTTTTCTCAAATATGTTTGGTACCAGAGTTGCTTAAATTTACAGATGCAGAATCCAAGGTTATGGAGAGCAAACTATAGTAACATTGTATGCGAGAAGATGATAGAGAAATACCTGAAAAATTCTTAGGAAAATTAATTTTTAATCTGGAATTGTATACAATCCAAAGTTCTAAAGAATTCATTCAAATATGTTAAAAAAAAATAGACATTTTCAGACATTAAGGATTGAAAAAATTATTTTCCTTCATGTATTGTTTCTTAGAAAGCTACTGCAGAATATGCTCTAAGAAAATGAAAGTATATATGGAAAAAACTGACTTGAGGTTTAGGGAAATGTGTGGTAACCTTGGAAGGTAACCGGAATCCCCAGGATGCTGCTGTGCAGCAGATGTGAGAGGAACCTGACTACTCCAGGAGGCAGGTTCTCAGAGGAAGCAACTGAATGGTGACTCAAGTAGCTTTGAGGACAGTGATCTTCATCCTGCATGGGAAGGGGAGGAAAGTGTCTAAGAAAAGAAGTGAACTCATAAATACTACAGTGAATGAGATTTACATGGTAAAATTATACACAACAACTGACTTAACCAAAAATAGTGATAAAACTAGTTCTAAGTCTGTCTGAGTTTCTAAGGAAAAGAGGGTCTGCAGTATTCACATCTCTTTTTGACTGCCCCTGCCTTGCTGAATGAAATAAAGAGAGAAAGTGGGAGGTTATAAGAGTAAATCCCAGGGTAAGAGTAAGGGTAAATCTCTTATTGTAATACTAAGGAAATAAATACTGACTAAAATCAATAAATTGAGAAATAGCTACCTAAGAATGTTAGTTAAAAATGTGGGCAAGAAAGAGCTAAAAAAATTTAAATGTTTGCTTTTAGATCACAGAACTCGAGAGGACATGGTGGGTGGAGTGGTTAGGCAGGACACTAGAGTTTTTCATCCTAAGTATTTTGGTTATATTTAATTTTTTGATATTTATATACAAGTAAATTGCTTTCATTATGAGGTTTCCATTCATTAAAAGATATACCATTGTGTTTCCATGGCCCTCTTTACATTATGGCATGAATGTTAAATTTTTTATACAATGTCCTCATTTTGTAGAATAAACCAGTATTTTCTAATCATTTGATAGCCCTCTGTAATAAATTATAAATAAAAAGAAACTCCTTTTGGGGGATACACTTATCATCATGAAAGTA
Source organism: Chinchilla lanigera (assembly GCF_000276665.1). Taxonomy (NCBI): domain Eukaryota; kingdom Metazoa; phylum Chordata; class Mammalia; order Rodentia; family Chinchillidae; genus Chinchilla; species Chinchilla lanigera. The sequence goes on from NW_004955410.1 coordinate 7,181,860, forward strand.
AGTAAGCACTGCCCTTTGCAAGGTAGATCCGAATGTTGGGATGGGAGTGTGACACTTGTCTTAGGTAATTTTCTTTTTGTTATAAGAAAGTATCTAAGACTATATAGGAAATAGAGATTTATTTAGCTCATGGTTCTGGAGGCCAGGTAGTCCAGAGAATGGCTCTGTCATCTGACTGGTGTTTGGTGAGGACCTTGAGCTGCTCAGTAATATGATGGAGGCATGATATTGAGAGACACAAGAAGCGTGCCAGCTCAGCTTCCCCTCATCTTTAAAGCTGTTAATGCTATCATAGAGCCCCCTTTCTCGACCTGCCTAACCCTAATCATCTCCCAATGGCCCAGCCTTCAAACACTGTGCAGTTAAATTTCCAGCACAGGACTGCAGGACCAACATTAGAGTGCCTTAAAATTTCTTCTGCAAGATTCATCAGCCCACTGCCCTTAATGTCAGCTTCAGGCAGAGTCTCTGGACATAAACAAAATGCCAACAAATTTTCTGCAAAGAGATAACACACCTGATATGGAGTCCAACAGCCAATGCAGTCCTTGGTCCGAACTGCAGCTGTTTTTTTAAAAGGGTAAAATATCCTGTTTTCCTGCTTGTCAGGCAATAAATTGATTATCATATTTTAACAGTAAAACTTCTCTGAATGTATTTCCATTATTGCTGATCCAGCTTCCTGTTTGGTTAGCAGAGTTTGCTCAAAGCTATATGGGTTTGCTCACCAAAACTACTCAAGTTGAACAGTACAGAATTTCACCTTCTACCTTTTGAGTGAAAAGTCTGGATTACTGGTTGTACTGAATGATAGACATGTGTGTCCTTCTCCAGATCTCTGGGGGAAATGGGGAGAAAAAAAGCCCGAATAGAGTTGATACTTGACTCTATGGGCCAGATTTTCTGTCACCACTTTCAGACCAAACAGGTCAAAAAGAATGTCCCAGATACCTAGAAATTGTCAGTGTGACTCCAGGGATATACAGAGAAATGACAAGTATCTCTACAGAAGAAAAAGATCTACATGTGTGCAAACAGAGTTTCCCCCCCTTCTTTGTTTTGCCACCCACACCTCATCACCACACTAATATCTAGACATTTCGTCAGATTATGGGGAAAGAAACTACATCAAGAGGCTACAGGAACTTCTTGAAATATTTATATGTAGCATATAGTAATGTCTACTAAAGAATTACAGAAGAATATGTGCTTTGTAAATGACTCAATAATAAAAAATTTATCATGCAAGAATAACTTCATAATGGTAAAAGGAAATCAAGGCAATTATTAGACCTCTTGAATCAGTATATTTGGGGGAAGGCGGTGCTGGGGATTGAACCCAGAGCCTTGTGCATGCATACCAAGCATCTGCTCTATCACTGAGCGATACTCTTGGAATCAAAGGTGTTGAGGGATATACTTCACAGAGCATGGTGGCTCGCACTTGCGGTCCCAGCACTCTGGAAGTGAGTTCTCCCTCAAGCAATGGACATTCAGGTTATAGAGACCGGGCATAAACATACAAAAGTGTTTAAAACAAAGCACAAATGGCAAATCCATGGGAAAGGCTGCTTGTGACAAGACAGAAGAGAGGAAGCCAGGAAGCTCAAAGGTTCAAGCCCAGCCCAGGCAACTTGGCAGCTTAACAAGACCTTATCTCAGAATGAGAAATAAAAACTGGCTGGGTTATAGCTGTCAGTGCAAAGGCCCTAGGTGCAGTCCCCAGTATCACCAAAAAAGCAAAATATATATATATATATATATATATATATATATATATATATATATATATACTAATTGGACTATCTTTTTTAGTGCCATGCCTAGGAATAAAGGATTAATTTTGCTCCTTTCCCACCAACCACTTTTGGGGTGTTTTCTTGGTAACTATACCATATTCTCATTTACATATCCCATGCTGACTCTCAAAACAATGGGGTGATGCAATATAGAAATACACTGTGAACATATGAACATAGAATCAGTTACATAATTTGCAGGACTCCGCAAAAATGAAAACACAGAGTCCTTGCTCAGAATCTAAGAGTGTGACGATGGTGACTACAGACCGTGAATCTAACTTCCTGACTCTTGCATGTAGGGTACTGTAGCAGTACACAGTTGCACACCCTGAAGTCAACTCTGTCCCCAGGCCTGTCACATCTTTCCAAACAAGAAAACCACTGTGACCTGGCCGTAGGTTCCAGGGCAGAAGCAGTCAAGTCTCTCTAATTACAGTTCCTAATGCAATGAGATGTCTTTCAATTTCCAGTTCATTCTCAGTGTTTGGTGATCCAGATTTGTTTATTGGTGTAAAATAAAAGCATAAGTGGTTAATGACAGAGAAGTGTTTCTTTCTCTTTAGCCGTACAGTTACTATTTTCTGTATGACCCTTTGTACCCTTAGAAACATGGGCTCTGCTGGGTTCCCAACACTGCCTTTGGTGGGCCCTCTTTCCATGCTCCCATTTGACCATCTGCTTGTTACCAACTGCAGGGTAACCAAACTGTTCAGCCACAAGAGAATGACTCACGGGTGCTGGGGGAAAGTGCGCTTTTTGAATATGCAGTCCTTAAAACACCAGCTGTTCAATTTGGGGTTTTGCAAATAAGTTAGCTATGAGTTTTAGGGAAGATGTTTTCATCTTTGGAAAGCTAGATTTCAAAGACTTCTAGAAGAAACCAAGTCACACAGCCTGCTTGTTCTTACTCTTACCATACAGAAGTTAAAAATACAAAGCACATGGTTTTTTCCCCACATCTTCACCCCCGATGAACAGAAGCAAAACTCCATCAGAGGACACTGTCACACTCCAGACGAGCATGGCATCTAGCTGAACGGGCTTAACGCAACAGAATATGCTGCACCAGGCCTTCTAGGAAGGAGAGATGGAAAGCAAGCAAGGTTCATATGAGGCTCGGGGTTCTGAAAGCAGAAAGGCAGATCAGAAGCCATCACCATGGATGAGTGAGATGGAGCACTGGGACTTCCTGCCATAGGCTCCGCCTCCACCTTGGAGCAGGGCTAACAGCATCTCTCAGGGAGCTCAGGCAGGGCTGCAGCAGGGACGCCGGCCTGCAAAGCCTCTCTTTGCTCCTCCCTTCCGAGGTTTGATAGACACCCACTCCCATCCTGATGGCTCCCTCAGTGAGCTGCCACTGGGGTCGGGGCCCTATGGTCCCTCCTGCCCAGAATGACCTTTATGTTCCTTACCACTTTCTGAGTCCATGCATGAACCTAGGCATTTTCCCCTTCTCTCTGTTGTCACAAGCAGCCTTTCCCATGGATGTACCATTTGTGCTTTGTTTTAGATAGTTTTGTATGTTTATGCCCAGTCCGTATAACACAACTGTCCATTTCTTGAGGGCAAATCCCATGTGTTCTTTCTGTTATTGCTTCCCCAGTGCACCCAGCACACTACCTGTTTCTAAAAAGATGCTACACAGATCTGTGTGGGTTGATATGTGGATGGACTGATCCTCCTGCTGCAACCCACAATTTTAAAAGTAGACAATAGGGCTCGGGATGTAGCTCAGTGGCACAGTGCCTGCCTGGCAAGGGCGAGGTCCTGAGTTCGATTTCTGATTCCAAAAAAAAGTAGACAATAAATAATTTCCACATTCTTTAAAGAAAAACAGCAGGAGTCATCTAATTTAAAAAGGCAAAACATTTCTTTCGTATCAGGTCACAAATTCTAAACCCAAACTAATTTCCCCTGCCTCCTTAAGTTAATGATGTTTAACCTTCACAAATTAATGGGATTGTGAGTGAATGAGTGTAAGCTATTGATTGCCTTTGAAGTGCTTTTCTTGTGTGTCACCCTCATTTCAGAAACTTCTGTCTTGCAAGTTTGGCATGACTGATGCAAAATCCACTTTCCCTGTTGAATGCTTCCCTCCTCCTATAAGGCCATTTTGTGGGATTTGTCAACTAGGAGATAATTAAATGTAAACATGAGTCACAAGCTTTTCTTCTCTGAAATGAAATACACATGAACTACAAAGAAGTAATAGAGGAAGAGGGAGAGAGCAGGCGAGGGATCTAATCATCCCTTCGCTCAAGATTTCACTACAAATTCATCATCAAAGCAAAGGAGCCCTCCAGGAACCATCCTGTCCCCTGTACGGGACCTGAGCTAAGGTCGAACTCAGGAGTCCAGTGGCTGAATCAGTCCACTTTGACCAGGAGCTAAGGAACTTGGGTGGGTGTCACACAGGCCCCAGAAGAGAACCCAACAGCAAAGAGCGGAGGCTTGCTGATTCCTGCAGAGGTGTCCCTAGACACCTGGAAACAAGCTGTTCAGTGCTCAGAGAGCCCAGCTGATTATCTCTGAAGGTTCCTACTAAAATGAATGCAATGCCAGAAGAGTAAGTTCCCAATAGAAAAATTTAAACCAATTGCATTACGAATGTGGTATTTTACCCAGAAATTAATAACAAAATAGAAAAGATGGGTGGCTTTTTCTATAAATTGTGATTTTCAATTAACATTTCTAACTAGTGACATATTTCCACTTTCCCAAATGTCAGTATGTCCAAAGCCAGATGGCATACGGTGACTTTTCCCAAGTAGCTGTGTATTCTAAGCACACTGTGTCAAGAAGACTGATCCAAAGACTTGATTCCTGATGCTGCCTGTCAGATGACGTCCACAGGCACGCCATGGAAATGAGCTGCTCGCCAGCACTTACCTTAGTCATCAGTTCTCAGAGAATCGATGAGCGCCATTCATCCCAATAATAGAAACCAAGGTCAGGGCCTTTCCTGGTTCTGTAATTCCATTCGCATTGCACAGAAAGCACTCAGGTCATAAGCTCAGTAGACCTGCTCACCCAGCAAATGGAACAGCGTCTTGTTCCCAGAGAGACTCCTCACAGGCACACCCCTTGTCAAAGGTCCGTCGCCCATCAACACTGAACATACTTATGCGTGCAGGGGATGATGGGGAGGAGGAGCGAGACCGCTCCGGCTGCCAAGAGCTTCAGGTGCTGTTGTTAAAGCGAATGCCCACAGAAAACACTTGGAGCGAAGCTATGTCAGATACTTGCGATTGCTGCACACGCATTTTTAAGCAGTGTGTCCACTTATATTTTATGTAAGCCACACAGTCATCCACGGGGCTCCCCAAGAATTTTTTTGTCCTCATTGTCATTCTCTCAGTTTGGTTTTTATTCCTTTTCCTTTTGTTCTGACTACTCTAAGACACTTACAGTGGCCTTGGAACTAAGAGTTTGATGATAAGCAAATAACTGTTGACAGTGGAACTCATCTTAAAATCTAGAGCAGGACACTCATGTAAACTGTCTCCGGGTCCCCGTCCTCGCTCCTTGGAGTTCAAATACTCTTATCCCCCCGCCACATATCAGGAAAGAAGGGCGGGACCCTGAGGTCTGAAGCCGAGGCAAGGGTTTACATACTGACTGTGACGCTTGTTTTCTTAACAGAGAAATAAATGTGATAAATGATAAATACTATCAAATAAATAAATGATCATATTTTTACAGCTACCTTACAATGCTGCTATAAGGATTCAAAATTAATACCTAGGACAATGCCTGAAAAGTAACAAATCATAACCTAGAATTGTTTTCATTGTTGTTGAGCAGGCAGTTTTCTGTTTGTATTGTGTGTCCATGTATGTGTCCATCTGTGTGTCCATGTATGCGTGTGTGTGTGAGAGAGAGAAGAGAGAAGTCTGTTGAAACATTTGGGGTGTTATGCCCAGTATATTCCAAATGACCCCCAGGAATGCAAGAGTGCAGAGGCATGCATGAGTCTAAACAGCAAGCCATCTGAAAGTCATCTGTGTTTTGCAGTATACTTTATATTTTCATCTCAAATGCCAGTGTTCCTAATACCCAAATAAATTACTGTCAGCAAAGAAACGACCCTAAGATGTGAACTCCTCACTGACTAGGATCTGAAGATTCTCAGGTTCTCCTTTCCTCTCTTCACAGCAAGCCAAGTTCCAGGACCCCCTCCCCAGGTCAGAACCACTGTGGGGTGGATTGGGCTCCTGGCTTGGAAGTAGCTGCAGCTGCAGATGAAAGCACCAGGTGCTCACAAAGCAAGTGGTAGTTGAAAGATCAGAGACAGCAAACTCCGGAGAGGCAGACGGGTACACTCACTGAGGGCCACACGGTCTGGGGTCTGCAATCTGAGTCCTGGGCTCCAAGCCCCATTGCCCTGTGGGATCTTGGGTGAATTGCTAACTTCTGTGTGCCTTCACTTCCCATGTGGGAACTTTAATGGTATCAGAGACCTTGTAGGATTTGTTGAGGGCTATTTTATATTTTATAATATAGGTAGAATAACATATACAACGTCCATCATGTAACACAGTGAACACCCATGTAAATATAAACTATAGGGAGAAGAAAATATATATGATAACAGATAATTAAGGGCTTTATGCTACATTGATTTCCCTTTGAGTAGGGAACTCTTACAAGTTAGTATTTTCCTACGGAGACATATCATTTTTTGTGTGAAATCAGAAAAAGACACTTGGCCTCATCCAGTGTTTCTCCAATCCCCCAAATCCATCTCTCTAAACAAAGCTGTTTTCCTGCCTGATACGTATGTAATAGTGCTCTGTGTGGTCCTATAGCAAGTAGTCTTCCTTCAGTTTTAGAAGTAGTATAGGTTTACCCCACATGGAAGTAAACACATTGGTACCTATACACAAGTGCACACACATACACACCAGTAGGGATGTCAGAAGGATTTAGGAGAATGAAAATATTAATGCTTATAGTAAATAAAAATGTGTTTGAGCTTCCAACATAATAAGTTTCACCTCAGACACACCGGCTCAGCCAGTATTGGCATATGCTACCTATAACCTCGCAGAGTAGAAGAGAAAACAAGGTACTGGTTAATTAACTCACTAACTGTCCATCCTTATGATGACTATGAGCTGATGTTCTTCCTCTTACTGTAAGGCATGTGAAAAATGGAGCGTTCAAGGAGTAGACACCCTTGGAGCATATGAACGGTGGGCCGTACCTTTCCCTTGCTCTGCAGATTGAATCAGTACCTGATTCCATAAAGCGAGCACCAGCAGAGCCATTGGCAAGTGCCTGTGTGTCTGGGCCAGCTGTGGTAAAGGGAGAAAGGAAAGCAAGCAGGTTCCTAGACTGTAAGTTCCTTAAGCGAATTGACAGCGACACTGTGCTCTTGAGATCGGACCCCAGACATAGTTGCCTTGGTAGGTACTCAGCCACGTACCTTGAGCAGAAGTCAACCTGCTGTGAAAATCTAACTTCCTGTGTGTCTGGCTTTTCCTGCCCATACATATAAATAACAAAAAGAAAATAAATGTTCACTGCTTTAGCGTCATGTTATATCAATGCTTAAATTTTTATATTTTAATATCTCATAATTAGGGTGCATTGTACTGGCAATGACGTATCAATGTGTAAGTGGTAGAGTTGGGTTGTTTTCTTGTATTTAAAATAAAGGTGCATCTTACCATCGGTAGCATCTCAGATTTGCTGGAATCCGTTATGTACCAGCCATCAGCAGGATCTCAAGGCCCCATAATAGAGTCAGTGAGAAAGAAGAGGTAGGACTGAGAGCGAGTCCTCCTGTAAACCGAGGCTTAGATGAGTGGAAAGTGGCCGTAATTTCTTCACTTCATGGCTACACCAGATCAGCGCATAGTTCTTCCTTTCGTTTTTCCTCCTCTCAGGGAAACAGAAAGGGACAGAAATTAAATTCCTGGCCTTTATTTTATCTTTCTGAAACTGTATTGCTGTCTCTGGAGTAGAAGCTCTTGGGGCCCATTATTCTGTATCCATGGTTCGCAGACACTCCTGTGTGCCGGGATCCCCCAGGACCTTCCTAGGAGTCTGCGATCCTCGCCTCCTGCCTGGACACCGGGGTCAGATGGTCTGGGACGAGGCCCATGCAGCTGTGCATTTGATGCTCTGATGACTGATGTGTCCTGAAGTTTGAGAAGCTCTGACCTTTGCGTTTGGGGTTGGCCCATCGCTGTAAGGACTTAGATTTAGGAACTCTGAGTACTGTATACTCAGTAGTACACACAGGACCACAGCTAATAGCAATGATTACGATTTCAAAAGGCAAATATACTGACCAGGGAAAGAGTTCTGACATTGCTTGTTTCCTTTGGGCTGGGACGAAAAGATAGAACATGCGTTGGTGATGTCCCTGATTCCTATTTCTGTTGGGGTTTTTTTAGCTGTGCCCCATAAAATCGGACGCATCATTGATGGGAGTCCTGCAGATCGCTGTGCAAAGCTAAAAGTGGGAGACCGGATCTTAGCAGTGAACGGCCAGTCTATCATCAGCATGCCTCACGCTGACATCGTGAAGCTCATCAAGGATGCAGGTCTTAGTGTCACCCTTCGCATCATTCCTCAGGAGGGTGAGTGCCTGAGCTGGCCTTGCAGGGAGACACGGACGTGCTCACTGGGGCTCCTCGGCCTGCCGGCCCCACAGCTGTCACCAGGGCACTGTCAGAGGGTCAGAGGCCGCTCCACTCTCTCTGTGGTGTTAATCCCAAGCCACTGGGTTATCTGATCCTTCCCCAGGTCTTGGAGCGCTGTTTTTAGGGTTATATTAAGCCACAACTCATTCAATAAAGCAGATAGAGTAACAAACTTGAAAAAAAAGAAGGAAAAAAAAAAAACTATTCATTATTAACAGTTAAGCTCCAGAGGATTCTTCAAAGTCTGATTGATTGTGAAAAGCGTGAAGAAGTTCTATGGTCTAAGGAGCTCATTCAGGAAATGTTACATCTGATAACAAGTCTAATTCCCACTCGGCCCTCTCAATCCCTCCCCCGTGAAACCTGCAGCGTAGGGGCATCCTAACTTGCAACCATGCCTTCAGGGGCCCACGGTTCTGAGTGCTAATTCACCACCATTTCTACACACACGTTCACTCCTGGTTTGTAGTTGCTGGCTCATTAGTGACTGAGGAATTCGGTCCCTCGCACTCCCTGGTAAGCGAGCCCTGCTGCCTCACACAGAGGCCGTGGCCTTCCTTAGCTGGGCACCCTGTGTTTGACTAAGCCACCTCCCCATTCAATTCAGGATTATCCGTGGAGACACCAAATGGCTCAACAGCTGCCTGACTTCAGTTGTAAAGCAGGAGTGCCCAACCTGGGTGATTTTGTCCCTCTGGGGGACATCTGGTGATGCCTGCAGATGTTTCAGACTGTTGTGCTTGGGGTGAGGAGACACCTGTCATCTAGTCAGGAGAGGCAAAGATGCTGCTAAAAATTCCATACACAGGACAACCCCCAGGGCGGGAATTTTCTGGGCCAAAGTGGCAAGAATGCCCAAAAACGCAATCAAAATGGAGAGAAATTTAAAATCTTTGGACAATGAGAAGAGCAAAGAGTGCTTTACAATGGAATGCTAATAGGTCTCCCTTTTGTCGCCCAATGAGAGGAAAAGAGAGATGGTTTTTTCACCTGTTATCTGCAGATACCAATGTGTATGAAATATTCAGTGAAAATAAACTGTGGGCAAGGCTGCTTGCTGAAATCCAGCGTGCTTTGCAGTCTTCCCAGTCTGAGATGTGCTTTTCCTGCCCCTATCCCAACACACACAGATAATCTCAGTTGTGAATTTGATGGTATAAGAGGGGAAAAGCCAGGAAGTAGTGTTTGGGGGAAAAAGGAAAAGAAAGATGATAAACAGCTTTGAGTCTTTTCTTTGCAGAGAACTGTGGCTATTAGGCATTCTTACTTTTCTAAATGGGGCTGAGGATGAGATTGTAAAACCATAACCATTTTATGGTTAGTTCTTTACCCACACTTTGGAAGACTGTTAAGATGCCGCATTACATTCAAAACATGGTGGCTAAAACATTTTCTCACAGCAAGCACTGCTGGGAAAATAGAGTGTGTTTTAGAGCTTACTCCTCTGCGTTATTTTTCCGAGTTTTAACAGAATTTTTTATTCGGTGGTTGGTTGGCTTGAGTTTTTGTTTACTGTTCTTTTGGCTTGGGTTTTTGTTCATCGTTGGTTGGGTTTTTGTTTTGTTTTTATTTTTGGTAGTCTGACAAAAGGGCTGAGACTGTTTGTCACCTCGCTGGGTCGCAGGGTTGTAATTAACGGGTCCCCATTCCAGGATGGGTTTCGAGCGCGGTAAGTTTAACCTGCTGTCTGAAACCTAGCAAAACGGCAATGACCCGCGCCTTGCACGCGGGAGGAGGCAGAGTCACCGCTGCTGGTCGCCTCTGGGCCCGGGTCCATGCCACCCTGACCTCCTCTGCTGCTTTGGTTCCCACCGCAGAGCTCAGCAGCCCCGCCTCGGCCCCCAGCTCCGAGAAGCAGAGCCCCCTGGCCCAGCCGCACAGCCCCGGGGCCCAGCCCAGCCTGGCCACCCCCAGCAGCCCCGTCGCCCAGCCGCCACCTCCTCAGCCGCTTCAGCTGCAAGGACACGAAAACAGGTACCGTCCCAGCTTCTGTGCTTCGGAGAGGCAAGGGAGGGGTGGGGAAGGCTGGGGACGCCCAGGACATGGGCAGGTGGGGAGGTGCCCTGTGGTCGAGGCTGCAGCCTGAACCCCGCGGGATGCGCAGCGTGTGCAGCGTAAGTGCAACCAGACGTCTGCCCCTCGCAGTGAGCGAGCTCTCCGGAGAGAGGACGAGCGCGGGGGTTGATGAGCTCGCCAGCGGTACAGAGCATGTGCTCTGAGCGCGGGAGCAGGAGGAACGGAAAGGGGCCAAGGTCGGGCGGGCGCGGCCAAGGGCATGGTGTGAGAAGCAGTCAGCGCGTTTGGGGCCGACCCAGAAAGGCTCTGCGAGAGTGTTGCGGGTTTTGATCTTCATCCAAGGTACAGGGAAGTCTCTGCGCAGCCTCAGCTGCTGACTGACGTCGCGGAATTTGTTTTTCAAGATCTCTCTGTTGCCCCACAAGAGAGCAGAGGGGAGGCCAGGCAGAGCGGGATGCGCAACAGAGGGGCGGCGGCTGCAGAAACCCACTGGCCCGTGAAGGAGGCGGCTGGGAGCTGAGGATGCTCCCTGTGGGTGGAGGAGAGCGAGGAAGGATTTGGGGGCGTCAACAAGAGCTCACCCTGCGCCTGTGCAGGTTGCATCCTCCCACCTGAGGCTTAGCCAGGGTCCTCCAACCCCCACACACAAGCACCGTGAGCCACCGTGACTAAGGCACTTTGGGCTTAGCGAAGAGAGAGTGTCCTGGGAAAGTGACGCTGTCTTCTAATTGTGACCATGTGGAACCGGGAGCCTGGGTTGGGTTGGGCCCTTCCAGACAAAGACGAAGATGTGTCTCCATGCGCTGCTTCCGCTCTCAACAGCAGAAAGGCGGAACCCCTCCCACCGCATCTCAGAGTAAGGGCCTCTCACTGGGCTTCGCCTGGTCCCAGGGTTTTCTGAGCACCTGCCTCCTCTGTCCTGCCTCCTGTGCGGACGAGATGGACGAGACATGGTGTCTGACTCCCACAGTTACCAAAGTGGGTTCGTCATCCACATTATGGTGAAACCAAGCCTTTCCCTGGGCTACAAGGGTGGTATTTCTGAAAGCCCCCTTCTACTGAGTGCTTTCCGGGAGAAGTACATGTATGGTTGTCATCAGCGGCTTGTGCTTTTAATATATGCCTGGGAAGAGAAGAGCCCTGTGAAGCAAACGATGCAGGGAATTCGACAGCCCATGAGAAGGGGAAGTCCGGGTGCCTCAGTAATAAGCCCCAGGTGCATCTGCTTTGGCTGTGTTATTCCAGCCGAGCAGACTGCACCTGCTTTCCCCAGGGTCCACCCTGCATTCAGCGGGGAGCACCGGAGAGCCCAGCAGTCCCCGAGCCAGCATCCAGCTTGTCTTCTTGATTTTCCCCCTGTGGACTAATCTTGCCATCACTTTCAGGGTGCAAGGATGCCCCGCACACGGGTGCCGCTTCTCACTGGGGCAGGTGACCTCATCCTTGAGTGGGTGATCCTCTCCTCTCCTTCGATGCGCTCTTCAGCCAGTTACACCTGCTCCTCCAGGAAAGGTTCTTTTATTGTGGAGGTCAGAGCATGAGAGTGTGCTGTGCTTCTGTGGGGACAGCAACAGCTCAGCAAGGCCACTGTTGGATCCTAGCTGCTGCTCCTCATCACCAGGACACTGTGGCCCTTGACATAGAAGCGTTAGTCTTCAGACATTTTTTTCCTGACTACAGAACAAAATATGTCCTAGTTCTGGAATTAACAGATTGATCTGATCCACATGTTTATATATCGCTAGTATATTTGCTCAGAGTTCTCTTTTGCTTCAGGAGTAACACCCTGGGAAGTGCTTGTTCCGTTTCTGAAGACTTTTACAGGCCAGCACTCAGATCTGGCTGAACTCTTTCATTGTTAGTAGTAGCTCATTGGCCTAGGGGTGAAGAGCTTCTGCAGTCTTAGAGAAACCAGAAACATCTCCACAGCTACACTGAAAGATGCTCATGGGATCAGAGGGGAAACTCACACCTTTTTCTAGACCAGGCTAGAGTTGTCCAAGACAGCTCATGTGCCAAGTGCATTCCTACAAAGAACGGCCACCTACATATTAGAATGAGCCAATTCCCATGTGAATGCAGTTGACAAAAGTGATAGTCTGGGCCGGCACAAGCTCCTGCCTGGCAAGTGCAAGGTCTTGAGTTCAATGCCCAGTACCCTTCTGCCCATTTCACAGTTCCTTTGGTGTGTGCTTGAGAAACACAGAGTCTTAAATAAGCTTTAGTAAAATACTAGCCAAGAAGAAGCATTTGTTGCTTTCAAAAGAAAAGAGCCACTATGGACTGTATTCCCTAAGTAAGTATAAATAGTAGAACTGACCTCCCAAGCAAGGGCAATGTGATTTAAAGAAGCCAAGGCAGGGGAAGGGATTGGAAACTGACTTCTTTCACAGAACTTGAATGCTAGATGCCATAGCTGGAAGCAAATCCTTGATGGGCCATGAGATGTAGAATCTCACCCAGGCAATGCTTCTTGGTCCTACAATTTTTTCTTTTTCTTTTTTTGTCTTTTTGAGACAGAGTCTCACTATGCAGTTCAGGCTGGCCTTGAGCTCACTTTATAGCCCAGGCTGGTCTCGAACTCACAGTGATTCTCCTGCCTCAGCCTCCTGAGTGCTGAGATTGCAGGCGTGTACCACCACACCCGGCTGGTCCTAGAACTTTTTCATACCATAAAAACTTGCTAAAATTTACCATTAGTAGTCTGCTTGGTCATCTCTGAGTCTCTTTAGTAATGGAATTAATAGCTGCAAGAGATTATATTGATGACCTTCTTTCATAAGTAAAGGAGTTTAAGGGGTCTTATTTTTCATACTCTTGAGTTTTCCTTAAAATGCTCCACATATTCAAAGCAACATAAATTTTGGCCTAGCCATGGTACCACTCACTTCAAAATCAGTGACACTCATGAAACATTGCCTTTTCCTTCTTAGAGAGTCCTTCAGTGTACAGTTCAACTTAAAATCCTGCTGCACGTCACTGGGTAGGACGAAGTTGAAGTGTTTGGTGGCCTGGATAACAGCTGTTACAAGTTTCAGTGTTCCTATTTCTCATCATTTGTGCCTTTCGGGAGAGTCTTGCATTTCACCCTCATCTGTTATACCCTGTGACACATCTGCTTAGAAACAGAGCACATAATGGATATTTCATACCAATACCACACAAATCGTGAAAATAAAGTGACAGTGCTAGGACTTAAAACTGTGACATCAAACACACCATGCAAGCTATTTCTAGAAAGGAAGCAATGCACGCTGGCAAATACCACCTGGTTGATTCCTTTTGTTTAATGCATGCATTTGCATAGCTAAGTTTCTTATTTGAAGAATATTCCAATAATTCTGTTCTCAGCACGCCCAGTCTCACTAGGTGAGTGGACTACCGAGGAATAAAGCAAAGCTCAAATTATCCAGCTCACAAAAGGAATGTCTCCCCTCTGCAACAGATAAGACCTATTCAAAGGTTGTCCTCACCAAATATTAGATTATACTTGTAGCAATTCTTCGGGCAAATACTTTTTAAGATATTTGATACTAATCATTGTCAGTGAGACTATTAAGCAGTAAAGAAATCACATAGTAAAGGTAAAAATTCTGCTTATTTTGAACATTTGTTCCTAAGACATTGGCGCTTTTCCTTGGTGCTAAGTATTTTCTCAGTTCCTCGTACCTCTATATTAATGTTAGATGAAATTGTTATTCTGTAAAACATATTTTTTAAATCTACTTAAATTCCTGGGTAGCTCACTGTATACTGTAGCCATGGAAATGAAGTATGGACTTCAAAGACCTGCGCACCATGATGATGACTTTGCAGTTTACCTAAATACTGATCCCGTAATGGCGGGCAGTGGCTGTTTTAGTCCCATTTGTGAACTGGGGAACCTCTCAAACTTAGAGAAATTTGGATTCATAAAAGAGTACTACGCTGATCATTCTGGTCTCTGTGCTTGTTAGTAACCAATGTCTACAAGCAAGGAGAGGCAGATGCTGGACATAAATATTTTTTGCCTTCCTCTCCACATTATGACTGCAGTCGCATCTGATACTCATCCCCACAGCTAGTATTTAAACTTCTGTGTCATACAGTTTGTCAACGGTCCAGTGTCTTCCTACTTCATTTGTAGTCCATAATTATGCCCACTACCACTCTTTTATCTTGCAAAATATTCAAAAAGATCCATTTAGCAATTTGAGATAGCCTTTAATTAGGTACTTTTAGAATACTGAGAGATCATTTCAATCATGTTTCACAGAGCATGTATGATCTCCTAAAGAGAGTGCACACATGTGTGTGTGTGTGTGTGTGTGTGTGTGTGTGTGTAAGAGACCAAGAGAGAAAAGGGTTGAGAGAATTGGTTTACTGTTGTTAGGATAGATTAATATTTTGGAATGGATAGTTAGTGTTTAACTTCTTAGATTTGCAAATAGACAGAGTGAAAGAGGGATACCCATGAGTGCTTTTTCACAAAATTCTGGTTGAACGACAATTTATCTTGATTGCTTGAAGAGCCAAATGAAAGTATAAATATGACCTTTGTCAAAGATGTTTAAGTGATGCTTATTATTTAATCTTCTCACAATCCTAAATATGCAGCAAGAGGAGTAAGAGCGGCGCACATAGCTCTTACGGCCAGACCAGGCCTGGTGGTTGTGGGATCATTCTGGTCTCCTTAGAACACTGAGAAGCCAAAGAAAACCCCCCTTTCCATTTATTTAGTTACAGGTCAGAAGTCAAAGCAAGACAAGATGTGAAACCCGACATCCGACAGCCTCCGTTCACAGACTACAGGCAGCCCCCGCTGGACTACAGGCAACCCCCGGGAGGGGACTACCAGCAGCCCCCGCCCTTGGACTACAGGCAGCCTCCCCTGCTGGACTACAGACAGCACTCCCCAGACACCAGGCAGTACCCACTGCCCGACTACAGGCAGCCCCAGGTACCTGGGCCCCGGGTCTCGTCTGCCAGGCCAAGACTTCCTGAAAGGCAAGGAATGAAATAGGAGGGAGACGGAAAAGGACACCCTTCTGGGATAGAGAGCCACAGCTCTGTGCCTAGCTCTGATGTCATCAGGGTAACAGCTGCATCCTAAAACTGCGCTGGATAAATAACTATTTCAGGTTAAAGCAGAACGATCCAACCACTCATCCATCAGTAGCGGGTGGTAGGAATGGGATGAAGTAATCTCTGTGGTGTTAGGTAGCCAACTCCCAGTGCATTGACTTATCACAGTTTTTAAGGTGCTCTTATAGGGATAGGCTGTAGCTCAGTGATAGAGAGCTTGTTTAGCATGCACAAGGCCTAGATTTAATGTCCACCACCAAAAAAGAAAGAAGAAAGAACCCTTACCTGGACTTCAGAGGACCACTAATTCAGCAAGTGTGGATTTGGTAGCAATGGAGGTCTTCAGGTCTCTAACTATTTCCATGGCCCTCTCCCACCCACTCTGGTAAAGAGCAAGCCTCTGGCCGAGGATAAAGCCAGGCCTTATATTATGAACTAAAACTCATCTTTATCCCCAAAGAATCTAGGGACAGTGAAGACAAGGAAAATTTAGACACACCTCCTTTTCAGAAGAAAAGAGAAATTGATTTTGTATATATCAACTTGATATTCAAAGTAAGACCTCCGTCAGCAAGCAACTGAGACAGTCAGACGCCATTAAATTTCACATTTCTTTTGAGCAAGCTTTGTAATTTACACACACACTACAGTTTTCAGAGTAGTAAGTGAGAAACGCAGGAGAGATGGTGTCATTCAAGCGGCACGTGTTAACCGTGAGAGGGAAGGGGAACGGAGTGGCCCGTAGCAGCTTCTCTAACCCTATTCCGTTTTCTCCCTGACGCAAAAGGATTTTGATTATTTCACGGTGGACATGGAGAAAGGCGCCAAAGGATTTGGATTCAGCATTCGTGGAGGAAGGGAATACAAAATGGATCTGTACGTGCTGAGACTGGCAGAAGATGGGCCAGCCATCAGGAATGGGAGGATGAGGGTAAGAGCAGTCTCTGTTTATGGTATTGCCTGATTCTGAGTGGAAACCCCACTGCGGTTTTAGAAACACACGGCAGCTGCTGCCTAACAGGTAAAACGGATGCAGGATTGGCTTTCTTTTCATTTCAGGATCTTAGAAGTTTCTCCAGTCTTTAAAAATGTCTCTCACTGTTCTCCTGATGACCTTCTATTGATAAAGCTCAAAATAGTTATCTTTTTTTTTTTTTTTTTTTTTTTTTTTTGGTTTTTCTCCGGTACCAGGAACCAAACTCACGACCTTGCCAGGCAGGCGCTTTGCCGCTGAGCTAAATCCCCAGCCCCAAAATAGTTATCTTTTTAAGGAACAAACTAGAGAAAATGTACAGAGTAAAGAAGTGTATGAAAGAGCCCGAAATGGACACATGGCTCCCTAACCTTTTTTCTGCAGTTTGATGGTTCCATTATCACTGAGGTTGAATATTTTGAAATGTATTCTTCATTTCGTGCTTCATCCTGTGTTTATGAATCAAATAGTCCTGCGTTTCTTTGGAAATACTTTTGTATTGGCTGGTCTTTTGGTTTTCATATTGAGCAGACAGAAGCTGTAGAAGAAAAGAGACTTAGTGTTCTTGGATATAGTTGTCCTTAAAAATAATAGCAATTAGGAACTTTTCAGTTAGAGGGTAAGTTGGGGTGAATATTTTAATGTCATAGTTGCTTTGAAGCATTGATTGGTGAAGTAGCTGATTCTTTGTCTAGAAGTGTAAAACTTGATAATATAGAACATTAGGCAATTTCTCTCCTCTCACCTCCCTCCGTCCCTCTGTCTCTCTGTCTCTCTCTGTGTCTCTGTCTCTGTCTGTCTATCTGTCTCTCTTGCTCTCCCAAATGGCAACAAGTAAGCCCATAATAGAGCTTTGTTATTATCATAAATGAAATCTGGGATCCATTCTTGCCTCTGTCCTTGCTCTGTAAGTTAAAGAAAAGCTGTGGCTTTGGGCTTCTAGAACCGCCGATGTTTGTGTGGAGCCGCTCCAACCTATTGCTCGTAGGTGACTGAACCTGTTGCTCCTACTACCCCATCTACCACTTCTATGATTCTCACTCCCGGGTCCAAGAATCACCCACAGTACAGAAGTGGAAAGACTACACATTGCGCCTACTTCTCTCCTCTCTACCCAGTCCTCTGCCAACTGAGATGCACCGGGGCTGCATTCTGAGCCCAGGAACAGCTGCCTCCAGAGGCTGTGGCCCCTTCCCTGCCCGCCTCTGCCCTCTATAGCTGTGCATTTAGGGGAGGCCTCCACCTGCTTTCTTGGTGCATTCCCAAAGCCAGAAGGGCACTTTCTTAACATGCTACATAGCCAGCTCTTGAGTGATTGAGCAAAACAAAATTAACCTCTGCAATACAGGTGAGGACAACATAGAACTAAAAATATGAGTGAAACCACCAAAGCCCTGTGAGAAGGATGCCACCAACTCAAGGACCTCAAGGTGTCCTCTGTGGATTCCAAACAATGGCCACATTTTTAACAAGAGGTCTGCTTAATATACACAGCACATGTATACCACACGGCCAAGGCAAAGATGCCTAGGTAGAGAAATTCCCTTGTATGGGCAGATGGCTCTTTCCAAAAGAATTTAAACCAGAGCAGTGCTTCTCAAGCACAGCCCAGGGCATCTGCACCCCAGATTCTCTAGCCCCACAGAGATGCCTGCATCAGAAACTCTCACCAGCTATACCAGGCTGTGTTTTAAGAACCTCTCCAAGTGAGTCAGGTGCAAGCAGAAGTTGGGGAACCTGTCAGCTAGAGGAGCAGTCAGGGTGCAGGCATGGCACAGGAAGGAGGTACATGGCTCAAGCTTTTCTAATCCTCCCTAGACCGAAATCTAGGGAGATTTCCATGCTGTTCCAGGGATTGCCAGAGTCCCTAAAGCCCTGCAACACAAATTTACAATTCTGCAGGCAGGTGCTCAGTTTTATGAATGATGCTAATTTTCTGACAGGTGATAAAAATGAGTCTTCTACTTGAGTTTCAGAAAATAATATTTTTCATACTCACCATAGTTTATTAAAATGGACAATGTTTCACCACTTTTCATACCATTCTTATAAAGCAGCCCATTCTTTATGTGTACCAGCTACGCAAAAGGAATTATTATGGTCAGTTGTAGATAACATGGATTAGTTTATCTTGGACTAATATACATGGCATTTAATTCTCAAAGAAAATGAGCCACTTGAGAGTTACAGAAATTTCATGAATCAGATTTAACTGGTTGATTTTTATCTCTGATCTTTAAGATAAGGCTAGGAGCTTGGCAGGGAAGATGGAAGACTTTTTCTGCTATTTATAGATTATGGTTGATATTCAAATGGTTGGGGATTTTCACACACATGGATTCTATTCTCATGGCTCCAGTAGAGAACTTATCCACGATGTCAGTGGAAGGAGCTGCTTCATCGTGCAAGTTGGGCAGGGCTCACAATTATCTGCTCTGAGAATTAGACAGTATTGGGGATCTCTAAAGTTAAAGATCAACAATACATAATTAATTCAGATTTTATTTTTTATTTTTAATTTTATTGATACATTTTAGATGTACATAATGATAACAGTCATCATAGGGAATTTGCACCTGTATATGATATATCTTGATTCTTCTTTTTTTTTCCATTCCCCTCCCCTCCCTTCAACCCCTCTTCCCCTCCTTATTTACAAAAGCTTTGTTTCCATTTTTCCTCTATTCCTTTTTTCTTTCCCTTTCTTCCTTTCCCCTCCCACTTCCCTAGTTCCCTTTCCCATTGAACATTTTCTTCCTGTTTCACAGTATCTATTACACTTTTTGGTCCTTATTTATCTCTTTGGTTTCTCACACCAGAGAAATAATGTAGTATTTAAACAGGTGTGTCTGATCTATTTCATTTAAGCATGTGGTCTCAAGGTCCATCCATTTATCTAGAAATGTGACTCTGGTGTGAGAAACAGATTTTATTTGTATGTTTATTATATTTGATCATTTAAGCCTAGTCTTTTCTATCTTCATTTGTGCTTATCAAGAATGAATAATAATTCGTAGATATGTTTAAGTATTTTCAGCAAGGACCAGGGTTTATCAATATTTGTATGACTTAATGGTTGGATTATTATATTTTGTTTTGTTTTTTTGTTTGTTTGTTTTTCTTCCAGTACCAGGAATCGAACTCACAACCTTGCTCTTGCCAGGCAGGTGCTGTGCTGCTGAGCTAAATCCCCAGCCCTGGTTGGATTATTATAAAACAGTGCATAAACTGGATAATTAATATGTTATGACTTTAGAAAACCCGCAATAGAAATAGAGACCATTTCTCATTTTATTGTAAGGTTTTTCCTTGATCCTACTGGTGTCCAGATACATATAGAACTAACATCTGAAGATGTTTTCTAAGGCAGCTGTTTACTCTGTGGGTATGGCTTGGTCTGCGGATTTCCAAGGCTCCCGAGACAACACGGTGTGCTATGTCTTCATAGACTAACATTTAAAATTAGCTCAACAAGAAAAACGAGCCCCAAGTTCTTCCCAGTTTTGAAATACTCAGGCATATTTCTCTTTCTTAGCATGATTCGTTCGCCTCAGTTTCAATACCTTATTTCTTCTGTATAAAAAACTAAACACACAAAGGTTGAGGCTGGAGGTGGGGCTCAGCACTGGAGGGCTTGCATATTTTTTTCTCTCTCATAATCAGGAATAGAAGGAAAAAGCCAGATAATGATCTAATAACAGTCTACCTAAGATTAAACCCAGAGCAGTAAAATTGTTCAAGTCACAATTACTACCAAAGAGCTAGGTGATTCTGAAAAATCCCTTCAAGTAGCAATAAATGAATTACTGTGCTTTTATGTTGGGGATATAGATAGTACTACCTTGGAACACTTTGCTAGTGTACCGAGTGCTAGCATCTGAGCTTAAGACTCTTCCTGGGTCTTTTATGTGGGTCTAGTTGTACGAAATGGTGAGACGAGCTTTGCTAAGAACACAGTGAAACTTAGGGGCAGTGGGTGCCGGAGGGGCTAACGTCCTTCTCTTACCTGGGAACTCGTGGAACACATCATCTATGAAGCTTGTTCTTAGTCATCTGTTTTAGCCACTTTTCTTGTTGCGGGTATAAAACACCCAACACCCAAGTTAAAGGAGGGAAGGTTTATTTAGCTCACAGTTTGTAGAGCTTTCAGCCCATAATCAGCTGGCTCCAAGGCAGGATAGCATGGCAGAGAATAGTTCATGGGGCCCACAAGGCAGCAAAAGCAACAAAGGAGGGAAGACAAGTCTTTCTGTCCCATATATTTTGCACAGGCTACCTGCCCTAGGGTGGATGTAGCACTCACACCCTTCATCCTACCAGAACTGTGCCAAACCAATCAGTGGGCTGATTTACTAATCACACATCTGTGATCCCAGCATCACACACTCTAGATTCAACCACCTCTGAAAAGCCCCATGACCAAATGAGGCTTTGAGGGGACATCTAGACACAAACCATAACTGCATCCAAATGTTATCCAAAAAAATGCCAGTGATCTCCCCACCCTGCGCTCTCTCACAACTCAGATGAGTGTCAGGCCCCAGTTGACTAGTTTCACTCTGGCTTCATTGCTTTCCTTTCACTCTGGTCCATGGTTGCTGACATCAAGTAAGAATTATTTTAGCAGAGCTCTTTAGCAAATTGGGTTACTTGCCTTTCAAACTGAATAACAAATACTCCCAAAAAAGTTTGTATTTTCTTCTCTTCCAAAAGCATTTGTGTGTGTGTGTGTGTGTGTGTGTGTAATAAATACTTTCTGCCTGATGAAGAATGTCAGATCAGCCAGGAACCCAAGTACAGGGTCTAAGGGTTTTGTCAAAATATGAGATGAGAAAGTGATGAGGACCTGCTTCCTCGGAGAATCAGATTTACAAGCCCAAGTCACCACACAGGCAAGGATGTGAGAAACTCTTTTTTAGAGGACCTGCTAGGTGTCTATTTAAGGTTCTAGAATCCCTTGTGTCACAAACATAAAATTAACTAAACAAATGAATTTGAAGGTTTGCCCAAAATATTACTATTTTGAGTTTTCCAGATCCTCAGCTCTGCTCTCAACCTCCAAAATAGCAAACTGGAAAATAGAGGCATATTGTCACTTTGCTGAGCTTTAGTGCCTAAAACATAGGAATGATAATATATACTTTTTAGAGTTGTTAGGAGATTTTAAGAAATATATCAGGAGATAGTACATATTTTTATTCAGACAAAAGAATGAGGTATTAGTTTAGGGGGAGAGACAAATATTAAGGTCATGGAATAAAATTTTGAGTGGATAGAATAGTGCAAGTAGAATAAATGACAAGAAAAACTATGTGAATTCAAAAATATTTATTTATCAAAACACAAATAGGAAGTAGCAAGTTTTTACTTTAATTCCTAGGTGATTTTTCAACACTTCTTCATACTGGTGTAGTAAAAGTTGAAGGCTAGAGATGTAGCTCCGTGGTGGAGTACTTGCCCAGCATGCACAAGGTCGTGGCTTTGATTCTCACCTTAAAAAAAATGTTGAGCTAACAAACCAAAAATGTGTAAGTGCAGAAAACAAGGAAAATGGGAAATAGCATTGTCATGCTGATTGCTTTTCTTCAGTTACTCAAAAAGGTTAATGTCATAAAAGAAACAGAATGACATTCAGATTTTAAGGAAAAGTACCATAAATTATGAGAAGATATTACTAGATATAAGACAAAAACTGGTTTTTGCTTGTAAAATCACCTTACAAAGTTAAGGCAGATAAAATTTTCATACTTGATGAGTAAATCTCTGGTAAACTGTGCTTGGAAGTGTTATCTAAACAATAACTGAAATAAATAGAAAATACAGGCAAAGAATAATAAACATGCAAAATCTTATTGGTGAAGCTCAGTGAAGCAGAGAATATGAGAAATTTAAAGATAAATTTGTCTCCAAATGTGAGGCATTTGGAGTAAAGAAATACTAGTTCTAAAGGCTTCAGTAAAAACCTGGTGGGCAAGTTAAAAGAGAATCTGAATGGAAAGCAGGTCTGCTCTGAACAGGTGAAATGGGGCTTGGGATGTAGCTCAAAGGATAAGGTTCTGGGTTTGGTCCTGTTCCATAAAAGTATAATATATAACCACCATCACCGTAAGATTTATTTTCTCTAAGCAAAAAACAACTTCATTTATAACTTTGTTATCTTCCAACTGAGCAGCATTTGCATGTGTCTAATGATTATATAATGTCGTTTATAAAGTGAGTTAGCTGCTCTCTAAAACTCCTATAGCACAAAAATCTGCATTCAGTGGATTTCAGAATAACTAAAATGTCTTATTAGACTGAACAGTGTGCAAAAAGGATACTACTTACCCATCACTTTGTTTGTATAATGACAAGCACAATTCCTTGACACCAGTTTCTTCTTAATTTGTCACCTTTCCTTCTGTGGTTCAGACATGTCTACCTTGGGACCACAAAATGATTTTTTAAGTACTGCATTTTATGTTTGGTTCTTATTAAACATAGAACAATTTCCAAGAATATTTCTAACATATATAAGAGGAATAAAATCCTAGCAATGATTCAAGCACCCATGAACCAGTGGTTAAACATTACCAATCCCCTTTCCTCCACTCCCTCCTGCCCTCCAACCCCCGAGGGAACCAGCAGCCTAAATAAAGATGCGCCTGCTGTTCCTTCTCATGTCAGCATAGACGCATGTCTCTCTCAACTATGTCCTTTAGTTTCGCAGTTTGTGAGCTTGATATAAATGAATCATACCACGTGCCTTCTTCTGTGGTTTGCTTTCTATTTTCTTAGTTTTCTCTTTTTCCTCCTAGTAACGTTTGTGATACAGAAGGGATGCCTTCATGGTGAGGAGGTGGGACTTAGACACCCATAGTGCATCTTCATCCTTTTTACTTCCGGCTCCTCATCTCCCCCCATTCCCAGACCCCATTCCCAGCCTCCATTCCATTATATTCGTGAGATGCACCCAAGTTGGCACATGAAGCTTTAGTTCATTTATTTTTACAGCCACAAATTATTCCATTGGCTTGATATGCAATAATCTATATTATATATTTTCCCATTCTGTGATTTACCCTTCAGTGGACATTGCAATTTTTTTCATTTTTTGTAATTAATACAATCCTTGTACAGCTTGCTGCTACACATATGTAAGACTTTTCTAGGCTAGGCTATTTACTAGGAAGACACATTTAACTAAGTAACGTAAAAATGTTTTCCTTGGTGGTTACACTAAGTTATGCTTGCACCAACAGTATAAACATTTGCCTCAGACCCTCATAAAATTTGTGTCTCAGACTTAAATTTTCATTCTGGAAGGTGGAAAATGACATAGCAGTTAGGTGTGAGTCTTCATTTCTTCATTACAATGATATTCATCATCGTTTCTTACATTAGTGGGAGTTCTGTGTTCCCTCTTAAACAAAAAACAAATGCCTGGGCCTTTCTACCCTCCATTCTCCGTTGATTACTTCGTATTTTCATATTGATTGTAGAAGTCCTTTCTATTACTGGTGATAGTTTTCATCAGTTAGTAGGATATAAATATCTTACTCCAGTTTATGGCTTATAGTTTCACTTTCTTTCTGATGCTGTTTGAGAAAGACAAGATTTTAATTTTCACATAACTGACTTAACTATTTCCTATCTAGTTTCCGCTTTCTGTGTCTCACTTGAGAAATCATTTCTCATCACAAAGTCTTAAATATCTTTTCCTCTATCTTCAAAAAAGTGAATAGTTTTACTTTTCAAATGTACATCTGTAATCATATAGAACTGACTTCTCACCCACTTTCCATTTTTCCATGTGGATAACTTCATGGCACATTTTCATTTGCGGGATAATCCTTCATTTTCTTCCTAATTTACAGTGATGGCTCTGTAATAAACAAACTTCCTATAAATGCAGTGATTGGTTTATTGATGCTTTACGCTGTTGTTCTGGCCTCCGTGGGTGCCATCCTTACCCCTTACTGGCTGTGGGGTTTGGGTGGGGAAATGGCCCATCCGTGCCACCTCAAAGGATGCATCTGAATGTTCGGAAGTATTTGTGTGCTCTTGGGCTTTTGCCCTTTCATATAAATTTTAGAATTTCAGAATCCTTATCAGGATTCTCAAAAATCCTATTGGGCTTTGTATTGGAATTACATGAAATCTACATATAAAGTAAGAAAACATATATGTTTATAATATTGAGTCTTTATCTCTATAAACATTATAATTTATTTATTTAAATTTTATGTAGATTTTTCATAAAGTACATAAACAATTTCTGTTTTACAGCTTCTTCCACAACAGACCTGAAAATACCTTGTTAAATTTTTAGATACTTTGCATGTCTTATTTTTGCTCTTAAGTATGATATTTTCTAAATCTTTACATAAATACATGTATGCACGTACGATGTTTTATTATTTTAAAGCAATTTTTTCATTTCCATTTGTTAAGACAGTTTTATGTTCACAGGAAAATTGAGGGGATGGTATAGATATTTCCCATCTATTCCCTGGCCTTCAGATGCGTAGCCTCCCTCATCGCCGCCCACCCCCGGCAGCATGGCACATGTATTACCTACCAGTGACAAAACTACAGTGCCCACCCAAGTCCATAGCGTATAATTCATTCTCGGCACCACACTGCCCATGACCACAGACTCTCAGAGCTGTCTCACTGCCCTAGACATCCCCTGTCCCCCGTCTATCTACTCCCCAGTATTCCTGGCAACTGATCTTTCTTACTGTTATACGCATCACTTCACCTTTTCCGGAATGTCATAGTGTTGGAATCATACAGTAGGCTGCCTTTCTACATGGACTTCTTTAACTTAGTAATATTCTTTTATTTTCCTCCATGTCTTTGCATGGTTAATAGCTCATTTTGTTTTAGTGCTGCAAAATATTCCATTGCCTGGATGTACCACTGGTACTTTATCCATTCAACTACTGAAGGAAATCCTAGTTGCTTCAAAATTTTGGCAACTTTGAATAAAACTGCTATAAAGATCCATACATGGGTGTTTATGTGGACATAAATTTTCACCTCCTTTGAGGAAACACCAAGGTGTGCAGTTGCGGGCTCATATGGTAACAGTGTGTTTAGTTTTCTGAGAAACGACCGAAGCGTCTTCTGAAGTGACCGTACCATCTTGTTCCCACCAGCAGTGAAAGCTCTACCTTCTCATCAGCATCTGGTGTTTTTTAGAGTTTAGGATTTCAGTCATTCTGGTAGGGAGGGAGTGTCTCTCATTATTCTGACTTGCAGCAGGACATGATGTGGAGCGTTTTTTCTTTTCATTTTGTTTCCTTTGGTGGGGGGCGTTGATGTACCAGAGTTGAACCAGGCGTATCTTGCATGGGAGGCAAGCTTTCTACCACTGAGCTAATCCTGGCCCCTGGAACATCTTTTCACATGCTAACTTTCACCTATTTTCCTTTTTAGTGAGATGTTTTTTAAAGTGTTTGGCCCAATTTTAGTGAATTATTTTCCTAATGTTGAATTTTAAGATTTTTTTCTATATTTTGAATAACAGTTCTCTTTCAGATATAACTTTTCTACCACCCTGTGACTTGTCTTTTTATTCTTCTGGCAATGTCTATTGGAGAGCAAAATTTTTAATTTTAGTGAAGTCCAGATTAACAATTCTTTCTCTTTTTTTATGCCAATTCTTTCTTTCATGGATTTTGCCTTTTGGAGTCATACAAAAAGTCATCAACAAATCTAAGATCATCTAGATTTTCTGCTATGTTTTCTTCTAGGAGTTTTAAACTTTTATGTTTTACATTTAAATTTGTGATTGATTTTGAGGTACCTTTCTTTTTGTGAAGGGTGTAAGCCTTTTGTCTAGTTTTTTTTGGGTTTTGTTGTTTGTTTTGGGTTTTTTTTTTGCATGTGAACATCCAGTTGGTCCACCACCAGTTTGAAGTCTATTTTTTTTCTCTATTTTATTACCTTTGCTTTTTTTCAAAGGTCAGTTGTCTCTGTTTATGTAGGCTCACTGAGGTGCCTGTCCTGTTCCTTGATACATCTATTTGTTCATCAATACCACTCTGTCTTCATTCCACTATTGTCAGTCCTCCAATTTGTACTTCCTCAGAGGAGAACATTTTCAATTTAACTTTTAAATTAGTTATTTGTTAATTAAAAGAAGAGGCAATTGATTTTTTATATTGATCAACTGCATCAAGGAAAACTACTGAACTCTCTTATTAATTTGGCTAATTTGCCTATGTAGCTCTCTGGATTTTCTATATAATAATCACATTTCCTGCAAATAACAAAAGTTTATTTGTGCCTTTTAAGTCCTCGTATCTTTATCTTTTTCTATTTCATTGGCTCAGCTTCTTGTATGAAGCCAAGTAGAAATGATCAGAACAGGCACTCTTGTTTTATTTATTAGCTCAGAAGGAATGCTTTTAATATTTCGCTGTTAAACCTGATGTTTAATTGGTCTTCATAGATAATCTTTATCACATTAAGAATGTTTCTGTCTACTAATATGCTAAGAGAATTTATTATGAATAGATGTTGAATTTTATCTATTTTTGTACCATCCACAGAAAGTATCACATGATCTTTTTCCTTTAATATGTTAATTCATATAATTAATCAGAGTAATGGATTTTTATGTTAAATCATGCTTGATTTCCTAGGAAAAGCCCTGCTTATGCATGATGTATCTTTTTTATGTATTGCTGAATTCAGCTTTCTGTTATTTCCTGTAGAGTTTTTGAATCTATATTCATTCCTGAGTAAGACCAGCCTATAATTCTCTTTTCTCATAGGATTCTTGAATGATTTTGATAGCAACATTATACTAGCCTTACAGAATGAGAAAAGGAATAACGCTTTCTGTTTCTGTTGTTGCTACTGTATTCTAAGAAAGATTTCATAAGTGAGAATTATATTTCAGTATTTGGTGAAATACGTCTGTCAAATAATTTGCATATTTAATGTTAGCTTTCAGAGTTTGAGGGTGTTTCTTACTGGTTTTGTTTGTTTTGTGTTTTGAGTGTGGGTGTGGGACCAAAGACTGAACGCAGGGCCTTACACATGCTAAGCACATGCTCTAGCACTGATCTGCACGCCAGCTCCACTTTGCGAAGTGTTCATAGCATCTGCTCTTCCTAGTGTGTGCAGCATTTATATCTCTATTCCTCTTTCATCTGACTATTATTTATACATTTTCAGGACTGCTCATGGCAGAGATTTGTCCGTCTTCTACTTTTTCCAAAGAATCAGCTTATATACTTGTCATCATGTCTATTTAGTTATATTTAATATTTCATTTAATTCCACCAGTTTTGCTGAGTGTGGTATGCTGTCCCTTTACTTGCTCCTTGGTTGGATGCTTAAGTCAGTAATTCTTTTAGATCTCTGTGTTTCTACTAATAATGTATGAGTTTAAGGCTGCAGTTTTGTTATGTATTATGATCATTATTTTGAGTTCTACAGGCATTCTAGTTTCCAGTATGATTTTTTGCTCAAATTCTTTGGCTTTCTTCATTTTGAATAATAATATGAATTCAAGGTGTAATTTTGGGGGATTGTTTTGGGGTTTTTTTGGGTTTTTTTTTTTTTGGTACCAGGAATCAAACTCAGGACCTTGTTCTTGCCAGGCAGGTGCTTGTGCTGCTGAGCTATATCCTCGGCCTTAAGGTGTGGTTCTAATATGCAGTGTGTTCATTATTTTAAATGCTAAATATGTTGTAATTTCCTCTATGATTTCTTCTTTGACTCATGAGTTATTCAAAAGGTGTTTCTGTTTTTTATTTCTAAATGTGTGGGATTTTCTGGTTAGTTTTAAACTTGATTTTTAGCATAATTTCATTATCTTCAGAGAATATATTCTCCATGGTTTCTGTCTTTCAAATTTGTTGCAGCTTGCTCTTTGGCCAAATGTGTTTGCCCTTCTTGTAAATGATCAGCATGTACTTGAGGTCATGCATTCTGTAACAGAGGGCCGTGGTGCGCTGTAGATGTGTTCATTGAATAAAGCTTACTTATTGCCCTATTCAGCTCTTCTACATTCTTAATACATTTTATATATTTGACCTTAAATACTGAGCTGTGTTCTTAAAAATTCTTACTCTGCCAATGGCTTTGTAAACTTTCCTTGAAGAGCAATCAATTTTTATTTTGTATGCTTTCAAGCCATGTTGTTGGGTACTAAACTGTCTTATTTTCCAGGTACATTGGATCTGATCACTATAAAGTGACCTACTATATCTCTGGCAATGTTTTCTTGCTTTAAAGTCTGGTTTGTCTAATATTAGCATAAGAATGGTGGTTTTCTTTGGTGCATCTCTTTCATCCTTTTGCTTTGAACCTTTCTGTATCTCTATATTTGATGTACTTCCCTGCTCTATGAAATGGACTTTGTAATTTTAACAATGTATTTCACCAAGCTCATTCAATTTATATGAATTTTGTTCATTGATATTTTTATTTAATTCTACCATTTTATTTTGCTCCTTTTGTATTAGTTCCACCATTTCTATCTCAGTCTTTTACAATTATTTTGCCCTCTTTTGAGCAGTCCTTTGGGGTTCTAGTTCTTGCGGGTCTCTGCTATAAGACTTCCCACTATTTTTTGTCCCTAAGTTTGACTTTCTGTCATCACTACCTAGCCATCAAAACAGAAACTCAAGGTTTTCCCAGCAACCAGGTATTGTCTGGATTAAGCTAACTTTGGCATTTGCATTCCAAGAGTCTTATTTGTACTTTGTTTTTGACACCAGAGCACCCTTTACCTCTGGCCTGTTCAGAGGGGCAAGGTCATCTAGCATACCTAGGCTACCATATTGCTAGAAACAGAAATTTAAGTAGCATTCTGTGTTAGTCACTTTCCCATTACAGCGATGAAATACCTGACACCCACAACTTAAAGGAGGAAGCTTTATTTGGCTCACAGTTCTCAGGGGGTCAGTCCAAAGTCAGCTGGCTCCCAGTCGCCTCCCCAGGGACCTCTCTCTTCCGAGCCTATCTCCTAACTGCAAGTCAGCTATGAACTCACAAATGGACTAAACCACTGGTGAGTGAATGTAAGGCCCCCACGATCCAATCACTTCCCCAAACCCCTACCTCTACAGGAGACTTTTGGGGAACATTTTAGAGCTAAACCATAACACATTCCAGGTCTTACTGGCTAAAACTACTTTTCAATCGGAGTTGGCAGTTAGCCAGCCATCTAGGACTCCCCAAAGGAGACTCTCCTGTGCCCCTGGTGGTTGTTCTGCAGCACACTTCCTTTCTTCTGTCTAAGCCCAGTCCCCACCCAAAAAGCTACTCCTGAGTCCTCACCACCACTGCAGCCCTGCCTGAGAACTACGCATCCAAGGTACGATCACCAGGTGACCTCAGGCTTCCCACGTGCTCCTGAGTCCTGGGGAGAGGAAAGCACACCCTGGTCTTCTCCCCATCCTCTGCCACACTCTGCCCCTCAGCACCAGAGCAGCCCTGGTGTAACAAAGGGCAGGGGATTGGCCCAGATCCACATGCCACAGAGGCCAGTGGCTGCTCAGTGTCCCAGGTCCGCTGCTGGCCTGTGGAACTGCTGCTTCCTTCGTCTAAGTTTTGAGTTTCTCAAGACAAACCCAAAAGTCTGTATTTTTGAGACTAAGCTAGACTTGAAATTTTTTTAATCATAAACAGCTGTGTAGGCTAAACAAAAGAAGTACCAGCATCCTGAGCAGTGCAGCCACCTTGCTTTTGTCATTTGCTGTAGACAGATACAAAGCAAGGGGACGATGGCACAGGTGTAGGGAAGGCCTGAAGCCGCTTCTGCACCCGCAGGTTCTGGTTCCCAGCTGGCAGTGGAAACTGGTTTAGAAGGTCCCAGTACACCTCCAGAAGAGGCAAACACAGAGGTATTCAAAAGGCCTTAAGGCCTGGGAAATGTTTGACTCATCTCACAATGTATGTGCTGAGAAAAAAAAATCTGTGTAAATTTGGATTCTATGCCACCACTGTATTTGCAGTCTTAAAGACGGCGGCTTTTATACCAAGCACATTTATTTTGGTGGCCAGAATCACTTAGCATGCGTCCTCTCCTGCCAGATCTAAGGAATCTGCTGGAGGAAAGGACACATTTAGCAGCATCAGATTCCTAGGGACAGCTTGCGAGCCCTACTTCATCCTACACAGCGTCCAGGTTGCTCATCAGGGCCGTAGTTCAGCAGGTCTGCCTAGCAAGAGGCTCAGCCTGAATTTGGACAGGCTATCTTCTGGAATAGCCTGACATACAGTCTTGCAATAGCATGCGCTGGGTCCAGAGATACAAAGCAATGAGACCGAAAGCCTTGTCTCACACCATAGAATCTCTCAGTGGGGAGAAGTTGGGTCAAAACAGTAATGTACACCGTTAGTATTCACGTCACTTGTTTTCAGTTTGCTAATCTAAAATGCTTTCTTCGATCTCTTCAGCTCACTCAGTTTCTTCCTTAGAAGACAGTTCTTACCCATCTCAGTGACCTATCATCCACTCCAGGTGTTGGTCCTCCCTCCCTCGTTCCTCCCTCCCTGGAGCAGTAGAAAGGGCAGGAGCCTGGCGGCCTGATACTCCAGAGCTGGGGCTCAGTGACTCCCTGGCTGCCTGCCCTGACCTTGGACCACCTTCCCAGTCAAGGACACACAGCTGCTCTGCACCCTCCACCAAGCCCCAGGCCTCTGAGGGCAGCTTCGTGGTCCCATACACACACACAGCAGTGGGGTGGCATGGGGCAAAGTCTCTCCCTGCCTGCAGGACCAGTGGAGAAACCCTAGGGATAGTGCAGTGACAACGCATCCTTATATTCTGTGAGCTCTTTGATAGCGTCATCTTGCCTTGACCATAATACGGGAAAAGTATTTTCTAAGGGGACAAAATTCAGTATTTCTGAATTTCCTGTTCTGCTGCTCCCTCTTCCTAAAGCCCGTGCACCTAATGAAATATCCACACGCTGAGCACAGAGATGCAGAAGCGTCTTCTAAGGGCGTGCGTCAAGGGGCTGCAAAACTGAAATACCAAGCAACTCCTGTTTGCCTCCCCACGTCTGCTTGATAAGGTGGTTCCTCTCCAAAGCGCAGATCTGAGCTGCCTTCCCATTGTGCTGAACCCCTCAGTGGCACCCAACTTCTTCCAGGGTAAAGATCAGGCCCCAAAACAAGGCTGCCAGGCCCTGGATGTGTGGCCCAGCCCCATCTCACACCAGGCCCCCAGTGCTGTCTCACCATCTCTGCTGTCTCCCTGGGCTTCCTCCAGTCCACAGAGAGGCTGCACATGTTCCTGCTCTTTCACCAAATGCTCTTCCCTCTCTCTTCACCCGATTTGCTGCTCCTTGTCCACCTCATCCTAGTTCCAGGATAGAATCCCAGCAAAGGCTTTTCTCTTTTCTCCACTTTCCAGGCGGGTCATGTTGCCTGGCATGAACTCTCCCTGCCCCTGGGCACAGCTCCTTTGTAGCATTTGTCTCAGTTCTGATTTCACATGTCTGCATGTGACTATGTTGGGAAGTCTGTGTCTCCTGAGTGTGAACTCTGAGAGAGCAGGAAACATGCATGTGCTCTAGCGCACAGCTCTGTGCATGAGGGAGCACCTAAAACATATTCACTGAGGAACGGAAGTGTGAATGGCAGCCTGCAGATACACAGCACTGCAGGTTTGCACCCAGCTCCTGAGGTCACCTAGCTGTGCTCCCTGTGTGCAAAGCTGCAAGGACCTGGTGAACCAGCACAGGGGATCTCAAAGATGACAGAGGAGGAATGCAATGGGTGATTGCAAAATACTGCATATGTTTAAATTACTTATGACACGTTGCCAAGAACAATGGGTTAAATGTGTTCAAGGTGAGGGTGAGTCATGGCATTGTGTCTTTTATTGTGATCATTTTTTAATTTAAACATTCACTATATATTTTGACCACCACATCATTTCTGTCAAATAAAAATGTGGGAGTGTGTTTTTACCCGCCTCATTCATCATGGCCTGGACTATGTGACTTCTGGCTCTTTCCCAAAGTCAAAATGATCACGAAAGATAAATATTTTTACTCAGTTCAGTATGCTGAGGCAGCCGTGACAGCTCAACTAAAGACACTTGTGAAAGAGGACTTCAGAACTGCTTCAGAAAGTGGCAAGAACAATGGGATTAGTGTGTTCAAAATGGGGAGGGTTTTGAGAGAGACTCATGGCAATGTATCTTTTGCAGTAATTTTTTTAATTTAAACATTCACCATGGTTTTTGATAGGCTGAGGGTGTAGCTCAGTGGTAGAACATTTATCTAATATTCACTTTGGGTTTAATCCCCAGCACTACACACAGATAAAACAAAACACCCAGCTGGGTATGATGGCACACGCCTGTAATCCCAGCATTTGGGAGGCTGAGGCAGGAAGGCAGGAGGATCATTGCCAGTTTGAGACCGGCCTTGGCTATAATTGAGCACAAGGCCAGCCTGAACCACATAGTGAGACCCTGTTTCAAAAAGACAGAACAAAAAGAAAAGAAAAGAAAGAAAGAAAATACGTGGAAATTCAGCTCATAGTTTTGTTTTGTTTTGTTTTAAAATAAAGTGTCTCACAGTAAACACACCACCCTTTTTAGGTACATTGAATTGTTACAGATTTTGCAGTATTGGTGAGGTAGTATATATAAAATTCCCATTGTGCCTTCACAAAACTTTTAAATCTTAAATTAGGAGACATTTCAGGACTTATTTTCCTCTTGTACGAACTTCCTGTCAGCAGCACGGACAATGAAGGAAGAAAACAAATAAAGTAAAATAAGGTCAAGCCTGAAACAAGGAACTTGAAAAGCTCAGGTTGTGCAAAACATGACAGAATAACAGTAACAAGACAGGTGCACAGGTGCCCATGAGGAAAGGCACAAGGACAGCAGGGCAGTGGGCGCAGATGACGGGGACGCCGGAGCTTAGCAGCCGACGCGGACTCTGCAGAGCTCAGCCCACCGGGGCAGCGCAGATAAGTGAGCTTGGACACTGATAATATCACAGCAAGAGAGAAGAGAGATAACGAGTACTTAAGAGGGGACTAAAGCAGTCTGCCTGGAAAAATAAAGCAGTTCACGAGCTCAGGTGGATCACTTAAGGACCCCTGCATGACGATGCTTCACCTCCAGTGCTTAACTCGGCCTGGCCAGCTCTAATCCAGCTCCTTCCCCTGACGTCGCGGCCGGGGGCATTCAGGTGCCCACTTGCTCTCCGCCCTTGCTCTGGCTCACTGCTTGGCTCATCCTTCAGATCATCTGCAAATGAGAGTTTTGCTGTATTGTTCGGGCTCTGCTCCAGGCCTTCTTTGAAAGAGAAGAGAAACTTCTCACAGGTCCAGATCCGTTCTTGTAGCCTTTGCTTCTGGGGGTCTGACCTAGAAATGCTGCACGAAATGAGGTGCACAGGTTACTTTCAGGGATGAGGGAGCGGGGCGTGCTGATGAAGGAAGGGCCACAGGAGCAGGACAGCCCGCTCGCTCCTGCTGGGCACAACTCCCCGGTCTGTCTGTCCGTTGATTGCTCAGGGGCTCATTAGCCTGCGCAGGCGGGGCCCCACTTCCCCGCTGTTTATTCTTTGATTGGATACCAGCCTTGAACCATTTTACAGGCAGCCTCCCATGAGGGCTGGGTGGAGGTTTGGTAAGGAATCGGTGGGTCAGCATCAGGATTGTGTGCTGGCATGCAAAGACATGGAGGAAACCGAATCAGTGAGAAGCAAGGAGAGTGTGCATTTTAATTATCCATTCTCCTCCCTCCTGCGGAGAAGAATGAGGAGTTTACCTGACACTGCTGTGAACTGGAAGAACACACTTTACTCGCCTCTTCCATGACGGGAAGACTTATGTAGTTCTCTCTTTCATCCAAAGCCGTTATTTCTTTGTCTTTGTCAGTGAGTCCATTAAAAATTCTTCCCTCTTCCTCTTTACGGGGCAGTGTTCTGGGGGGCCGTCTGCTTGAGAATCGCGGTCGTTCCCTCTCTCCTGCTCCTGGTGCTCACGCCGTCAGCCCAGTTCACCTCCACTTGTGGACTGAGATCAGAAAACAGGTGTGAAACGCACGTGGATCCTGATTCCCAGCAGATTTGGTTTGCATGGCAGAGAGCTTCAGAGCATCCAGCGAGCTGAGTACTCTCATCTTCTTTTTTCTAAACTTTTTAGTGAAATTAACAGGTAATATTGTATGTGTTATCTGTGCTACTTCAAGGCATAGACACATTGTGGAATGGTTAAGTGTCGCTAATTAACAAATGCATCACTTCACATCGTTGCCATCCGTGTGGTTAGAACAAGGACATCCGCTTTTCTTGAGCTTTTCAAGAATGCAGTGTGTCATCATTAACTGTGGTCACCTTGCTATACAGCACATCTCTTGAATTGATCTTCCCTCTATAACGGTGTCCTTTGGCCAACAGTTCGCCATCCCCTCTTTTTCCCTAACCTCCCCAGCCTCTGGGGACCACCATCCTACCTTTGCTTCTGTGAGATCACTATTGCAGATTCCATAGGAAACCCTGCCATTCACAGTCCCATGGGCGAACCTCAGTACTGTATTCCTACATGTGAGTCTCAGGCTGCTCTCATTTCTTCTTTGCACTGGATTTTTACCCCCATTGGCACTCAGCTTCCTGAGGCCATGTCCCCTCCTGTCCCTGTGGCTGCTTCCTCCTACCTGCGGTGCTGAACTCAGAAATGGCATCACTGCCTCATTCCTCATGATGAAAAGGTCCTTACGGTGCCGACTCCTGGGTAGTTCAACTGGACAAGATACTTGCTTTTCAATGAGTACTTCTCTGTATCAGGATCTGTGGGATCTTGTGTAAAAGAGCACAATCCCTACACCAGGCAATGTCTCATTCATTGGTCAAGCTTGGAGGTGCGGGTGCAGTTGCTAGGGACTGATGTTCCTCCTAAGTGCCTACCCTAAATTGCTGACTTCCTGGTGAATGCCCAAGCACTCATTTTCCATTCCACACCAGCCACCAGTTCTTCTAGTGCCATCTCAGTGTCTCATGGCTTTGTGTAATTATCTGCCAAACACATGAAGATACCACTCGTCTTCAGGACAGTGTCAGCAATATTAACTTCTTGGAAAAGGAAAAGAGCCTCCTTGGCCAGCTTGTGTTACTTTGCTTATATTTATAGCCCTGGGAAAGTGACAGGGAGAGAAGGAAGTGAAGGGTTGATACAAGTAAACAAAAAGGAGAGTTAGTGGAGTATGGATGGGGCTCACATTCAGATGTGGTTTCCTAACTCCAGAAGCGAGAGCCAAGTAAAGCCGGGAGGTGTACCTCACAGCAGAGGGGCTCGGGGCCCAGCTGCTGAATCAGTGCCCACAAGTACCTGTCCGACTGGGGAGTGTGAGTGTGCTCGGTCCTGAGCAGGGGCTGGCCAGAAGGAAACCAGCGCACTTTGCTTCAGTCTGTGTCTTTCTGGAAGTGGACAGACACATACCTTCGGGAAAAGGAAGTGAGATGCCACACTATGCACCCTTTCCTCTCCTTCCACTCCCGTGCCGCAGTGCAGACCTTCCTCTTTGTGAGCCTGAATCTCTCCCATTCATACGTCATGCAGCTACCAAGAGTATATCCCTAAGTCACACGTGTGATCAAATCACTGGTCTCCTCAAAAGTATTTGACAACCTGCCCTTGCTTACAGGTTGAATTCCAAATATACTCCCAAGTTTAGGAAGCGGCAGAGGAGCGGTCCCACTGTCTGGCCCAGTGGAGTTCCCATCCTGCTCTACTCTACTCCCCTGATTTATCCTCCGCCCATTGCTGTTTCCAGGACACACGATGGTGTTTCACATATTTTCATGTCTTTCCTTGCCCTGTTCTTCCCAAGTGGAACTTTCGCTCTGTCCATTTCTGTCCTAGAAAGCCCCATCATCTGTCAAGGGCCGGTTCCAGCTACCCCATGAAGCCCTTGCGCGTCCCCACTCCTTACTCCCAGCCCCCTCCCACCCAGGTGAAGCGCTCCTTCCATGCTACTCCTGCTACACATGTTGGTTACATCATTGTTATAAAATATGTCAAACCAGAACATACAAGACCTGATTTCCCATGTTTTGCATTTAAAAATGTTGCTA
Organism: Chinchilla lanigera; assembly: GCF_000276665.1. Lineage (NCBI taxonomy): Eukaryota > Metazoa > Chordata > Mammalia > Rodentia > Chinchillidae > Chinchilla > Chinchilla lanigera. The sequence continues at coordinate 7,218,422 of NW_004955410.1, forward strand.
TTATAGACATTCTTCTGCAGATCTCCTGGGACAAATATAAGATTTTCTCTCAAGTGTACTCATAAGAGTAGAATTCTTTGGGGTCTGAGCAACTTCAAATTTGCAAAAATCATGCCAGAAAACATTTTAAACTGCTTTGCAAATATGTATATTCTCATATAACAAAACATGAGTCCCTACTGCTTTTCATCTTAACATTTGTTATAAAATTTATATTAAATTTCTGTTACTATGGTAGATATGAAATAGTTTATCATTGTGGTTGTAATTCTCCTGATTACTAATGAACATCTCTCTGTGGTTGAGTAATTTTCTTCTGTGATATGTATGTATATATAGAGAGAAAGATGTCTCTTACTGCTTTTTTATTGTTATTGTAGTCTTTCCTTTATTGATGTTTTTACTTGCTGGATATTAAAATTTTGTTAGTTACATGTGTTATAAATATTTTTTGTAGCTGTGGAAATTCCTTTTCCTTTCTATGAAATATCTTTTAGACTAAGTAGCCCAGTGGTAGGGTGCTTGGCTAGCATGATCAAAATCTTATGTTCAATTCCAAAAATTCGTAAGTTTTGTGGAATCAAATATATCAATATTCTGTGCTGTTTAAAGTTTTGTGCTTTAAGAAATTCTTCCGTGAAGTCATATAAAGTATAATTGTAAAGCACAGCAAATATTTAAATTTTTAGAAATGTATTACAGTTAAAAAAAGAAAAACACATTGCCATTAATCCCCCTCACTTTGAGCACACTTATCCCATCCTTCTTGCCCTTTTCTGAAGCAGTTCTGGAAGACCCTTTTGTAGATGTTGTTAGTTATGTTATCATAGCTGCCTCAGTGTCCTGAATCAATTCAACGCACCTACCTCTTATGATCAGTTTGACTTTGAGGAAGAGTCAGAAGTCACACAGTGCCAGAGCCAGTGCATAAGGTGGATGAGGACACCGAGGCATATATTCCCATTGAGTGGCACTAGGCAGCCATGTTCACTGCATTTTATAACACAACCCATAAAGACATTCACAAAGGAGGACTTTCAGAGCTGCTTCGTAAAGTGGCAAAATGATTACATAAATGCATTTGAAGCTAGGGGGAGTATCTTGAAGGAAATTAATGGCAATGTGCCTTTTATTCCAATAAATTGTTATTTAAACATTGTATATATCAATCATTTCTTGTATTTTTTTTAAATATTTAAAGTTGAAACTGCCACATTCCACTCCACAGTACATCAAGAATTGGTTTCTATATATGGTTTAGGATAGAGATCATCCTAAACATGTTCAACTGCAGCATTTATTTTATTCAAAACATGAATGTTTATAAATAACTTGACATGTGAAAAAATATCATCATCTCTATCCTTCACCCTCTTTGCAAATTTCCACCTCATAGGCCCTCAGAACTGTTTTTAGAACTGCACAATTACTAGGACATCATGGCACTGGACACTTCACAGTGGCCCTTTCCTCACACTGCACTTCCCAACGCCGGGGAGGTTAGCTTGTAGCAAGGAGTGGGGGCTTCTCCCTGCGTCCTGTTGGACAGCTCACCCCCGCCCATCCTGTTCTCTGCAGAGATCCCCATTGACTGCTCCCTCCTCCATTCCTCATCATCAGGGCGAAGGAAGAGGACCCCTAGATGTCCAGGAACACTGGTCATGACCTGCCAGTTTAACAGGGTTCGGTCCACAATTGCCCAATAGCGTAGCAACCTGCAGCAATATGGCGGAGGGAGCAAAGATACGTGTCAGTGAGACAGAGCTGGTTGTGTACCATGTTCGTATGACCCAGTATGATTAAGACATCAAAAATCGCGAGGAAGTACCTGTGGTGGTTTAGTTTCCAGCCTCCTAGCCCACAGACTGCCAGTAAAGTGAACATTCCAATAGACTCCTTTTACTTGCAACTCCCAGTGTGAGTTAGGATTGCACTAAATACTAGTATAAAGCTCTTTTCAGAATCATGCAAGCATGAAAGAGAAATATTTCAATTCACAGCCCAGATATATTCTGGGATGCTTTCTTCATGCTTTCGACTCTAAGCAATTGAGCACATATTTATTCATTATCTATCAGAATAAACATTTCTAGGATATGCAGAGAAACCCACAAAGCACTGTGGGTGGCAGAGTAGCATAAATGTTAAGAGCTGCATACCTGCCTTGCAGAGTTTGTCTAATGACTAAATGCGGTCATTAATATAATTGCGCAGCACTGCATCCTGCAGTCTAGGCCACTGATAAATTAAGAATAATGATAACGGAAAAACAAGGGGAGGAGAAGCGATGCTTATGGTGAAGAGGTGCAAGCCGAGCTCCTTGGAACGCAGCGTCTACACAGGTAACACAAAGACAGGCTAAATGCAATGCAAGCTGTGATTACCCTCACCATTTCTCACTACCAATCATTGAAACATGATCTGAGAAGTAAATGAGCCCAAGAGCATATCAGGATCTAGCATCAAAAACTGGGGTTGTCCCAGAAAATTTGAAACATGCCGTCCCCATCACGATACTGGAAACACTGACCATCTGCAGTAGGAAAGATAAAGCCAAATTCCACCCTGTGGAGAGTCCCTAGGGGAGATGCGCTTTGAGTGGGTCTTGATGGATGTTCTACAGGCAGGTATAAGGAAAGAGAAGACAAATTTCTGATAGTGGGAAGAGTGTCATAAAATAGGACAAAAGATGTGGCCCTTTTCCCATGTACCTTTTTATCACATGGAAAAGATCAGAGACTCCGGAGAATCCTGGGAAGGGACAGAGGCAGGGTGATGCAGGGTGAGGCTGGCGGGAACCGGAGTGCTGCGTCACCCCAGTCCCCTGTTTCCAACGCAACTGCGCTGCCCTCATGTTTTACCGATCGCCTCTCTCTAATAAAATTTCATTTGTGAAGGGCTTTCCACTGCTTGATGGGGGGTTTAAGGAAATCACATAGGTGGATCGCATGCTTGGCCCCATCTGCACAGTCCTTTGGTGACCCTGAGGTGACTTTTGCTTTGGTTTCTCATCTTGCAAAGTTATCTTGAGTCCTGCCTAGAACTGAGGTCAGCAGTTTTGTGAGGTGTCACTTGAGTCTGAAACCAAACTGCTTCATTTATTGGGGGGAGGGGGATAAATGTAATACAGTTTATTTTTTTAATTTTTCCCAGCTTTATTGAAATATGATTGACAAATAGAATATTATATATTTAAGATATATAATGTGATGTTTTGATATAAGCAAAGTCGGCAGTGATTTCCTCATTCAAGCTAATTAGCATGCCCCTCACCTAAGATAATTACCTTTTTGTATGTGTGGTGAGAGCAATTTGCTACTCTCTTAGCAAATTTCAAGTGTACATTGTTAACTATAATTACTACACTATATATTAGTTCTGTAGAACTTACTCGTAACTGAAAGTGTGGACCTTTGACCAGTATCTCCCCATGTCTCCCACTTCTCAACCCCTGACCACCACTATTTTACTCTCTTTTTCCTGAGTTTTACTTTAGAGGCCACATCTAGGTCTGTGATACAGTATGTGTCTTCCTGTATCTAGCTTATTTCACTTAGCATAATGTTTTCTAAGTTCATCCATGTTGTCAATAGTGGAGGGAGATCCTTTGTTTTTAAGGATGAATAATGTTCTGTCACATATATTTATATTTCTTAACTTTCTTCTATGTTTAGCTGTCAGTGGGCACAGGTTATCCCTATATCTTGCCTACTGCAGATAATGCTGCCCTGGATATGGGAGGACAGACCTCTCTTCAAGATTCTGCTTCCATTTTCTTCAATTATACAGAAGTGGGATTTCTGGATCATATGACAGTTCTGTTGGAATTGGAGGGAGTACCTTATATGTTTTCCGTAGTGGCTGTACCATTTGGATTCCCGCCAACAGTACCAGGGTTGCCTTTTTCCACACCCTCACCAACACTGGTCATCTCTTGTCTTTTTGCTAACTGCTGTCCTAACAGGTGCGAGGCAGTATCTCCTTGTACTTTTATTTGCATTCCTCCTGTGATTGGTGATGCTGAGCATTTTTTCATATACCTCTTGACTATTTGAAGGCCTTCTTTGGGAAAATCTCTACTGAGCTCCTTTAGCCATTTTTAATCGAGTTATTATTATTTGCTATTGCGTTGTGTGGGTTCTTTATATATTTTAGATATTAACCCTTATTAGATAAATGGTTTGCGAATATGGTCTCCCCTTCCATAGTTGGCTTTCATTTAGTTGATCGTTTTCTTTGGTGGGAAGAACCTCTCCAGTCTGAGTTACTGTTGCCTCTGTGGCTGTGGTTTGGTTTTGTTGTCAGACTCAAAAAATCATTGCCAAGACCAATGTCACAGAGCTGACTCCCTGCATTTTTTCAGGAAATTTATAAGTCTAGGTCTTGAATTTAAGCCTTTCATCTATTTTGAATTCCTGTAAGATAAGAATCTAAGTTCTTTCTTCCACATGGAATATCCAGATTCACTAATTCCATTCAGCGTGTACTCTTAGCTCCCTTGCCAAAGATTAGTGGACCATAGATGCATGGTTGTATTTCTGGGTTCTGAAAATTTTACAACTTCATTTCCAATTCAGATCCATGTTATAGCTTATTCTTGACTAATTTCTCTGAACGGGGCGTTTAGCTCCGTGTTAAACATGGGCAGTAAGAGTGAACAGGGAGCTTTCTAGCTCTGCTCCTGACCTAGAGGGAGAGCGTGCGGCTTTCCACTGTTGAGAAGCGTGAAGGGCATTAATAGGCTGAAAGTGCAGAATTGAGAAGAGATTCCACACAAATGGAAAAGGAGTGAAGGTAACTATATTCATTTCAAACAGAAAAGGCTCTAAGTCAAAAGCATTATAAGAGACAAAGTCCTTATATAATGATATATATGGATGGGCAGTAGTTGGTCTATCAAGAAATCTAGGGGCTGGGGATTTAGCTCAGTGGCAAAGCGCCTACCTGGCAAGCGCAAGGTTGTGAGTTCGGTTCCCAGTACTGGAAAAAAAAAAAAAAAAAAAAAAAAAAAAAAGAAATCTAACAATTGTAAATATACAAGTACTCGACATCGGAGCACCTACATATTTAAGGAAAAAATACACAGAACTAAAGGAAGAATTGGCAACCTATACATGTAAATTTTTAATTTCTCTGCCAAGTATCCAAGCAGCAATAAATTTTACTTTGAGAAAAAGAGAAATGCATAAGATATTTCCAAGAGACCATGGCAACAGTTAAAGCAATGGGACAGAAAGTGTGTCATAGCTTTCTATGTTCACACAGACATTACTTCTTGATTCAGTAGGAAGTGTAAGAGAGTAAGAGCATGGGGAAGCTTAGATTTTACATAGTTCCACATAGATTATTATAACACAGGGGGCATCAGTGTTTTTCTTTTACAGAAGTAAGTCAAAGCCCTACCTTTTTAGTGCTGTGTTATCGCTGTCAAACTTGATCGGAGAATGTCTAAATGTGAAAGGGGAAAGAGTGGTGTTTAAAAGCCCTCTACATAATTCTGATGTCTCCTCCTGGGTAAAACCCACTTTTGAACAGGCGGGAACAGGCAGTAGGGTACTAAATGGACCATTGTTAAATATATAACATCGGGGAAAAAACCCTTGCAACTCCATTGTTTCCTAAATATTTCACTAAGAAAGTAGTAGGGTGGTTAATATAAGCCCACCCTTTAATTTATATGACGAATTTTATGCTTTAAGTAAAATCCCTTCCATTTTCCAAAGATTTCTTAAACAGCTATGGATTAACTTCTGATAAAACCTTTGTCTGCAAATTATAATTAAAATACTTGAGTTAGTAATTGGTACTTGATGCATTTTATGATACTTCACAAGTGAAATGGAAAGACAAGGTACAGGTATTGTTCTTCACCCTGAAATTCTGACAGTGCCTCCCTGTGTGTAACCTCAACTCTATGGGAATAATTTGTATTCAAACATGAATTTGTACGTGAAAATGGGGATAAAGACATGCTAGCCAGAACGTATAAACAGCCAAGAACTTTTATGAATTAATAACAAAATGACAGCCACAGGGGGAAATGGACAAGGCACATTATGAAGAAATTTATGAGGAAGAAACCCAAATGGCTAATAAACATCTAAAAAGGTACTTAATGTCAGGAAAATGCAAATTAAAGCAATAAGACACCATTTACATCCATCAGACTGGCGAAGGCTAAAAAAAAGTCTGGCAGTTCCAAACACTGGCAAGGACGTGGGGACTGGGAACTCTGGCTCGCTTCTGGTGATAGTGGGAGGTAGCACAGCCACCTCCTCAGGGAAATTTGGCAACATCAGGTAAATTTGAAGGCAGTGTATACCCCACACATCCACAACACCACTACTGTACATATACTCTTACTGTGGTCATGTATATTCAGTAATGTACTGAAGCATAGCTTTTAATTACAAATACATGGAGGGGATGAACCTACATGTATATCAATACAACAGAAAATATAAACTAGTATATTTATGTAATGAGATATTACATAGTAGCTTAAATAAATCACTGTATGTAGATATCTTTCAACAACATAATATCGAGTGAAAAAAGAAGCTACAGAATCACGTATGCATGTAAAAATTTAAAACTTGCAGCACTATATGTAGTTTTCAGATATATACATATGTAGCAGAAGACATAAAAACAGGAAAAAAGAAAGACATACACTACTACAGAACGCTGGCTACTTTTGCGTGGAGGGAAATAAATTCAGAACACATGTAGGTGTGCTAACTATCCTAAATTTGTCTTTTCTAGGCTAAAATCATTTGAAGCAAATATCTCAGTATTAATCTAATTAAAATCTGGTTGGTGGGGCTGGGGATTTAGTTCAGCAGCACAGCACCTGCCTGGCAAGTGCAAGGTTGTGAGTTCGATTCCCGGTACCGGAAGAAAAACAAAAAACAAATAAAATCTGGTTAGTGAGTTCAAGGAAAGGTGCTTTATTATTCTCAACTCTTTGATATTTTTACAATTACATGATTTTAATAAAAAACATGAAATTTTGGGCATAGATTTACTAAGCTGAGAACAGTTCTCAAAAAAGACAAGAGTGTGCTATACCATATCCACAGATCTATTTGTGTGCAAGTCACCCAAAGCAGTAGTTTTCCCTCTGAATTTAAAGTTCTAGGTCACAGGCTGGTAAACTTTTTAAAGTGCCAAATAGTAAATATATTGGAATGTGTGGGCCCTACAGTCTCTGTTGCAGTGCCTCCCCTCTGTTGCAGTGGGGTACAGTGGTACATCGGTTCATGAGCTTGATTCTTTCTACGATTCTGGTCATAAACCTAGTTGGACAAGAACTGAATCAAATTCAATGGTTAGCTTCAATATTGATCTTCTGGAGAAATTTAATTTGGTTCTCATCCAGTTCGGTTTGTGACCATAATTGTGGAGAGAATAGAGTTTGTGAACTGAGGTGCCGCTGTGTAGAGGCAGCTATAAACAAAATGTGAAGGAGTATTACTATAAAAACAAACAGTGATCTGGATATAGTCTGGATATTTACTGACTTCTACTCTGACCTCAGAGAGCCAAAGATTCCAATAAATAAATTCTTAACTATCAATCAAGGAGATAACCTCAATTCTTACTATTTTATACAGTCAAGTTTAAAGGGAGTTTCAAAGTCTCCTGTGCAATAAAATCTAAGGCAACATTGAGCGGATGTTTACCACACGTCAGGTGCTGTGCTGAGTTTACCTGTACATCTTACTTGGTCTTCTCAACAACTTCAAGAGAGAGACACTGCTGTTGTCCCCGTTTTCAGATATGGACACTGAGCCTTAGAGAAGGTCCTGACGTGTCAAACATCTGTGAGTTAACCAGTGATATTAGCTGTAAGGCACAAACCCAAGCTCCTGATCCCAACAAATTCCACTGCTCTTTTATGTATATTCTGTCACTAATCTATTTGTTAAATGTTTGGCTAATGAGGACTTAAATGAAAATAAACTTACTTGTTAATCATTGACGGGGAAAATAAGTAAAATTCATGCCTAGTCCATAAGCTTCACCTGGTTCCTTGTTTTTAATCTGTTCTTCCTCTGCATGTGGCATGATAGTGTAAGTTCCCAACCTGAATCTTCCCAGTTCTTAGGAAAATGCTAACTCAGGCCACAGCTGAAGCTAGACCACTAAGTTCCTCCTTTTTCTCTTAGACGATCACCAGTAGTGAGACCAGCTACCTCCTGTGGGGCCTGCTGGACAGCACCATCCCCCATAAATGTCCTTCCTGATGTGACCTTCCCTTAGTCTTCTAGTGCAAAGCAGAGGCAAGAGCTTCTGTGTAAGGAAAAAGCAGCTACACAGTGTTCACCTTCTCTTCTCCCCAACCCAGCCCCAGTAACAAAGAAGGTTTTATTACTTATCTTTCAAGATTGAAGGTGCTTGAACCATCTTTGTCATCCACCCCATGAGAGAGTAGTGATTTTTGCCCTGCTAAAAGGGGTAAACCTTTGAGTTAGCACAGACAGACCTTGGTAAGATGTGGATTGGAGAGAAAGACTGAGGAACAGAAAATTCTGGATCAGCCTGCACCCCACTATTTCCCTTAGTTCAAAAGGACATCCCAGAGATGACTTGGGGATTGAGCTATGTTTCCAGTGGGCATTTGCTGTAGAAGAGACCCCTACTGAGGAGGTGTAGGTTGGATTACCCACGGGGAAGGAGGTGCTGGGAAGAAAAGGAAGAGACAGTGTCCCCTCCGCCTCCTGGGATGATAGAGAATCTCCTCATCAGGTCTCCCAAAAAAGTGGCCTCGCAGTGACCTCAGGAGAAATGCCTCATTTGTGTGTCTGCTGAATTTAAATTCCCTGAGTGGAGCAACCTTTGTCTGCCTTGATTCTACCGTATTCCTAGGATCTACAGCAGTCCCTAGCACAGAATGAATGCTCACAGCACAGAGAAAGAATTCCAGCAAAAGGAAGGGAGACTTGTTACCAGCCACTGTTGATCTCCTAGAGAATGTACCCTGCCATCACAGCTTCTTAGCAGACTGGAGGGATAAGAAAGAAGAAACAGGGGTTTGGGGGTACCTCTTTCTCCAGTTAAATAGCTCAAGTCTTCAGTCTAGTCTGCAGTGAGAAGGGGGAGCTATACTGAAAATCGTAATGTTATCCGCACTAGACTTTTAATAGCTAAAAACATCAAAAAAGTAATGGGATTGGACTCCTCCCCACCAGGAAGGGGGCGGGGGCCTCACAGAACACAGCTGGTAGCAGTTATTGGAAAAATAAATCAATTGTGCGTGTATACCTCAGTGACTGGGGAAAATTCACTCAAACCAGCTACATTAATAATATGATATCCTTGGGAAACAAAGGTGATTAGAAAACAAGGATTCTCCATCAAGACAAGCCCGCAGGATTGTTTGCTAGGAGGGGTGGTGAATTTAAGGTTTTCACTCACATGTCTGTGCCACTCCTTTTGGTGACAAGCGGCCCACAGTTAAAAACCCTGGCAGTGCAGCACCGTACCGAGAACAACACAAGAGTGAACCGGGACAGCACAGGAAGGATCGTCCCCCAGGAGCAGTATAGCTGGGAAGCCAGGCACGTTTGCACAGCCGTCACCGAGCAATATCCAGAGAGGACAAGGAAGCGTAAGAAACACAAGGGAAGAGCCACAAGCCACAGGCCACGACAGCAGCTAGGACAGAAAAGCAGATATGCTAGGATGGGAGGGCGGGACCAGAGCAGCTTTGTGAAGCAGGCCGAAGCCATTCGACCACAAAGTGTCGGGGTACCCATCCGTCCCAAATCAAGAGGTATACAAAGTGTGATCACAAGATGGAATGCATGCTTAAATTTTTTTAAAGCTTCCTACAGTCAAAGACACATTACCATGAGACCCCCACCTCATCTTGAATCCATACCCCATCATTCTTGCCACTTTATGAGGCAGTTCTAGAAGTCCTCTTTCGTGTCTTTAAGAGGTGTGATCAAAAATATAGTGAAAGCTGCTTCTGCCTTTTCTTGTGATGGGAAGGCAGGGTCGTAAAAACTTGACGGTGTGTGTCCTCGTCCACCTTGATCACCAGGGCAGCACCATGTGACCTCTGGTTCTTCCCCAAATCAAAGTGACCCTGAAAGACAAATGAATTTACCTGGCAGCAACACAGAGGAGCCAAAGGCGTGAAGGAGGACTTTCAGGGCTGCCTCTAAAGGGGCAAGAACGACTGGGTAAGTGTGTTTAAAGGAAGGGGATTACCAGATATAAGCAGCCAGGACTGGTCAAAATATGTTGTTCCTTTTGGTACTATTTTCTTTAAAATAAAAAAATAATAATAAAGCAAGGGGAAGTACTCTGAGGGGGATTCATAACAATGTGTCTTTCACTGAAATAATTTTTTAATTTAAAAATTCACCATATTTTTCAATTAGACCTCATTTTAAGTAGAGTCAGACAGCTCAAGGTAACTACTAATCACACAGAGATCAACGTGGAATTTTGGTACCAGTGGCACGCACTCTGCATTATTCATTACCTAATCACCTCCCAGTGGGAAAAAAGAAATACATGTGTTGGAATTTATCTTTTCCAGCGGTAATATGAATTTTTCTTCACTTCTTGTAGCCTTTGAGGGTTTGTTTGTTCATCTGAGAATTAAATGAGAGAATGCTTCTAACATGCCTAGGGAGCATCTAGCATAAAGCTATGTTCAGGAAGTGCTAATTATTGTAAAGGGTCAATCTTTTTTCAACTGGGTGGTTCACACTGCAAAATAAGCTCTTGGGTAATTAATTGAGAACTCTGAGTAGAGATGGAAATCTAAATGCATGCATCTGGAAGCATAAAAATAAATATTCACACAGAGAAGTGAAGGTAGTGTGAGTCTGCTTGGTATGCGTGATACAGTAGTATCACTTCGGCTGCCTTTTTCAAAATAATTAATTATGAAATTCCGAAGTGGCTTCAAGTGGAACTCGAGGCTGTGAGCGTGGAGGGCAGCTCTTCTGTGAGCTTCCCAGCCGCGGTCAGCTCGCAGGACTTCCCATCACATCGTATTTCTTTTCACCACCCAATATTCCATGCACGTCATTAGCGGCAAGAGTCATTTTTGAAGAATTTGAAAAAGGTGTAGTGGGAACAAGATGCCTGGGAGACAAGATAGGTGTAGCACAGTCTCCTTCGGAAAATGGTTTCTTTGCTATGGGATGTGTGTGGAATTCCAAGGCGCTACAGTTACATTAATCAGCCAGTTATTAACCTAAACTACAGAGCAGGACAGTTCAAAAAGTGTGCAGCAAAGCTACCATAAACCGGAGGCTTTTTCTTCTCATGATTTAAGGAAACTTTACATTTTTATTTCCAATTAACCTATCAATAGTGATGTCACTTAAATACTCCTAAGGAATATTATCTCCTCATTATTGGTAGAAAACATGCAGCCCAATTTCATAGCTCAGCTGTTCTCATGCATGGATAGACAATCTGAATTAACTTGAACAGAAACAACATTTTTAGACACTTGGCTACAGTCCTGGTTGTAAATTTTAAATAATTAATAAGTGATTTTTTAAAAAGTAAAAGATAAAATGGATAATGTTTATTTTGCGTATCAAAATGATAGCGATACAATGCTACTATCACTGTCTATTTATCCGCTGTTAGCACTTCAATAGAAAGATTGTTGTCACTCAGACCCATTGCCAATATTATTGAATACTGTGGCAGTGAATGAAGATTCTTTGGAGAGCTGCCTTCAAATTAAACTATTAAAGAAAGGGTGTATTTCCACTACCGCCAGACAAAGAATGTAGACCCTGGTGAGTCCTACTGATGCGGGTTTTTCCACTTTGCACACTGGCACAAGGGTATCCACGATCCTGTCAATCTGAACCTTCAACACATGAACACACTGCACAACTAAGACTCACTAGAAGAGAACAGATAAGAGGACCGGGAAGGTTCAGCCCCACTGAGCTCTGACTGGACGCAGGCACAGTTGCGGCTCTCCTCAGTCCACTTCCATCAGACCTTCTCTTCTCATCCCTCCATTTGGACAACCTGGGTATGAAACCTGCCTGTGACACATGCTCATGTGTATCTTCCAACCATGTCCCAAAGATGAATAACAAGTCCCAGACCCAGCGTCGTAAAGAGAAAGAGCTCTGGGGCATGGGACCAAAGCCTGTGCGTGTTCTTGTCACCTCTACTTGTAAAGCTGAGTGGTCTCTCATAAATCCCTACTTCCTTGTAAAGCTCAGAGTCTTCACCTTAGCTAAGTGAACCAGAGATCAGAGATGAAAGATTAATGAGGTGGTTTCCTTGCCGTGAGTGACCCTGTGCATGCTTTGGAGTGTCTTTTTTCTTTTTTTTTTTTTCGTCTTTTTGAGACAGGGTCTCAATATGCAGTTCAGGCTGGCCTTGAGTTCACTTTGTAGCCCAGGCTGGTCTTGAACTCACAACCATCCTCCTGCCTCAGCCTCCCATGTGCTGGGATTACAGGCGTGAGCCACCATGCCTGGTTTGGAGTGTCTTAGTCTCTTTGTGCTGCTATAACAGAAAGCCTGAGAATGGGTTTGAAGAGCACGAATGTATTTCTTGCAGTTCTGTGGCCCAAGATGAAAGCACCAGTATGCGGTGTGGGCTTTCTTTCTGTGGCAGAAGGCAGAAGGGCAGGAGAGAGCCACCTGCTCCTGGGAGCCCTTTGTCTAGTGGTATCCAGCCATTCACGAGGGTGGAGGCGTCATGACCTACACACCTCCCCAGAGGCCCCAGAACCCAGCTGCCAGCATTAGGTTTCCAACACATGAATTCTGGGGGATGTTTTGAGACCACAGCAGGATGTGTAGCGTAATAATTATCAGGAACTTCCTCTTTTAGTTATTTGACCCCCAAAATCACTCAGCAAATTGTTTTACACACACACACACACACACACACACACACACACACACACCTGTATAAGGGAGATTGTAGAAACACAAAACAGTCTCTGCTCCCAGGCTATATGCTTGGAGGCATCATTATTATAGACCTCTGAGAGTTTGTTTCCCAGTGTTTTTCAGAGGATCAGTAAGCACACAGAGGAGAGTGGCCGCTTCCGCCAGCTATGCGAGCACAGGCCGGGCCAAGTTTACCGGAGAGTCAGGCTGCCACCTGGTGGCCTCTCCTTTAACTGCTCGCGGCGAAGCATGGCTCTCCCTGAGCTCACTCCCCTCTGAAGCAGGAAAGGATTGCGTGGGTTTTTTTTTTTTTTGTTTTTGTTTTTTTTTACTTACTTCTTTGCCTTCTTCAGACAGTAGCAAGTATTAGAGGATTTTGTTAGGATCTTGTTCTTTCAGAATTCAAGTTTGGCTTTGATCGAAATGAAATAGGTAGCACTGTATTCATTTAAGCAGTATTCACAAAGCTCCTATTCTGCGCGGAGCACCTTTGCCTCAAAGTATTGCCCCTCGAAGCCCCCTCTCGGCCTCTCACACACACCCTCGGCTCCCCAGAGACTCTTCCTCATCCATTGGGCCCTGCTCAGTAATCAATTTTGTCGCCTCTACCAGTAACATTGTATCTTACTTGTAAGCAATGCATTATTATTAGATGGAATAAAAATACAGCCCCTCTTCCAGGAGTCTATAATTCAGGAGGTTAGAAGCGGTGGTGAGCACAGTAAATACACAGATACGAAGACTAAGAGGCAGTGTCACACTGAGTCTTGCAAGAGACAGAGCTAAACAGCGGTGAATGCGGACGGAAAGATACACTTTCCAGGGGTGACCAGGAGTAGCTCTGCGGAGGATTTGAGCAAAGCCTCCAAGAAGGAGTGTGATTAGAACAGGAGGTTGGAGGATCCATGGGGAATGGCAAGAGTAATAAGAAGGGCTGAGAGTAACGGCAAAAAATGCTGAGGTGAAAGAACCCAGGAAAGAGGGGAGGGATGGGAAACGGGCTGGATTAAACGCAGGAGAAGCATAAGAATGAGTGGAAGGCTAGAAGGACGAGGTCCTGCAGGATTCACACACCAAGTGAAGAATTAGGAACCTGTTCAAGAAGCGCAGAGGCGGAGGGCTGGCCTGTGAAGAGGAGAGAGGTGAGCTCCAAAATGTGACTGTAATGGCCACGGGGCTGATGGAAGAGGAGAGGGGGTGTAGGATGCAGCCGGACAAATGGGAAACTGAGGCGGCCACTGGGGCAGAAGGAGGCTAGGATGGAGAGGACTTGGGAGGCGACTTGATGCGAAGGAAACTCTTAGGTCTTAGGCAATTTGCAGAGACCCTGATGCCTCTTGTTTTTCTATAGTGGTAGCTTCAAAAACTGTTTATGTTAAAATAGAATATTAGAACAAACAAAAGTTTCCCAGAAAACCTCTTGTCCAAAACGATTTGGGAAAGATACCCAGCCCCTCATCTGTCTTGTTCTTGAGTTATTTTGTAGAGCTCTCGTCTATTATGTCCGTTCATTGCTTTAAAATCTATCCCTTCCCACAGCCACTCTGCCCGCTTGCTGGCCTTTCTTTATTCCACCTTCTCCCTGATCTGTTCCCTTTCCTGCTCCGCCCTCTCCTGTGTGCAGGGCGACTGATCGCTCTGTGGGTGTCACCCAAGCCCTCTTGCCTGCTGCCTGCTTATTTGTTGGACTTCACCAGTGAGAGGCAGCAGCAGAAAATGGAAGGGCAGAAAGGCAGGATGTGCGTGACCGTTCTATTCTGACTGAAATAAATTACCACAAACTTAGTGGCTTGAAACAATACACATTCACTGTCTTGAGGTTCTGGAGGTCAGAAGTGCAAAATCAGGCTCACTGGGTGGAAAGCAAGGCTTCGCTCAGCAGGACTGGTTCCTTCTGCAGGCTTCCAGGAGGACCTGGCCTTCCCCAACTGCAGAGCCACTCACTCTCCTTGGCTTTCTCTACCTTTGCATTCAGCAGTTTAGCATCTTCTCGCCTCTCCCTCTCTTCCTTCTTCCCTCTGTCTTGGTTACTTTTCTCTCACTGAAACAAAATACCTGATGTCCAAAATGAAGGAAGGAAAGGTTTATTTAGCTCACAGTTTGTGGATTTTTCAGTCCATACTCAGCTGGCTCCAAGGCAGAGCAGCACATGCAGAGGGCAACAGTTCATGGTGGCAGATAACAGCAAAAGCAGCAAGAGCAAAAGGGAGAAGTGGCAACCAGCCTCTTTCCCTCCCTTACATTATATGCTACCTACCTGCCCCAGGGCAGGTGTAGCATTCACACCCATGAATCAGTCATAAACTCTAGAAGCCCGCCCATGACTGCATCGGTCTGTAGCGGGGCATCCAGACACAAACCATAACACCCTCCCTCCCTTATGTCCCTCCATAACACCCTCTCTGACTTTGACCCTTGGGATTATCCAGATCATCTAGGATAATCTTTCCATCTTGACAGCCTTAAGGTAAGCACATCTGCAACGTCCTTTTGTGCCATGTAAGGTAACATATTCACAAATTCCAGGGACAAGGAGGTGAGTGTGTTTGGAGGAACATTATTCTGCCTACCTGAGAGAGATGTGGGTATTTCTTACCTTACAGCTCCCTGCCTTTGTGCTCTGGGCCAGATTCCTTCCCTCTGAAATTCCAACTCCAGGCAGGCAAGCAGCCTCTTTCATGGTTATAGCTCTCACTTCTCTCAGGTGATTTATTTCCTTGGGTTTCTTCCAGACTAGAAATGGTGACAGCACCTGCCATACTTACTTTTACTGCCTCAACAGCCCATTATGGTTGCCATAGCCTACACACACCACTAAAACAGCCCATCACTAAACTATCTTCAAAATCCCAGCTAACAGATGCACCAGGTACCCATTTTGGGATATGCAAGTGTCTTAGTTACTTTCTAGTTGCTGGGACAAAATACCCAACATCTACAATTAAAAGAGAAAAGGTATATTTTGGCTCACAATTTGTAGAAATTTCAATCCAACTAGGCCGCTCTGAGGCAGGGTGGTCTGGCAGAGTGGATGGCAGAGGAGAAATCATTTTTGGCAGGCAGGCAGGAAGCAGCACTCAAGGGAGTAGATGAGAGATTATATACATACCCAGGCCGTGCCCACTGACCCACCTCTTTCCACCAGGCTCGCTTCCCAGCATCACACCCAGATATAAACCCACCAGTGTGCTAATCCAGTATCACATCCATGATCCAATCACTGGGCTTCAGGCGGGGGTGAGGGGAACCTCTAGATATAAACAATAACACTAATTCACACTGTTAGCAGGCCAGGTGTAGAACTGGCACACACCATGTAAATATAAATGCGCTAAGATGGTTAGCTTCAAGAAAACCAAGAATGGTTACCATATGCCAGTATAGCAGGCATTGCCCAAAGCTTACTACACATCTCTAGAAAATAAATATATCTGATTAGATAAGTGTGCAGAATAATATCCCCTTTTTCTCTCAGCTACATCCAGGAAAAGGAAATGATAGCCAGAGTCCAGAAGAGAAAGTTTCCTCTTTGATTTTCTTTTTGTTTATTTTGCAATCAAGTAGGAAAACTGACTTCATGACCTAATATAAGTGATTTCTGAGCAACCGCCTAAGCAGCTAGCGGAGCTGCCTATGAAACTTTCAATTCGTGCTCAGGCGAATAATTTTAAGCTGTTGTCCCAGTCTCTTGTTCTTGCCTGAACAGTCAAACTAGCATATGAAAATGGAGTGGTGGGCTGGGGATTTAGCTCAGCGGCAAAGCGCCTGCCTGGCAAGCGCAAGGTTGTGAGTTCGGTTCCTGGTACAAGAGAAAAACCAAAGGAAAAAAAAAAAGAAAGAAAATGGAGTGGTGGCAGTTATCTTTTCCTTGTAGACGCTATTTCCACTTCAAGTAGCTTGTCTGTAAAATCTTTCTTTGCGCTCATGTCTGTTGCCACTCTTATGGTTATTTCTCTATGTTAGCCCAGGGTTTGGGTGATCTGCCAAGCATTCGATGAGATTCTCTTCCTAAAGACTGCATCTAAAATCATAAAATGAGAAATAGCATTCATTTCCTATAAGAATTCCTGGAGGGCAGTACTTATCAAACCAACAGAGGAGTCTTTGAGTTTTTAACCTCTCGGCGATATTTTCAGAAAAACAGCACTTGCTCTGTGTCCTCATTTAATATTCTCACAATAGCTCGGCTGCTTCTCTCCTAGATTCTTATGAAAAGATTGCTGTTGTGTTTCTTCCTTTCTCCTCTACCATGATGATTATGATGATGACTAAAATTATCAGAAGATTACATTTGTATACTATATAGATTATAAGGAATTTACATATGCTTTATATTATTTTATCACAAACAAGGATAATAATATATATCATAAAACCAAATTGTTTTTACTGCAGACCTTATTTAAATTTGCTATAAACAATAAAGACCATAGAATAAAAAAAAATAGATTGTGGAAAATTGCTCCTTGTAATCATTCATCCATTCACCTAATGAACAAATATGCATAGATAGTTTCTGTGTGGCTGAGTCCATGCCTTGGAGAATGTACAATGGTCTGTCAGCAAAGGCCAGTGCTGCTGAAGAAATGCACAGGGAAGGCACCTAAACAGGACTGGTGGGATCACGGAAGCCTCCTTAAGTGTCATACATGGAGATGGTCCCAGGGGATGAGTAGGATGGAGCTGTTTGAAGTGGAGAAGAGGGATGCAGGTTCTAATGAATGGGACGGTACATGCAAAAGCACATAGGAAGAAAAGCACTGTAAAATCCTTAGGGCAGTAGGAAGAAATGGCCCAGAGAACATGCATGAAGCCAGAAGAGGAGATCTCCCAGGGTGGGGCGTCAACCACAATTCAAAGCCCTGGAAGAGTAAGGAAAGTTAGAAAAAAAACTAACAAAATTCCTTGTGTGAGGTTAGTGTTAGTTATATTTGATGAGGAAAAATGAAAGATCTGGTGAGAAAGATACCAAATTCTCATTTAGAGTTCCATTACCTTCGCAGCTGGCACTCTGCATCATCTTTAAATTTCATGTGCATTTCTATGCTTGAATTTAGAGGCTTTTTTAAAAAATAGAATGAGAAATGGAGGCTCCTGAAAGGAGGGCTCTGCCTGAACCCCTGCCAAAGCCAGGCCTCCTAACTCCAACATCCAGTCCAGGCAACCATGGGCCAGGGAATCCAAGTCAAAGACTGAACAATTTTTGAGCTGTGACTAAATATTTTTAAAGGACAAATACACAAATAATAAAAGCACCGGAGCATCTAGAGGTAAATCGTCAGCGTTCTGCAGCAGCCTGGAACCTCTCAGGTCCTCACATCGTGACCCATCCAGGTGGATCTATGCCTGGGCATCACCTTCATGAAGGACTCCCTGTACCTCCTTAGGGCTGTTTCACATTCCTATTTGGATAAAGTTTCTTGAGCGATGGAAATTTTTCTTAAATTATTACTGTCTAGAACCTAGTATAAAGGGCTTCTCAGCTTGCAATATATAAATTCATTGAGATCAGTAAAATTCACAGCTTTGGTGCTCTCAAACTCGTGCTTCAATTTACAGCTGCGTTAACAGTTTTCTGTCTTGTAAAACCCGCCCATTCTATGGGCTTCTGCTCCTTCCTGCGGCAACTGCACACAACAGTTTATAATGAGAACTGGGCCCTGTAACAGGTTGTTGGATCCCATCTAATCCGATTACAAGCCTAAGGGGAGAAATAGGAAATTTCACCGAAACATTCAATGTAACCCATTGGAAAATGTGTTTGCTATAATGGCTATTAAACAATACCTAACAGGGCTGGGGTCATGGCTCAGTGGTAAAGTGCTTGCCTCGCATGTAGTGCTTTCCTACTCATCCCTTAGGACCATCTCCATGTATGATATTTAAGGAGGTTTCCATGATCTCACCAGTGCTGTTTAAGTGCCTTTCCTGTGCATTTCTTTAACAGCACTAGACTTTGCTGACAGACTATTGTGTATTCTCCAAGGCATGGACTCAGCCCCTGGGCTCAATGCCCAGCACTGCAAATAATAAGAATAAGAATAATAACACTGATAATAATAATAACACTAATAATAACAACAATAATAATAACACAGTATCTAACAAAGGTTAATCATGAAAACAGCCACTAAGTATGAAAGGTCACTGTCAAGTTGAAAATTAGCCTGTGCTTTCTTCAGTTAAGGCCATTAGGGTCATGGTATTTGAATACTCAGTCATGATCCCTATAGCAATCATGACCCTGAATCTGATTCCTTTTTACCTGGCACTTAATGATTCTGTTCATCTCAGCCTCCTTCCCTCTTTCTTTCAACCCTTTGCCAATTGTTCCTCATGTCTCTACTGCCTCTAATAATTTGTGCAAGTCACCGTCCCTGAAACTTCACTTGGTCTTCCGTAAATACCACTGATATTGTTATGGTTTGGCTGGAAATGCCTAAGGCAGTGCTTCCGGTAAGCTGCAAGTATGCTGAGGTGCCCTAACGCATGACCTATGCTGTGAGGATAAAGTAGTTCAGTATAACCTGCAGAGCAAACCAAACATGCTTTGATTCAGCCATGATTAATTGTGGGTCCCCCTGTCTGTCAGGTGTGGCTGACACGGGACAGTGAATGTGTGCTCTGCCCATGAGGGCCTGGGGTCAGTGGGAGAAACCAGCCTGCAAGTGAGGGATTACAATGGCACCAACCTGTGCCCTTGAGCATCAGCCACAGATCTGAGCCATAGTAAGTCCTTTATGAACTAAGACACAGAGAGTGTCCATTATTTATTTGGACAATATTTGAAAGAAGCTCAGTTCCTCATACCTAATTACAACCTAAAGTCATTCCCTCATGTATAATCATGAAAAACAGTTCCTTGCACAGCAGTAGTAGTACAGGGCCATTAAGATTTAGATCTAAAATGTGCCCATTAGTGGTTCTTGTGTTCAGAGGTAGGGCTTAGAAGGTAATTGGACTGTGAGGGCTCTGACTTCATAGGTGAATTAATCTAATAATGAGATCATAATATGACAACATGATTAGGAGGGACAGAACCTTAGGATGTGAGGCCTAGTTGAAGGGAGTTAGTCATGGATGCATGACCCACAGGACTCCATCTTGTCCCAACCCCTTCTTCTCTGGCTCTTTCTCCTTTCTCTACTTCCTGGCAATCATAAGGTGATCAGATTTCCTCCACCACATCCTTCCATGATGATGTCTGTCTCCTCTCAGACCCACAGCAATGGAACCAGCCAACCATGAACTAAACCCTTGACACCATAAGCTGCAGGAACTCTTTCTCTCATTTAAGTTGTTCTTCTTAGGTATTTGATCACAGTGTTGGAAAGCTAGCTAACATAAGGGCAATTAAGTGACAACCTCTGGTTAACCATGTTTGCGAAGATGGCCAAGCAACAATTTGGGCTGGGACTACCACAGCGTGGGGCTGAAGTAAATTCAGGACTTAAGCTAATTCTTGTAAAGATTTTGTTGAGGGTCGGTGAGTTAGATAAGTGGTAGAGCACTTGCCTAGCATGTGTGAAGTCCTGGGGTAGATCCCCAGCTCTACAGAAACAAAAAACAAGAAGACTGCACTGAGTCAAACCAAATACTCCCTACATGCCTTGGCTACAAAAACAACTGCAGTACAAACTTTTAAACTTTTCTTACCTCTTGAATTATTAATCACTTAAACACTGAACATTTCCATTTACTTACACTGGCCTTCCAATAAGAGAAAATGTATTTATATGCAGAGCCTCAAGCAAGCTCAAGGATTTGGTAATACTTTTGTTAAAGGAAATCTGCTGTGATATATGAGCAGGAATACGTGAATAGAAATGCAGAGTTATTAGACTTGCCAAGGGATAGCAGTCATCTCAGCTGCCTCACCCTGAGAAACGACTTTACTCTAAGTTTGTTAGGGGCCCCAACGGACCACAGATAAAAGTATGTCTTCCTAAGAATTCCTCTGAAGTCCTTTGGTCACTTCACCAAAGTTGGTATCTTCTTGACCCACAGAAAGCTACACACACACACCTTCCTGAAAGGTTTTGAACTCTGCTCTGCTCTACTCTGCTCTGTTCCACTCCGCTGTGCTCCCCTCCCCCTTTCCTTCTCTTTCTCGTCCTCCTCTTCCTCCTCCTCTTACTTTTCTTCTTCTTTTCTCTCCCTCTCTCTCATCCTCTTCTTCCTCCCCTCTCTATCTCTCTCAATTCTAACTGGAATGTAACTTTTTTTTCAGTACTGGAGATTGAGCCCAGGGCCTTAGCACTGAGCTACATCTCCAGCTCTTCTCCTACCTTATAATTTTGAGATGGGAACTCACTAAGTCACTAAGTTGCCCAGGCTAGGCTCAAACTTGCAATCCTCCTGCCTCAGCCTGCCAGAGTGCTGGAATTGTAGGCATGTGCCACCACACCCAGCTGGACTGTGACGTACTAAAACTTCTCGAAGAACACATGGAGGTTATTAAATATTCATATTAGTAACAAGGCTCAGCTGAAGATGGTTCCGTAGCACAAAGACTACAGGAGGAGTACATCAGAGTCAGGGCTGGTCATTTCCTTCATCCTGAAGGGCTGTGAATGTCCCACTGCTTTCATCAAGCTAATTCCCCAGTGGTGCCATAGGGAAGTGGTGCTCTTTGCCCACACCCCAGCAGCTGCAGGGAAGTCAGATCAGGTCAAAAGGCAAAGAAAGAACCTCTTATCCAGAGACCGAGAGGAAGGCGTGAAGGCTGTCACATTCCAGAAGCTTTTAGGGAGTTAAAATGATTCCACATGTACTGATACTGAAGTGAAAATTAAATCTTTTCATGTGTATTGTCACAGGAGAGATAGGAGTCTTGATTCTAGGCGGAGTCTGCTGCCACTGAAACTAACCCAGATGAGTTACCCCACTTCTAGAGGCCCAGAACACCCTGTGTCATTGAGTCTGTGTCAGCGGGTTGTTCCACCCTGTATCTAACCACTTGCACCCACTGTTTGCTGAATTTGGTGGTATTTTACAGCATCCCGAACTTTCTTCGGTCCCAGTGATATCAGAAGTCAGCAGGCTGCCCCCTACTGGCCCCCTGGAATGGGAAGGGAGCTCAGTTCAATGAGGAGCTGTGGCCCTGGGTCCCCTGGGGATCAGTTGGTGTCTTCAACCTCTGAGGAGGAGCTGGGTAGAAAGTGACATAATGGAAACTTCTGCCCAGGCTCCTGCGAAGTCGATGAAAATAACGCCCAACCCTGCCCAGAGCCACATCCCTTCTGCTCACATAGGCGGGTGTCAGCGCAGCCCTTGAACCCCTGCTTCTCCACCTCCCAGTTTTCCAAGCCACCCCTTTTCCTCCTACCTTTTCCCCCTTAATTCTCATAAGCCCTGTACAGAAAAGGGAAATTCCACAGAAGAGAGTGGAAACATCAACTCTTCCAAGTCCTGTCCGCTCAAGGGTGAGACCAGAGAACAGAAGCACCCACCGTTTCTGACAGCACGGACCCCTAGCACCCTCCTTCTCCTTGCACATAGTTTTGTGTCCAACCGTCAGAGGCAGGACACAGGAGTCCCCAGGCAGTAGTGACTGTCAGAGTTTGATCTGGGGGCAACAAGAGCTGGTCGCCCCTTCCCCCATGGTTCTCACAATGAGCAACATGGAAACACTCCACCCATTCACAAATGCAGATCGCGCCTCATAGCTGCACAGCTGTGGGACCCGGCCTCCCAGCATGTCACCTGGAGAGACACCATGCTCGGCGCCACAGCTCGGCTCCCCCTTAGTCCCGCTCAGCTCCCTGCGCTGTCCTGTCCTGGGGACACATAAGCACTTGCTTCCATGGCCAACTCACTTCCTGTTTAAGACTTTCAGTGCCGGGCTGGGGATTTAGCTCAGTGGCAAAAGCACCTGCCTGGCAAGCGCAAGGTCGTGAGTTCGGTTCCCGGTACAGGAGAAAAAAAAAAAAAAAAAACAAAAAAAATAAGACTTTCAGTGCCTTCCTGCTGCCTTCAAAATAAAGCCCAGACTTCTGAGTCGCACAATAAACTACGCATCCCCAGTTCCACCTTGTGTCCTGCCGCTTTCTACTAAGTGTACCTCTCCTCTGGGGGCTGCTATCGATAGTTCAAACCTCAGCTGAGATGCCACCTCCTCCCAGCAACCCTCCTTAACCCCCCACCCCTCCTGGAGTCCGTGTCCCTCCTTTCTGTCCCCTTGATGCTCTATGAGGGCATCTCTCATAGCGAAGACGCATGGAATGGTAATTATCTGACTTACCCACTTCCTTCCCCAACTAGACTGAAAATGTACTGTGAATAGAAATGATACTATTTGTCTCTACTTCCCCAGGAGAGTCTCTGGCACGTAGTAGGTGCCAAAAAGCGTTCACTGAAGGAAACACTAGGGGGAAAGAGAGAGAGTCACAAATCTGTAACAAGGCAGGATAACTCAGCGGGGAGCAGTGGCAAATGAAAAGCCGGGCTCCTCTGTCTGCTGGACACCTTGAACAGGGCTGGGGAGGCGCCCCCGAGAAGATGCTTGGACTGACCTTCAGAAGGGTCAGGAGATCTCCAGGCTTTGGGGGAGAGATGACAGTGAGAACAGTGGCACTTGGAAGGGGCTGGCTGCCCCACTGAGCGTGACACATTCAGAACGACTTCCCTCCTAGGAATGTCTTTGGTGCTGGAGAGCAGAAGAGCAGAGAAGGTAGGAATGACCCAAGCAAGACCCAGACTGAGCTAGCAAGCCACGGGACACATAGGAGGGTAGGGATGGGCGCGGAGAAGCTGCGGAAATAAGGCCCCCACGTGACCCGCACACTCCTGACTTGGGCGAAGGGCGGAGAAAGACCGTGAAGCCCCATCCAGTGCTGTTGGAGCGGCCTCTGGGACACCCAGGTGAAGGTGCTTAGTAACCAGCTTCATGGTCTGAAGTGCGGAAGAGAGTCGAGCCAGGAATGAACTCCATGATGTCTTGGAACTTTGGTTTCAGCTTTATCATTTAGTACCGGGAGGCGAAGCCTAGGGGCTGGGTGAGGACAGGAGGAGGCATCGCTGCTCCTACCTCTGGCACGACTGAGAGTCGCAGCCTCTGGACAGCTGCTCAGCTCCAGGTTATGCCTATTGCCTCAGAAGAAAGGAGACAGCTATGAAAACCTGGGGAAAGGTGCTGGCCCTAAAGTACACTTAGCCCATCCTCCTGGACCTTCCATGGAATGCGGAGTCACCCTGTGAGGCTGTCCTCTTCCATCCCCCTAACCTGTGCTTCCAAAGGCCCGAGCATGCGGAGGGAAGTCTATTATCCTGGAAAGGGTAAGGACCCCTTAGGAGTCCCCTTCAGGGGGAGGTGTCCCGTCTTTGCTACAACAAATGCGTGTTTGTTCTCTGCCCCCACTTTGGGGCACTTTGGTCCCAGTCCCTCTTGCCATTGTGGTGCCCACTGTCCCTCTCTGTTCCCGGTCCTGTCCGACCTGCTGTGTGCTCCTGCATGATTCTGTGGCAGTTTTGTCTGCGTTGCAGAATTGAAGCTAAGATCTGCTTTGCTGAAGAGACCCAACTAGGATAGCATTTTTGCAAAACAACTCATTGTGTTTTTCTAGCTAATTTGTCTGAAGTAACTTGTACTGAAAGAGACATTTTAACTCCAAGAGTTCTGACGGCAATGCTACTGTGGGGGTGACAGGGTGGCTGAACCTCTTTTATTCCAAATATCTATTCAAAAAGGCTGAACAGGAATTGCTCGTGGAATCCAGGCATTTGTGGCAAATCAGGAGGGATTGGTGTTTAACCAGTTTCTGGCAAGCAGGTGAGAGCAAGGCAAAGTTTTCACAAGGGTATTAGTCGTGTGCAGAGAGTACAGGATCTCCTTTTTAATTCAAGGACTATGACAGAAAACTCTCCATCAAACTTCAATATCAACCAACCACTGTTTGCAATGAAAGCGATATTGCAGTAGCACCCAGGAAAATGTAGAGGATGCATCACAGAACTTCTGAGAGATGCACAAAGTTCAGCCACTCCCTGCAGCATGCTGAGGTAGCGCTCTAAGCCAAAAGCTGGGGATATAGTCAATGAAAAGTTCTTAGGTATTTACTTCTTGATTTAAAGCAAAAGTGCCAGGTTATTTTGAACTGTGGTATCAGATGTATTTTCTACTTGTTTTAAATGCTAGCTAGTTTAACTACAGCCACTGCCACATTGGCTAAGTATAAGAAGCCAGCAGCCACAGCCATGGTCTGATGAAGGTAGATAAAATGTGGGGGGTCAGATACAGGCCACAGGCAGGCACTGGCCACTTCGAGCTGCAGTACACTGCAACCAGCCTGCTCAGCTGTCTTAGGAAATAGGTGTTCTAGGGTCGCTTCTGCTTTTTAATCATTGGAAATACAACTTAAGTAAAAACCCTCTTTGGCTGACTTCATTTTTCTTTAATTAACAGGTAGGTGATCAAATCATTGAAATCAATGGGGAAAGCACAAGGGACATGACCCACGCCAGAGCAATAGAACTCATCAAATCCGGAGGAAGGCGGGTACGGCTGCTGCTCAAGAGAGGCACAGGACAGGTCCCGGAGTATGGTGCGTTTCGTGTTTTGATTCTCTATTTTCTGCTGCTTCTGTGTACCATAAAGTGCCTGAGCTTATTTATAAAATTACATCAGTTGTCTTTCCATCGAAATGTGTATTTAGCTATCAGTAGATGCAGATGTGCACATGTATATTTAAGCCCAGGATGTATACGTGTGTGAGCGCTTTGTTTCTCGCACCCTAGATTAGGGAATGTTGAAGATAGCCAACGTTAAGACCTTCAGGGCATCTCTGAGCGTGCAGGGAGACCCCGCGCCACTTACCTATTAGAACATTTGCGATTTGGCAGATGATCCTGTTCATTTGAGTCTACAGTAATTTATCAGTTGTTGCCTAAAACTACTCATGCATTTGACTGCTCACATGGTGTATAAGGGGGCCAGGCCGCAAGCAGGAGCAAGTCTTCAGGGGCTGAGGTTTAAACTGTTAACTTCAGTTCATGCAATGGTCGTATTTCTTAGCACTTAAGAGTTATTCCAAAATTTCATTCCTTATTGTGTTTCTGCGTGTCTTTTGAGGAAAGCTTTCGACTATACTTTAACTCCTAGATTTGCCTTCAGAAATGCTTGAGGTTCCTATTTCCCAGCAGCACATTACAGACTCCACCAACAGCGTAACTAATCAACCAGAATCAGCTGAGAGCTCATGACATGCAAAGCTTGATGCCTGAGCGGGTCTTTATAAACAGACATCAGTGAAGACAGAACAACAGATCACGGTGTTCACAGTGGGGAAAGAAGGTCTGACCACTGATCTGAGTAATGGGCTCATGGTTCTAGGAAAGTGCCCTACTCCCAGCTCTGTCCCCATCTGCCAGAACTTCAGAGCACTTTTCTCTTTCAATCAATGCATTTTTGTAGGAAAAGAAGTAACACCTAAAGAAGGAACATCTCCTGATTTAGCAGAGTAGGTCAATATCATGAATTTATTAAAATATCTGAATTCAAAGGCCCTTCAAAACTTTTTGCTTCCTGTGTCTTGACAACACCTACAAAAAGCCCAGCAGTCTCTCACATTGAGTCGGAACACATCAGCGATTTCTACAGAGCTGGCTCTATGCCCAAGGAAATGTTTTATCCTCCCCCTTTAATGCTTGGATCTAATGAAATATTTTTAAATATTAATATTAGTGATAAGTACAAGCCTGATTCTGCTAAATGGCACCAACATTAATTCCTTTGTAAAGAATCTGAACTCTTGGAACAGAATAACTTTTTACACCCTAGAGCATTAGCTGATACAATAATATCAAAGTGACCTGTGAAACTCTATCACTTATTTAAAAGTTCCTCCCAGTAGAGTTATACTTCACTCCATGGCAAGACCTATTGGATACACCAAGTAATTTTCATGGAGTTACTGGTGTTATTACTGTTCTAAGAAGTTAATCTTCAAAGAGTAAACCTGACCCAAGTACCTGCGCCTGCTGTTCACTCTTTCATAGAATTGTTGCTCGTCCACACTTTCAGCGTCCACCACCCCAGGTGCTGTGTACAGTGAACGGTTAAGGGAACTGTACTGACCAGCTGTGGCACAGGTCCCACGGAATGCAGACGTGTTCAAGCCCCTGGAGTCACCTTGAATAAAAAAATAAAAACCTGCTACAGAACAAAACCAAGAGTCAAGATCATGTCTACATTATTTCATGAACATCATTAACATCAAGTTCGCCAGCTTGGAGAACTTTTTTAAACATGTGGACACACTTTTGCGGGGCCAGTTGTCGATATTCTTAGCTATCACTGCTTTACAGATTTTCTTCTAGATCTTCAGGCAGACTTTCCTATCAGAAAGGTTAGAGCTCACCAGAGACTTTTGATAGAATATGGGCATGGATTTCACTATAAAATACGCTCGAAGATGGTGCCACAAAATGAAAACCCGAGCAGAGGAGGGCACTCTCCTTTAGGAAAGTGAAAGAACAGTTATGAACCTAGAACACATCGGTGCGTCTGGAAAAGCCAAACTGAAAAATGCCTGGAGAAACCCAGGGGATTCCGGATGCGGCCAGCATGTTTGAGGATAATGCCATCAAATGCTACATCTGGGATTTCCTGACAACTAGGGGAAGTCGGGTTTCCCCGAGACCACTCCTTCATTCAGAGATCTGCCAGGAGCACTCCGGGTCCCACAGTAGCGTTGCGTCACGGCTGAGATTTATTAGCGCTCTGGAGTGATGGCCCACAGCGGGGTCTTGTGGGGAAGACGGGGGCAGTCAAGAGGCGCCCTCACTTGGGCTTCTTTACGCTCTTTCTCTCCGATAAAGCGCCTCACCCAGTGTGCACTGTGCCCTGAGCGAAAAAACTGCCCTGAAGGCCTTGGACGTTCATTAGCAGCCCAGCATGGTGGTGCTCACTTAGGCTGGTGTGCAGAGCGCCCTCTGCTGGAAGAATACTAAAACTCCGGGCTCCCAGGAGGAAAGCCCCTGTTAAGCGCGAGGGGCATCATTTGCACAGGCAGTATGAGTCTGATGAGCCGCCTTTACGAGCGCGCCAGCACCGTTTGTCTGAGTGCAGGGGACTGTTCACCAGTCATGTTCCCTGAAGCCAGCCCAGGGCCCGCCTTGCAAGCGGGCCTTTCTCAGGAGAGTGGTATCGGTCTGCGGGACTCACTCATTGCCCGAGGAGCAGACCAAGGACACGGCCACATTCATGGCCCTGCAAACGATCCCGATGTATTAGGAGCAGCCACAGGAGTAAGACATGTATTCCTCCCCGCACCAGACTACATGAGGAACAGAATTTTTTCATCCAAGATAAACTAGAGTATATTCTAATAATATTCTTCAGAAGAGAAGATAACAAAGCATGATAACAACAAAAGAAAATGCGTGGGTTACCCACAGATAGAACCAAGAATATAACCCACCTTGTCCAGGTGGAACCCGATCACAGAACAGCTGTATTTTCTGCCCAATATTAATTTAAACCTGTTAGTTTCCTTCCTTTGCTGAGTAAGATCCTAAACTTGGCATAAGTTCTGTCCTTAAAAGACTCTTACAGGGGTAATGCAGGAGTCACACTTAACTTGTGAGGGAACCTGCAGGCTTACAGCCTGGAAAGGGTGGACTTGGATGATGAGGTCACAGAAGAATGACTGCAGGCACAGGATTTAAGTGATACCCACCAGCGCATCCTCTGATACCTACAGATCTCTGAATTCAAAGCTGCTTAGAAGCCATACCCTTATCTGGCCTCCAGGACTTGTCAAGGAAAAGCTGATCTCAGTGAAGAGAAATGCAAAACTCGAGCTGGGAGTTCTTAAGGTGAGCTGTGACAGGGAGATAAGCGAAGGCACCAGTGAAAGGAGGAAAAGACCAACGGCAACCTGTCAGGTCACTGATTAGCCAAAACGGGTGTGGATCCCAGTGAGCCACCCCAGGAGAGGAATAAACACCCTGAAAATAGGCCAGCCACGGCTCCTCGGGTGACACCTCAGCCAGTTCCGAGAGGGAAACCAATAAATGCAGCTGCAGAAGTGGCTACACCTCCAGGCTGTCAGCAGCTGCAAGAGGAGTTGGAAAATAAGGACTTCAGAAGAGAACTTGCTTTTATAGTCCTTGAAAGAGAAGCTCGAGAGATAGGTACTTGAGTGTCAGCTCTATCCTCAAGATAAGCATTTGTTGATTATAAACTCAGTGGAAAGTGTGAGCTCCTCCCTGCCTGACATGCCTCTCAGTGACAGAAAGGAGCAAGGAAACATCACCTACTAAGAAAAAATCAAAAGACGAGGCATCCAATGTGGAGCGCTCCTCAGCACTGGTTGTTGCCATTCGAATTAAATCCAAAAGGTTCAGAGAAATGGAAGTATGCGCCGTGATTGTAAAACTGCACAGGAATAAATTATACAAATTAACCGCAGCCTTGAAATACAGGTGTCCTTCATTAGCATCCCAGGCGTAGGACACAGGAGCACACACTTGATCTGTAACTGCGGATAAAAAAAATTCCCATCTCAAGCAGTTCACACGAAAGAGGAGCAGCTCCGGGGGTAACATGCACTATTCAGACTTGATCAAAATAAGGCAAACACGCTTTCCAGGCTTGGTTGGTATCTGGCCCGCTTATTCTGTCAGAAAGCAACGGAGCAGGTGTTGGTGTATAGAACACGGGACACGGCCCAGTTGTCACAGAGCCTCTGATTGTTCAGAAGCCAGGAGGGTTAAAGAGAAGGATGCAGAATTCGCACAGTATATGTGACCAGGCAGCCACTTACCAGCAGATGCCTGCACAAAGGGTAGCAAATACACATCTGCCTGTGCTTCCACTTTTCTAGTTCATTGTATCCCTAACAGGTTTAGACTAGATTATAGCCCTTAGTAAATGAAATTTACATCTTATAAGTATAATAAAACTGTAGTAAGTAGAGAAAAAGACCTCTCTGAGCAAGTGACTATAGCTGAAGAAATGAATGGACCAAATAGTTGTGGAGTTAAAATCTCTATTCAATCAGTAAATTAAACAGACTTACAATAATATATCAGGTCAGCATTATGTACTGCAAACATCAGAACCGGTCCCTGATGGCAATAAGCAACACTTACTCTTCTGAATATATGCTGCCGAGTAAACACTATAAGCATATCCTTATGGTCTTAGTTACATTTGCTCAGCAATTCCTTTCTTCCCCCATTCATTCAAAGGTACACTCTTATCAAATATGCCATACAGTGCAAATCCTGGAATTCCTGTCACCAATTAGCATCTCTACTATGTGCTCTAGTAAACCAGGATTTCCTGAGTACTTACTGTGTGCCTAACATTTTGCAGGCAATGAGGGAGGCTGTAGTCCTGTCCCCGGTGGGCAGACAGTCTCAGGATGGAGACACAGGCAGCAACTGTTTCTAATACAGCAGTGTTCAGGGAAAGGTCTCTCAAAGGGTCTCCTCTCATGGAGACATTAAGATGGCTTGTATTAATTATTCATTGGATTTAATAAGTACTGGAACATTAAGAATTCTTTAATATCACTTGGCTTCTTCCATTTGTTAAGCATTTCCCTTATAGTATGCATCCTAATAATTTATACTTTTTCTCAAGAAAGGATTTGCTGAGTAGCAGTGAATCTCTGCCTAGGTCTCATCTGAATTATAAATGCCATAGTTGCGAGCCAGAAGTTCATCTTGCAGATTTGCTAATCATGACTCCTCCCTTCCTGAGGCCCAGTCAAGTGTGGAACCCACAGTGCTGTCACCCGTGTCCCAGGCTGATGGAGAACACTATGAAGCAGCCCTGAGCAGGACTTAAATTAACCAATTGACTTTCCATGTTTACTGTTGAGTATGTCCAAGGCCTAGGCTCCTTGTCGGGAGATGGGTGGTGGACTCATAGTAAGTGAACCTCTGTAAGTCACTAATGCCTACTAAGGCCTATAATGGCAGATGAAGCTGGAAAACCTCAAAGAATAAGGCCAGATCACCCCCAAAGACACCTGGATCCAGTCTCAACTAGATAAAGACAATAGCCTCAAGCATTTCACTCCTGGGTAGATTAACTTAATTCTTATTAAGGATTAATTTAGCACTTTACTTGGAGAAGTCCTTCAGTAGTTCTGCCCTTCTTGAGCACTCCGATCCCATCTTCTGATAACTAAATAAATACAGGCCACCCAGAGAAGGTCTTGGTCTTAGCCCCAAGAGAGGATCTCAGATTCTGTGAGAGGGCTTTGGTCCTCCTGCAGGCATGAAATCATTCCACTCGCCTCTTTTTATATAGCCTTCGCTGTACACTTGTTTGGGAGATTGCGGACCTGATCAGTCTGCAATAACTAAGGGACATTATTAACCCAGTACTGGGCAGGCTGTGCATGCCCCCTGTCCCAGTGTGAAAGGGAAAGGCAACTCCTCACCCTCGCCTGCTTCCGAGACCACCAGTTAGGGCAGCTGTGAGCGGCTCAATAGCCTTCAAACTAATTCACCTGCATTTCAATAGGGCAAAAGGCGGCTTGCTGCAATAATACATTCTGAAATTTAATTCCATCTTCTGACATTCATGGTTGAGCATATCTTCCTTTTCCATGAAAGGTTCCACAAATCACTCAAGAGTTCCTTCTGCTGAGGAAGAGAAAACAATAAAGCACTGGGTGGGGGCCAGGCTGCATGGCAGAGTCCAGGCAGCTACAGCCGCCTCAGCTTTGCGACTGACAGGCTCAAGACTGCTCCCTGCAGCCCGAGGGACCTGCAGTTCTCTAACCATGATGCCCGCAGCAGGCTCCTGCTTCGGCACCCAGGGCAGGGGCTTCCTTAGCACACAGCTCTGGCATTCCTTCCCCATGCTCGGCCAAAACCAGCGCTTGTAGGGAGAAGGTGACACCCCATTTCCTGACATTGCTTTATTGAAAGTCCTAGACTGTAATGAAGTCCCTTCTTTTTACACATTCTTTGTGATTTGCAACATGCACTTTTTCTCTTTAAGAATATCTTAAGTGATACCACCTGCAAGCCCTCACTCTTTAGGTATTTAGGACTAAGTATATTAGACTACATAATGACTTCTAAAAATTCTACCAAGAAGACCTGTTTAGCATTTAAAGTTCAGCCTCTATCAATTCCCAAATACTTAAGTTATGGTAGGAGAGGAGCAAACCATGGGAGATCTCAGTCACACCCCACTGACATCCCAGAGACACCCCATAGCCGTCTTGGAAAACCTCGAGCTCCCTGGTCCTCCACTCACCCTTCCTGAAGAGTCATGCTTTAGAGTCCCACAGGAACATTCCTTCCGTTGGCCCCACATGAGGCTGAGCCTGCCGGGAGGGGACTGCTTCTCACTGAAGTCCAGGAGAAGACACAGCTTTCCTAATGGAAACACTGTGGGATAGTTAAGTATATTGAAGCCAAGGGAAGTCACAAATTCAAGAGAATGTTTCCTATGAGGTGCGGAGGGACTGGAGGTCAGGACACGGAGACTCTGAAGGTCCTATGATGCTGAGAGGAAGAGGAGTTAACATTTCTTTAAGAGGAATCATATCTCTTTCTGTTTCTCTCTCTCTCTCTGTCTCTCTCTCTGTCTCTCTCTCTGTCTCTCTCTCTGTCTCTCTCTCTGTCTCTCTCTCTCTCTCTCTCTCTCTCTCTCTCTCTCTCTGTCACACACACATACACACACACACAAAGTTGAAGAGCAATGATTTAGCCTTTTAAATGCTCAGGTACTGGGATTCCTCTCACGCTCTGCCCTTAGGCGATTTTGGCCCAGGACTGTACATTTTTAAGAGCCATCCCAGAGTTCAATTCCTGGTATCAAAAATAAATAAATAAATAAAAATTTTTTAAAAAGAAGGTCTGGGGATACAGCTCAGTGGCACAAGAACCTGCCTGGCAAGTGCAAGGTCCTGAGTTTGACTCCCAGTACCAAAAAAAAAAAAGAGCCATCCCAGCAAATCCACAGACCCCTTGCCCTAGAGACTGAGGATTCTTCTAGCCCTTTTGTAGAGGAGAAGCCTGTCTCTGCGTGGGTCCCTCCTCAGTCTAAGGCCTGCCACCGCTGGAACTTGGAGAAAGAAAGGAGACTATGTTTCCCTCGTTGTTCACCTGTTTTTCATCCCTGGACTTTGTGACAATATGAGCATGGTTCCGCCCTCACTGTGGCTCACACATGATGGTGTTGATTTAAGAGGAAAGCCTTCTGCCTCAGCTGGTCCACCTGGGAACTTGGTGCTACCTCCCCAAGCTGTTTTCCCACTGTCAGATTCTCTCCTCTCTTGACATGAAGACATTACAGTAAAGGTTTTGAGCATTAGGAAGTGTTTGCCAACAAAACCCTGCTGTCTAGATGCTCACAGAAATATCCAACACATACAGATAAAGCCTTGGGTAGATCCAGCCAGCTGCAATAGCCAGCAAACATCAGGTCTCCAAGATCACTTCAGAGGTTTCTGTCCCATCCTAGTTTCCCCCAACCCAGTAACTCTCCAGCTGTAGTTTTTAAAGTACACTAAACCTCTCTGAATCCCTCATTTCTAGTGGAAGAAATAGTTAGCCTATGAGACCAGCTTTTCATTATTAAAGACTGTGGTTTCCAGGTCAGTTTTAGGTGCAGAGCAAATCTGAAGCAAAGATACAGCTATGGTCCATCTACTCTGCCCCCACGGCCACCCCTCACCCACAGGCCCCATCGCATGTTCTCTTACTGGAAATGCTGACAGGGAGCAACACGTCCTTCTCACCCGAAGTCCCCGGGTGATGTGAAGGTCTTTCTCAGCACTGTCATACTGTGGACTGAGCAAGTATACAGTGGCATGGATCTGCCATTATGATAGCGTACCCTAAAATCCTGTGTCTGAGTACTCTTCCTCCTGACCCCTGGAAACCACTGATCTTTTTACCATCTCTGGATTTTCCCACAAAGCTCGGTTTCTGATGTTCAAACAATCTGCGTGTGCCTATGCTGTTGCTCGGTGCTGCAGCTGTCCCAGTGTCCTGTCACGATAAAGGCCTCCCGGGATTTCTTTTGTAACGGAGCTCCCTCAGTCCAGGCCACATAGGAAATCACACCACGCCTTACTCTAGACTTGAATTCTCTGGCGTAACTGTAATAAAAATCTCCAACTTTGGAGAATCACACGTTCTTCAATGTGCTATCTGGACTCACAGCTGTTTTCCTAGAACAATCACATGCATAGCGCAGCCTGCACAGCTACTTAGCACGATGTGGCCCAAACGTGCTCCCAGAAGAGCCTGCGTCCCCACTTCTGTGGGGGGCTTGGTCCTGAGGGGTACCCTCTCCGGCCCAGAGGGACCCTGGCTGCCTGAGGACCCTGGGCTTTCGGGCTGGACACACAGAAAGACGCCTGGTGCAGTATGCAACTGCCTGTCTCCCACATCTCCCTGGAGCTCGTGTGCTGGCTTCACGTTTATTCCCACCGCATTCAGAGCTCTTCTGGGCAGGAAGTCTCCACGTGTGTGTGTCTTTCAAGTCCAGCAAAGGCCATATTGAAAATCAAACGAGACCGTCTCTGTGTGCCACGGAAACAGCTTGATCATTTTCACTCAAAACCACTTGCACCTTGGCAGGGCTAAATGGTAAGCTCCATTAATAAATCCTGAAGGTTAGTTCCCCTTTGTGACATTCGTTCCACTTGGGAAGCATTCACTTCCTTACCACAGAGAGGCTCTGCCTGGCTGCCGCTGTGCTCTTCCCCCCTCTGCCCCAAACCAGGCGAGGAAAGAGCGCCCCCTGCCAGAGGGAACCAGGCCTGCACGGGTCTGAGCCACATAGGTTACATCCTCTGCTAACGCAGACCTGTGATCAGCAAGTCCCCTTCCCGGCACTGTGCAGAGCTGAGAAAGCAGAGCAGTAGGCGGGGCAAGGCTGGTATTGCCCCTTCTCAGGGACTTGTCTCCTGGACATTAGAGACCTGGGTACCCCAGGATCCCGTGCCCATCTTTCAGTGCAGCCCAGCAGCCAGGGTAGATGCAGCCCAAGAGGTGGCTGGCTGGCTCGACCAAGGCTAAGCGTTGGGTTTCCAAGCACAGCCTGCGGCAGGTAAGTACAGCACAAGAGAACAGGCGAGATATTGCTACACTACCTTTTTCAGCTTTGTTTTTTCCAGAAAGCAATTACAAACAGCAAGTCAGCTGTGGACCTTGAATATAAACAGTTTTTGAGATGAGGGGAGCTATAAGAATTTCTGAGACTATTAAACAAAACAAATGTAAACATGGGGATGCCGTGTCTTTGTTTTAGAACTTTTTTTAATTTGGAAATAATTACTGTAGCCAATTCTCAAATGACAGCTGACATCACCAGAATACTTTATTATGAGAAATTTTTATCAGAATTCTAATATTACTGCTTCAAATTTTATTAACATTCGCGCCTCCCTAAAAGCACCTCAGGATGCCCTCAATATTGTGAGAAAAATCTACTTTTGAAATACACGTGTAGCTCAGTCTCTCACTAATTTCACTTGTTGCATGCTTGGTAGGATTAGCTTTACTTCAAGTCTTTATTCTTGCTGCCTAGATAATTTTTATTCAACTGCTCTAAACATACTAAGCAATCTTGATTCTAACAGTAATAATATATCTTTGTCACTGGTTCTGTTAATTCTAATGATTGGTCCTAGGCTGTTCCTCCCCTTCCTTTAGGAATGGTACCTTCCAGTCTCTCCATGTGCATGAAAAGTGACAAGCATGGGTCCCCATATTTCTACTTATTGGGCCACCCTAAAGACACGGTTTGTAAAATCTGCATGAATATTATCTTTCTCTAATAAGCCTTGGTTTTGCGTATGTTTTAACTGATGTATAATGCTCTTTCATAGTAGTAGCTTGTCTAATTACTGCTAGAGTTCTGGAAAATATTTGTAGCTGAGATCTTATGAGTAATACGGATAGGATTTGTGAGTTCATGAGAGTGTGAGGTGCAGTGCATTCTGGGAGGCCAGTCCACCATGGCCAAGCCGGAAGGAAGGCATAAGGAGACAACAAGACAGTACTAACTGAGTTTTGCCCCTCACACTTCACAAAATCCTCTCCAGGCTTTTGTGCAGATATTAAATTTAGTTCCTCTCAGTCCGCAGCTCCAATTTAAAATACTCTTTTGCACCAGACAGAAAGAGAGCCACAGTCAGCAGACCTCCCCACCCACCCAGGAATTCTGCATGCTACATGGCATCATGGGTATTTCCCAGCCTGCTTTGCGGCACTTGTCCCATCAGGAGTAGATCTTCTTCCTTCCCCATATGCATGCACCAAGTTTACAGGAATGGTTTTTCCTAAAAAGAGGCAGTTTGTGACTATTTTTTGAAAGTAGTCATAACTTTATGTCTAAACGGTACCCCCCATTTCAAAATGAATATTCCCAAGTATTGACAGTATTTTAGCCTAGCATTTGGTAAACACTCTTAAAGAAAAAGTATCCTACACATAAATAAACTGTGTGGTTGCCTTACACCTGTGATTCAAGCAACCTTTTTACCCTTTAGATTTATGCCTAGAGGAGCCACCTCACCATGGTCAGGTCCTGCAGTGGCGTGTGGCTCCTGCTACAATTTAATTGGACTTGGAGCTTACAATGTCAGTTTGGCTTTACAGCAGAAACTAAAATTCATGCTCAGTCCCCATGGTTAGCCATAGAAGTATGAGTCACACTGACACACTGTTTGATTCTACCCCCTTTGCCCTGTCACAGCCAGAGCTAAGCTTCTCTTCACCAAATTCTTTTAAGCTAACCCTCTGAACTTTTTCTGAAACATATTTCCCTAGTATTCATGATCTTGGTAGTTACCATCTAGGACTGAGTTAAATTTAACATGAAAGATAATTCACTAAGTGAACTGTATAATTGACCTATTGCTAGACATTTCTTTATTACACAGTCTTACGCTGATAAAAATATCTACACACACTCTGTCACAAACCCTTCTTGAAAATGTCTGCAAAAACCTGTTTTAAGCGTATTATTGTCCTACAATATCTGTCTCTCAAGAATAGCTTACTGACCAGGGAAAGCTAAATTAGGACATAAAGGGAAAATTGCAATGTGCTAGAACACGGACAAAGGCGTGGAGTAATTATTGAGGAGGTCTAGTCCAGTGGCCATAGTGTAACGAGGCGTATTTCCCTGTTTCTGGCCAAAGAAAGGTCTGTAATATGTGGGGAAGAGGAAGTCTGAATCAACTCACTTGAGTCACTCACTTTAAAGAAGAAAAGAGAGAGGGCTCTTCGTGGCTTCTCAGGTCCACCAGTAGAGAGAGTGCCTCTGTGATCCAGGGACTTTGCTCAGTGATTGGGATCTGAAATGTAATAAATCCCTAATAAGAGGCTCTCCATGTGCGTGCAGGAGCTTGTAGGGGAGATGGGGAAATCAGGTGATGGAGCAAATACAAAGAGTAGTGGCAAAGGTGATAAAAACCCAAAGCAGGCAGTGTGCTAAATCTGCTCAGCTGCGTCCTAGAACATTCTAAGCAGTCCATGACATTTTAGCTGGGCCTTAGTGACAAGTATGATCTCGCCAGACTGAGGAGAAGGAAGGCCTTTTCCAAGCAGAGGAAACGGATACCATCAAGTCAGGGACGTGTGTTCAGAGCAGCTGTGTCACAGGCTTGCTGGGAACGGGACAGACAGCGTGGAGGGGCCTCCCCACCAGCCTCTGGGTGTGCACAGTGTCGCAAGACCCGGGTTTGATTCCCAGCACCAAGGAGAGGAAAGAGCTTTCTGTGCCAAGCAAACGAATTTAAAGTTTATATCATTACATGGCATCAGAAAATGTGAAATATCTGAATTTGAGCATATACTTGGGTAGTTTTCAAGATGGGTTTTGTTTAAAGATGTGGGCAGTTAAAATGCTGAGGCAAATGATGCGAGGGCCCGGGTTAAGTGCGTGGTAGTGGAAAGGGCAGGTGAGGGAAGGGCTGGGAGATGTGCGGACTGGGTGAGGGGCGGAGGCGGAGGAGAGGGTGGGGGGTGACAAGGTCGGTTCTGGACACCCTGAGTTGGGAAGGCCCGGGACACAGGGTGGCCGCCCGGTGGCAGCAAGCACCACCACGCATCACTGGGCAGGCGGTATGTGCGGATGGCGGGGCTTCCGGGGGCGGGGGGACAGCTCCATCCACGGGGACTGGGTCCCCGGGAGACAGCACCGTGTAGAGTCCGCGCGACAGTGTCACACCTCCATGCCAAGCGGGCGGGGCTGGCGGAGCTCGGGAGAGGCTGGTGTTGCCCACCAGGCGCATGTCCACCGCCATGGCTTGCCCACCGCCACGGTTTGCCCGTCACTGAGACAAGTTTTGCAAAAGAAAAGGTTTATTTTCAAGGCTGCAGAGTGAGTGGGGGGAGACCCAAGTCTTGAGTGCACCTTAAATGTGCAGGCGGGGCCTGGGGAATGTCGGGAATAGAGAAGGGGCGCCTCTAGGCGTGGGGGAAGGCGGCAGGGGGGCGGGGAAGTGGTCCGCACCGTGTGGGGACCTCCGTGGCCCTTCAGGGGATGCATGCTCAGAAAAGGGAGGCGCTGGCCTGCGCTGGGGGTGAGGCTTTCAGCCCCCTGACCTCAAGAGTTGGTAGTTTCAACAGCAGTGTCCTTCAGGTCCCTGAAAAGTAACCCAGGCCACCATGCCGTCACGTCCCACAGGTCAGAGGTGTCACCTGCAGTGACATAGTGCTCAGCTGTGCGACCCCGTGTGAGGCCAGTGACTTCTTTAAAGGCAACTTAGGAGCGGAACTCTGCAGGCAAGAAAAGCAGAGGTTTCTTCCCCCTCGCTCTGCCTCAGCAGTCCAGGAGGAAGGGAGAGAGAGCAGAAGTGGGACGTGGAATCCAGACAGGCGTGATGGGGGGCCTGCCTGCTTTCTAGATGGACACTGGCTGCTTCGCCCAGTCGGGCTGGGTGCGGTTGAAGAGGGCGAGCTGGACAGGGCCAGGCTCAGGACCACATTCCAGCCTGCCTGGCACAGGCCCAGCACGCCGCACCCCAGCAATGGCAGCCATTGTTGGATGAGGGTGGGAAACGTTCTCCCTGCCTCACCAGGACCCAGCCTTGACCTTCCCCCTCCCCTGCACAGCGCCTCATGCCAAGTCCCGCCCTCAGGGAACGCCACCTCGGTCCCTGGGCTCCTACTCACTCCCATCCTGGGGCCACACCCAAAGCTAAATGAGAGGCCATTTATATCCTGAAGGTTCTCTCTACATGGGGCAGGCATGAGAAAAACCCTCTCAAGTTACATCGCCTGGAAATCACGCTTGCGTCCTGAAAACACACCTGTTCCGCCTAATTTCTTTCCTCATGGTGCACTGCATTTTGAAATCGGAATTCCATCACAAGTTTATAAGAAAGTAAAGGTGTCCCCTCAAAGATCACCACTGTCAGCATGGTGACAAAATCCTTTACTGGATTCCATTCTGCAGCGCCTTTGGAACTCCCTGCAGTAGTTAATACCACCGGTCAGTGTCTTCTCCGAGGCTCCTCCAGATCTCCAACTCCCTTCCCACTTGTAACGCCCTCCCTGACCTCTCCTGCACGATCTCATCTGCCCCTGTGGCTCCTCCTGTCACCGCTGTGCTCTTCTGTTCCTCTGGTCCATGCGTCTGTTTCTGTGCCAGTACCGTGCTGGTTTTGTTACCGTGTCTCAGGAATATGTTTTCAAATCAGGTAATTCCTGTGTGATTCCTCCGGTTTGGCTCGTTTTTTCTAAGATTGCTTTAATTATTCACAGTCATTTGTGCTTTCTCGTGGATTTTAGGGTGCGTTTTGTTTTTGTTTTTTCTTCTGTGAAGAATGTCATTGGAATTTTGACGGGGATTGCATGAAATCTATAGATCGATTTGGGCAGCATGGGCATTTAAACAATATTAATTCTACCAATCCATGAACATGGAAGTCTTTCCATCTTTTAGTGCCTGCAGTTTCTCAGTTTTGTAGTTTTTGTTATACAATTCCTAGGTATTGTATTTCTTTTGTGACTGTCATGACTAGGATTGCATTCATGATTTGTTTCTTAGCAAATTCATTACTGATATATAGAAAAGTAGACTTTTATATTTTGATTTTGTGTTCTGCTGCTTCATTGAATTTATCAGTTCTGTCTTAATGATTTTTGTACATTGACTTTATGTCCTGTTACCTTACTGAATTTATCAGTGTTAGTAGTCTTTTGATGGAACATTTAGGTTTTTTTCTATGTATAGAAAGAAACAAGAGCAATTTGACTTCTTCCCTATTTGTATGCTTTGTATTTCTTTCTCTTGCCTAATTGCACTGGCTAAAACTTCTAGTACTATATTGAATAAAAGCAGTCAGTAGGCACCTTTGTCTTGTTCCTGATCTCAGAGGAAATGCTTACTTTCCCCATCCAGTGTGTGATGGACTACGAGTTTGTCACACACACCTTTTATTATGTGGAGATATGACCCTTCTACACCTATGCTATTCATAGCTTTTCTCATGAAAGAATGTTGAATTTTATCAGTGTTGAATTTTTCTACATCTGTTGAGATGATCAAGTGATTTTTATCCTTCTGAGGTTTTGTAAGCCTCCTGTACCTGGATGGCTATGTCTTTCACAAGATTATGAAAGTTTTCTGCACTTATCTCATTGAATAGGATTTCTATGCCTTATTTTTATTTCTTCCACTCCGAGAGTGCTGACAACACAGACTTTAGTCTTCTAACAGTATCCTATAGACCTAGAATGCTTTATCTTCTCTCTAAATGTGATTATTTCAAAAGACCTCTCTTCAACCTCTAATATGTTTTCTTCTGCTTGATCTAGTCTGTTGTTGAAGCTTTAAACTAGATTTTTAAAAATCTAACCTACAGACCTCTTATCTCCAAGATTTCTGTTTGGTCCTTTCTCAAAAATCTCTATCTGTACTTGCCTCGGCAGCACATGTACAAAAATCTGTCTCTCTTTGCTGAATATCGCATTCATGCCCTAATGTTACTTAACTGTTCATCTATATTCTCTTGGATCCCCTTGAGCTTTTTAATAACTATTCTTTTAAATTCCTTATCAGGCACTTTATCTTCAGTATGTTTGGAATCTGTTATCAGCATTAATGAACTTCCAAAGGATCATATTACCTTAGGGTTTCACTCATATTTGTGTTCCTGTGTCGAGGTTTATACATCTGGTGGAACGGATCTCTCCACCACCGTTAGAGGATGTGTCTGCGTAAGATGCATCTTGGCATATCGGTTCACCAGTTTTATTTCCAACTGGGTGCCACAGTGTAAGAAGCTGTCACTTAGGCTGTGATGGGTGGATTTGGGCACAGTATACATCATACTGGACTCAGATACCCACTGCTGGTGTGGGTCCTGCAAGAATGGGGACACCCTGGCAGTTCAGGTGGTGCGGTGCAGACAGCAGTGTGGGACGGCACCCTGTGGGGTGGCATCTACTGTGGGAGTGGTGGCCCCCCAGGGGTGTCTAAGAGCTCTACGATATTGACTCTCTTCCTTGACTGTGCTTCTCATATTCACTGCTCCGTGCTGGTGAGGGGCCTGAACCACGTGTGCTCTAATTAAACAGAGGTGGGGCAGGAATCACAGCCCCTGCCCTGTGGAACTCACACCATCTCGCTGCAGTGCATGATCAGAGCAGGTGTGGGCAGCCCACGCGGGGACCTGCAAGGCGTGGGTGCAGGAAAAGTTGTATTATTCCTCTCTGCTGCTTTTTTGAGGTTGCCCCCCAAGGGGTGGTGGACAGGGGCTTCGATCACCCTGTTGCTTTCACTTGCGATGCCTGCAGGGATGGCATGGCAGCAGGCCGTGGTGCTGGCAGGAGTTAGGGTGAGGAGACACAGCCACCGCTGAGCACATTCTCCCTGGACATCCCAGGCTGAGCCAGGGTGGGCCTCTGCAGGCAGGGGGAGCTGAGGCCTTTCTCTGTCTTTGTAGGGACAGGCACCCACGTGTGGTTCGGAAGAGGGTGGCAGGGCCTAGCAGACAGCCCACCCTCAGGCCTGGTGCCTGTGTGTGCCCACATGTGGTGGCCTTGCCCTGGCTCAGAGGCCATGCTCCCTGGCATGTCTTGTGGATGCCACGCCCCCACTCTGTAACACTCCCTGCAGGTTTATGTCAGGGCCACTGCTCACCGTCAAGTCTGCCCATGAGGCAGCCGCCCGCTGGGCCTGTCATGGAATACATGCGGGGCCCAGACCCCGGGCACTGCAGGAGTTCTGACCCCTACAGCAGTCTACACTTAGACGAGAAGTCCCTGTCAAGCCGGCTTCCCCTCAGCACCCAGGGTTCCCTGGGAGATGAGCTGAATGAATCCCATTTCCAAATGCAGACTACCATGCAGATTCCGGGCCTCTCATCTGCCTGCAAGGGCTGTAAGCTTTCCAGTGTGAGGATTGTCACTACCTGCACGTCAGAGTCCGCAGGACCTTCTGGCACCTTTACCTTTGTAAGGGGAGACTCCTCTGGCTGTGGGGCCAGGCAGCCAGCTAGGGAAATGTTTGGTTTCTCTTGTTCTGCAGCTATCCCTGGTCTCTGGCTTTCCTCCTTCCGTCTTTCTGGTGCTGAATTCCAGAGCCCTGCCTCAGTCTCTCATGGCTGTGTGCCACTAGACCTGTTGCTCTGCTGTTCTTTGTGGAAGAGCAGGTGTGTACTGAGGGCGAGGGTGCCTGTGCCTCTCTTTAGCCATCTCTCTCTTAATGGTGGTGCTTTTGCTTTTAACCAATTCCTGACTACCCCTTATTGTGGTATAATGAATCTTTGTGTTAAAGCGAAGTGAACTAAAACTGGCTAATTGAATGTTCCAGGTAATTGTTTCTGGCTCATCTAGGTTTTATTGTTTCTCTAACGTGTTCTCTCACATTGTAGCCTTGGCCTGTTGAAAACCCAGATTGCACAACATTCTGGGGTTGCTTGTGCACTACAAGAGCCTTACAGAGGTACCATGCAGGCTTCTGGAGACCCAGAGCAACTAGGATGTGTGGCTGGGACTCTGGGTCTGCCTTCCTGCTGTGGAGAGCAGGCCGCGGAATCACTCCACAACCCCGTCCGCCTCGGGCGCCAGCCATGGCTTCATGTTCTGAAGACTACAGGAAAAAGTGTGGCACTGTCCCTCCCCTCAAGGAGCACTCCATCTCACAGAAGGGCTCAAAATACCTGCAACAGAGCGACACAAATCAGGACAAGGGATTCTGAAATCAGAGCGAAAACAAATGGCCGGGAGAGTGAGACAAGTTTCCCGAAGGAGAGTGGTCTTCACGTGCCTGTGTGGAACCGCTGGCTGTGGGATGGGCAGACAGGAGGGCAAACGGCTCGACACTGTGAAAGAATATTGGGAGATGATGTTAAAGCTAAGAAGTGAATGATGTGACTGTAGTGTGGGCTTCCTACAGAAAAGCAAAGGGAGGAGAAATGGAAGAGCTTTCAGTGCTTACAAGAGGCAAATACTGTATCCAGAAGCTAACGGAAATGATGAGGGATTCCTGAGCATCACATTCACATGGCCAAAGAAGAAGCCTGGGGGTGGTGGGAAACATTGTAGGGAAGGATTTTGCACTGTAGCTTCCCATTAGAATTACCTGGGGATTTTGTATTTGAAACACACCCATAGAGGCTCCTCCCCTGGTCAGAGCCAGGCT
This sequence comes from Chinchilla lanigera, assembly GCF_000276665.1. Classification (NCBI taxonomy): domain Eukaryota; kingdom Metazoa; phylum Chordata; class Mammalia; order Rodentia; family Chinchillidae; genus Chinchilla; species Chinchilla lanigera. The sequence goes on from NW_004955410.1 coordinate 7,261,910, forward strand.
GGGAGGGGGAAAGAGTTGAAGGCAGAGGTAGCACCTGTGTTGTGACATGCATAGGTCAGTAGAATGAGCAGCCAGAGTAGGGATCACTGGACTACTGGTAGACCAGAAGAGCTGTGGAGTATGGTAACCTAGGAAATTCAGAGATGAGCTGAGGTGTGGGAAGCAATAGGATGTGAGGCACAGGAGAGTTGACAACACCAAGGCCCTGGAAAGAGACTTCATGGTCAGTGCTATGAAGAAAATAAAAATTTAAAAAGATTCAAAAAATATCCCCAGATTAGATCCTGAACATTTCAAAAAATTCCAGAACCATTTGTGGGGGAGGGGTTCAAAACTGATGCTGTTTAATAGCTCAGTGATCTTTCAGGACCTAATTAGCTTCTGTGGGTCTCTGTTTCCTCAACTATGAAATTTAAGGTTCAGTGAGATATTGCCTTAGTCCCTTTCAAATGCTAAAATTGAGCGTGGTGTGAGTGAGCTAATGTGGGACTGAAAAATTGTGGAATTTTAAGCTTTGTGTGGACATTCAAATAGTGGCTCACAGCAAGCAGCTACATTGATCATGTGAGAGTAGCTAGTGACAACAAGAGGGCCCCGCAGGCAGAAGCCTGGCAACGGGGAACAAGGGCTGACACCCCAGGTCCAGCTCCAGGCTTGGTGGCACCTGGGACGGGTGAGCAGTGACTCAGAGGCCACTTTCTCTCATAACCCGACTTTAATGATGGACACAGTCATTTTAATGAGGCCACTTGGAGTTTCTTTCATGCACTGAGTTTTTCTATTCTTTTTTCTTAATTTATTTTTTATGTGGTTTAACTGGTGCATAAAGTTGTACATATTAATGGAGTATCATGTAATGCTTTGATATATGTATGCTTGTGTAATATTTAAGTCAGGTTAAATGCATATCTCACTCATATCATTTCTGTCTAGTGAAAGCTTTCAAATCCATTCTCGGTCCTTTCTAACGCACTGGTCAACCTTGCCCCACCCCCAATATTTCCATCCTCTGGTAACCAGCATTCTATTTGCTACTCTCAATTGCTCCGGGATTAACCTTAGATTCCACATAGAAGTAAGATCACACTGTTCTTGTCTTTCTGTGCCTGCCCTGTTTCCTTTAACATAAAAGTCTCCATATCCATGCATACTGTCACAAGTGACAGGCCTTTTTATATTGAGGTATGTTCCTTCTGTACCTAATTTGTTCAGCATTTTTACCACAAGATGCTGTTGGATTTTATCAAATGCCTTTTCTACATCTATTGGGATGCCTTTATGGGTTTTGCCCCTCATTCTGTTGATGCAGTGTCTATTGATTTGCATATAGCATCCTTGTCTGCCTGAGGTGAATCCTACTTGATGAAATAATCTTTTTCGTGTGCTGTTGGGTTTAGTTTGATAGTATTTTGTTGAGGATTTTGCATCTGTGTTCATCAGTGAGAGTTGCCTGTAGGGTTTGTTGTTGTTGCTTTCATACCAGGTTTTGGTATTGGGGCAATGCTGGACTCAGAGTGTATTTGTGATAATTCCTTCCTCTTCCATTATTCTGGAATTACTTAAGGACAGTTATTATTGGTTATTCTTTAAATGTTTGGTAGAGTTCATCAGTGAAGTCATCCAGTTCAAGACTTTTCCTTCCTGAGAGGTTTTTTATTACAGATTGACTCCCATTACTTGTTATTGTTTTTTTCAGATTTTCTATTTCAAGGTTTTAGTCTTGCTAAGTTAGGTTATGGAATTTATTGGCATATAGTTGTTCATAATAATCTCTTGTGATCCTTTATGTTTCTGTGGTATCAGATATGCCTTTTGTTCAACTGTGATTTTGAGTCTACTCTGTTTTAGTTCAGCTAGTTAAGGATTTGCCTATTTTATCTTTTTGTAGAATCTGTTTCACTGATCTTTTATATTTTATTCTCCATTTATTTCTGCTCTGATCCTTATTATTTTTTTCCTTCTAATTATGGGTTTGTTCTTATTTTTCTGGTTCTTTGTTATGCACTTATAGATTATTTGAGACCTTTCTGGTTGTTTGATGTAGGTATTGATTGCTATAAACTTCCTTCTTTTAATATCGATTTTACTATCTCCCATAGATCAGCATATGTTGCTTCACCATGTTCATTTGTTTCAAGAATTTAATTTCCTTATTGATCTCTTTCTTGACCCATTAGTTTTTCAAAAGTAAGTTGCTTAATTTCCATGTATTTATATACTTGCCAAAGTTTCTCTTGATTTACTTCATTTTGGTCAGAAAAAATACATGATATGTTTCAAAATTTGTTGATCCTTGTTTTGTGACCTATCATATGACCTATTTGGAGAACATTACAAGCACTGATGAGAAAAATATGTATTTGGCAGCTTGCATGGAATGTTCTGTAGCAGTTAGGCTCATTTGGTCTAGTGTACAATTTGTCATTTCTGTTTTTTCTGTGTGGGTAATCTGGCCATTGCTGAAAGTGAATGTTTAAATCCCTCACTCTTACTACAGTGGATTTTCTCTCTGCCTTTAGGTTTATCAGCATTTGCTTTATATATTTTAATGCTCTGATATTAGATATATATATATTTGCAATTATTTATCATTATGTAAAGATTTATCTACTTTTGCTACTTTTGATGTAAACTCTGTTTTATCTAAGTATGGTTACTCCTGCTTTTAGGTTGAATTCCCTTTGCATGAAATATTTTTATAGTTTGAATCTTGAAACACCCACACACACACACAACAAAACACTACTGAAGGTGTGGTCTCCTGAGAGGAGACATAGCATAGTGAAAGGAAGTTAGGTCATCAGGGGAATGCCTGTGAAAGGAACATTAAGGCCCTGACCCCTTCCTGCCTTTCTTTCTTCCTTTCTGGCCAACATGAGGCCAGCAATCTCCTTTAACACATGCTCCCATCACAAAGTACACACTGCCTCAGGTCAAAAAGCAATTACCCAAAGCAGTAGGCCTCCAAAACCTGAGCCATAGAAAACCTTTCCTCCTTCCAGTTTGCTTATTTCAGGTATTTTGTCACAGAGATGGGAAGATCATTAACAGAAAATTAGTATCAAGAAGTAGGGTAATTTCTCTAACTATGCCTGACTATGTTGTTCAGAAGCTTTTGGAGAAAAGCAAGCTAGAGAAAACCTAGAATGCTATATGTGGCGCTTTATGTGTGATTCTGGTGATGACTCAGAAGACTCGAATGCTGATTAGAAATGCACCAGTAACACTTACACTGATGGGGTTTCATATAGAAATTATGACTCTATGGGAACTGGACTAAATGTCCTTCATGTCCCTTTAGAAAAAAAAAGGACTTCACATTTTGTCCATGCCTTGAGACTTTGAGCCCAGTATTAAAGGTAAAAGACTAATTCATCTGGTAAAAGAAACTTTAAGCAGCACTGGTGTTGCTGTCTTCTTTTAGCCAGACTTAGCAGTGAGAACTGGGAGGAAAAAGAAATTGCATGTTGGCCAGAAAATGAGTGTATTTAAAAGTGTTGCCAAGGAGGGAAAAGTTGCTTAAGAGATTAGCACCATTAAAAGGAAGCCAAGTACCATACTTTGTATTGACAATAGGAAAGATGCCTTGAGGGCATCTGAGGAGTGAGAAAGGTCTGACGCACCTAGGCCCAAAGATGTAAAAGTGTAAGCTTGTTTCCAAGGCTCCATCGGAACAGAGAGCCCTGGGATGCCCACTTTGCAAAGAACTGCTTAGGGATTTGTTTCTCCATATTCAGCCACGCTCAAGTGGGCCCCAGTATGGCTTGCACTGGCAGAGGTCCATGGCATCATCCATATGATGCTGGTTTTGCATGCAAGATGCAAGAGTTAATGGAGGCTTCCACTGAGATTTCAGAAGAAAGTGGCAGAGACCAGGTAGTGATAGGATTAGTGTCCCTGCAGGTGTGCCCTGAGAAGCCAATGTATAAAGCTGTGACAGTGAAGGCACGGCTGCACTGGAGACCTCAAGAGGTTAGAGATGCCAGGAGCATGGAACACCTGCAGAAGAGAGCAGTAGGCCAGCACAGGCATACAGCTGGAGCTGCCCCATGCCCTTTCAAGTTTATATCCCACCAGACATGGAACTATAGGACTTGGTATTTGCCCTGCTAGGTTTTGGTCTTGCTTTGGTCTGATTCCTCCACTTTGGCATGAGAAGCTTGCCTTGTGCCATGGTATCATGGAAATAACTATTTTAAATAGCAGCTTCACAACTAAGCTTTTGCCTTGAGTCTCAGAGTAAACTTTGGATTTTGACTTTTGAGCAAGGCTGGAATGATGACTTTGGAACTCTTAAGAGATAAACCAAATGCATTTTGCACTGTGAGGTGGACATGAGCACTGGGCAGGGGAACAGAACACTATAGTTTGGGTCTGGAATGTCCCCCAAAGGCCCAAAGGCTGAAAGTTTGATCCTCAGCCTGTGACACTATGGGAGGTGGAGCCAGGGGACAGAAGTTAGTTTGTTGGGTTGTGCCCTTGAAGGGGATGTTGGAACCCTGGCCTCTTCCTGTCTTTTCCACTTCCCAACTGCCATGAGGGGAGTAGCTTCTTCACCACATGCTTCCTCCTTGGTGAACCAGGGGTGCTTCCCATCACTCAGCTCTTCTTTCTGCTCCTGGTTCTCACTGTAAGTCTGGCTGAAAACAGCCAACAGCACCCATGCCGTAGCCTTGAAATTTCCTCTGCCAGATTAATTTGTCTGTTGCTTTTAGTCTTCCACAAAGTCTCAGGACATAGGAAAAATGTAGACAGTTTCTCTATCAGACTGTAATACACACAGCTTCTAGACCAACTGTCAGCGGAGTGAGTCCTTGTTTCAAACTGAAACCTCCTCTGGCCGTCAGAGCTCTGGTCAGTATCTCACATCAAGCACTGCTCTTGACGTTCTAGAACTTTTCTAGCCAGCATCTCCAAACTCCTCCAAACAAAGACTTCTAAACATCGCGGTCAGGTACAGGCCCAGCAATGATGCCATTCCCAGTAACAGTTTTCTGTATTAGTCAGCTTTCACATTGCTGAGACCTAACACCAGACACCCACAACTTGAAAGAGGAAAGGTTTATTTTGTCTCACAGTTTCCATAGGTTCAGTCCAAAGCCAAAGTGAAGTGCTGGTAGGGGCTGGCGGAGGAAAGCTGCTTACATTAAGGTGGCTAGGAAGCAGAGAAGTTTAGAGCTGGGGACAAGAATACGCCCTTCCTGGTTATGCCCCAGTGAGCTGCCACTTCCCACCACCCCACCTGTGAGCATGAAACTTTTCAGGGACATTTTAGATCTAAGCCACACAACAGTTATTTTTTTAATAGTTTTGTTTACTGTACTTACGGTATTTAAAGCATTCTGAATTTTCTTGTTTAATTGCTCTTATCCATGTTTTCTTCTTACTTGTTACTGTCTTCATGTAAAATACCAGAAAGGAGAAAAAATATAAAAATAAGTGGTCAGTTGGCTCCTACCCATTATATCCATCTGTGGCTTATTAAACAAACAATACCTTTAGCTTGTTTTCAAAGTGAATTATCAGATAACACTTAAACCCAAAAAATCCTCAGTGTTTATTCAGTGTACAAGTGATACATTGACTGCCTTTCAGTGGTCAAATACAGCAAAACCGCCCAGTATTTCTGCAGCAAAAGCCCTAGGGCAAGTCCGAGTTCTAGCTAAAACCCCCAGGCATGCCATGGTTATTAAAAGACAAAAAGAAGATGCACAGGGGTCCAGCAAGCAAGAGAAAAGATGTTCCACATGACTCACCAGGGAAATCAAAACCACAGTAAGCATTACTTCACTCCAATAGATGATTGCTGTAAAAAAAATCAGAAAGTAATAAGTAACTCACACAACAATAGTAAAATGATGGACTGTGGAAACAGTAATGGGGTTTCCTCAAAAAACTAAAAAAAAAATTACCATACAATCCAGCCAGCTCACTTTCAGATATGTGTCCAAAAGACCTGAAAATGGGATTTCAAAGGGATAATTGCACACTGTGTTCACTGCAGTGTTCTTTACATTAGCCAAGAGGTGGACACAACCTGGATGCCCTCTGAATGGATGAGCAGGTTAAGGAAATATAACTAGAATATGGGTCAGCCTTAAGCTAATTACAAAAAGGTGACTGCTGACTCCACTCATATGAGGCATTTAGAGGAGTCAGACTTGTTGGGAGTCGTGAGTTTGAGCCTAGCCTGAGCAATTTAGTGAGATCTTGTCTCAAAATCAAAAGAGTATGTAATTGAGTGAGAAGACCCTGGGTTTAATGCCACTGCTACAAAAGAGAGAGGGAAGGAAGGAGGAAATGTAGTTTCTCAAATTGGAGGGAAAAGGAAAAGAGAAGTTGCTTCATAGGTTAGAGTTTTGGTTTTGCCAGATGAAAAAGCTATAAGGATTTGTTGCGTGTAGCACCGCTGTGCTGTATACTTACAAATGTTTAAGGTGGTGAATTTTGTTACATGGCTTTTTTGCAATGATTAAAAAAAAAAGACAGTGCCACATGGGGTGCTGAAGAGAACCACTGCCCCTAAGCCATTAGCAGACATCAATACACAGAGTGCTACCCACCTTTTGAGCCTCATCTTGCGAATTATGCTCAGGAGGAGGTTCGTAGAGGAGCAGGCATCCTGAGACAGGCAACATGGTTCACTCTCTCATTCCCTATTCTTTGCTCAGCTGCTACAGTTTTGGTTCTTGCCTTGGTTGTATTGGAATGCGGGCACTGAGGGTGCAGGACTGCCTGTGTACAACAGGACCTACCTAATCCAGAGGGTCCAGTGCCTTGCTTATAGATGTTCCTTTTACCTCACCTCTTCTCACAAAGATTTCTTGGAGGCAGGAGTTCAGGTTAGGCGGGAGGAAGAAATACCCATTGTCCTGCCCACACTCCCAGTAGGAGCTTGGAAAATAGACAGATGCTAGTAGAACACAGATTCCCACTGAGAAGCTCACAGAAGGGGAAAAGCATCCCCATTCATCTTCACTGGGAGTGGCGGTGGCAGCACAGAGAACCATTCACTACGGGCGCAGGGAATGTAAGTGTGAAGCCGTCACCAGATTATTTAGTTCTGTAGACTGTGACCTGTGATGTGGAAATCATGGCACACTTACTACCTTCCCAGGACCTTGTTTCTTAGGAAAACCTTTACTAGACCAACTGGCAAGTCTAACAAGGTCCTTGTGGCTGGTACCAGGTAGCAGCTTCACTGTGATATGTAAATTGAGTTATCAGAAAGGAAACAGCAGGGCCAGGTCCTGCCCTCCAGAAGGTTGTGGTCTATTAGGAAAAAAGAGAAAAGAAGAGAAGCATTATGAAAGAAGGGGCTCAAAAGTAATAGCACTTACTCACAGCGAAAAGAAGAAGGATGCGAGGAGAGTTAGATGGACTATAGGGATTTTTTAAGAAAAAATTCCTACTTTTCCAACCTTTAGCATCGCAATATAAAAACTAAATCCCTTTACCTGCAGCCTTTTTTGCTTAGAGGTATATAAAGTGACCTGTTTTTTAACATTACATGTATAGTGAGTGCATTCCAAGAAAGAATTATCCTATCTAACTTGTAAGGCTGGTGTCCTCCATTTAGGAGGAGAATGTACAAAATCAACTCAGTTCATAAAGGAAATAAGTACTGCTGCTGCTGATTCTGGGGCAGATCTCAAGCGAGTATGGGAATGCTTCAGAAAGGGGGGAGATCCTAGAACTAAGCCTCTAATCCCTCACACCAAGCTGGTAGTTCTGTCTGAACTGCAGAAGAGAATGCAACAAAATCCCATCAGTTATTTCCACCTCTCTGTCCCAGCAAAGAGTAAACAATGTTCAGCTAAAATTTTGTATCACTTAGCCTTATTGTCACCCTTTGATTTGGTCTTTCGTCGGCCCACCAACCACAGAAAGTAGGCATTTGGGCTTTGAAAAAGGAAAGACCAGGCAGTAGATGGAGGGAAACCATGAAAATGAGAAAAAGATAGCTCCACTTATTTTTTACCATTTTGAGCCTAAATTATCACAAATATGATGTTCTTTTGAATGCAGAGTTTTTCTTTATAAAATAGATTTCTTGCACTTCTCAATTCCAGCCTTCAGAGGAGAAAAATACAAGAAAGCACTGTGTTACTATTTTCCTGAACCTCTGGTTGATAGATTATTAATGGCCTTGGCCTGGCTTTTTGACTCCAGATGTGTACACACCCCTGCGAGGGCCTCCGCACCGCCCTGACACTGAGGCCAGGGTGGCCGGAGAAGGGAAGGGGATAGAGAAGGACCCGCCCGCCTGGGACACCTCCAGTATGAAGTATCTCTTCCCCCTCCACTCTGATGCAACCATCCTAAAGTTTCGCGTTCTAAAACAAACTCCTAGGGCAGAAATTCTAAAAGGATGTGCTTTAAATATAAATTTTGAAAATGTTCCTACTGTCCTTCTGCAGCTGCATTAGTTCTGAAGTAAAGTGGTAACAGACTCTGTTAGGTAAGATAAGCACAAGCCACATATATAATTACATATTATAGAATATCTCAAAACTAGAAATAATCAAAGGAAGAAAAGGAACTATTTTATAGAGCACAACCATTTTGTATGAAACCTGTTTGTCCGCCCAAGGAGGCACCACATTGCCCTGCTTTTCCATCACATAAACATCCTTGGATACACTTTGATGACTTAGTATTCTGTTATATACGCTCATCATTTAGCCAGTGTATTAAACAATTTTTCTGTGATTGTTTAACTTTTCCATTGTATGAAAAAGTCTACCAAACATGTGGCTTGTGGCCATACCTTTCTACATATCCTTGGTCACGGACCTCAGATAACTCGGAAAGGCAGAACTAGTGGGTCAGAGTGTGTGCAGCAGTCTCTGAGGAGGACAGCTGGAGTCACAGTCAGTCGCGCTCTGTAGGGTGGCCACTCTCAGGGATGGAGTGAAGTTCTTAGTAAAGCAGCCTTCCTTCCCCAGAGCCAAGCGCTTATGAGCCCTGGCTGAGGCCCTGTGATCGAAGCTGAGTATAAGCACGGGCAAGAAGGTTGGGCTGCACCCCACCCAGCCAGGACCCTCGGCCTGCACCTGAGGGCCCTGGGACTCCTACACCCCCTTAGGCCCTTGGGAAAGGGATGCACTCCAGGCCTGGGCTTTGCCTAGGGTCCTAACCTATAGGAGAATGAGGTCCAACAGCTGCATCGTATTTATTTATATGTATAGCTTGTTTTATTTTTATTATTCCTTCCAATTTTTTTATTTGTTTTTAAATAGCACTAACAGTATTTCTCAAAGAAAGAGGGCTGTGTAGAGCTCATAACACACATCCTCGGCAGGTTGGAAATTCGCAGGCCTTCCACAGCGCAGAACTTGCCAGGATCTGTGTGGTTTCTTCCTCTGGGGAAGCACAGTGAGTCAAGAGGAAGCCACACTTGGGATGCTTCTGACATGCCCACAGCTCCCTTCCAAAGTGTTATGGGCCAGAGAGGTCCTCGGGCACTTCTGAGAATAAGTGCCACACAGGCTTCCTCTGCCTCTCACTCCTGAGACAGGGGCTCCGCCACAGAACTAAAGCAGCGAAGCTCAGCTGGGGAACAGCCGTCAGCCAGGGACCACTGGGCAAGCAGAGTGCTCTGCGGCTCCGCTCCCTTCAGTGTGGAAGTGGCCCAGTCCAGGGATGCTGCTGAGTTGGTAACAGCAGAGGGAAGCAATGGTTAGCACTCCTCCTGCTACCAAGCTTAGCCGGGAAACATGTGCTGCTATGCAAAGAAAGTCTTGCTGGGATGGTGTTTTCAGGCAGAGCAAAAACTGGACCAGGCAGCCTCTGAGAAAGCCTTTCAGTCCGATCAAGACTAAGCAGGCCCCAGGGAGGATGATCCCCACCTTCTATTAGAGAGATCAAAGACACAAAAGGGATTTCTGACCACCTTCACCTCCAGACCTGGGGTACAACCAACACTTTAACCCCTTGCTTTCTCTCTCAGCTGTTGACAGTGTTCCTAGCTGAACAGCACTGCCTGCAGCTCTGCTGCCCAAAGCGACATCCCTGCCATGTTTAGCTAGAGCTGGGCCCCGTCTTGGGAGGGTGCTGCTGAGCACACGAAAGCATACATTCACATTCAGCCTGCACTTTCTAGAGCCGTCCTCCTCCTTTAGCAAGATGCTCTTAGTTTAAAGAGCCTATGGGGAAGAAAAAGGGGCCTAAATGAATCTGAATGCCCATCAATAACGCTGGTCCCAAACCATTAGGAAATTTAAATCAGAGATCCCAAAGTGTTTGGCTAGGTTTATAGCTAAAGGTAAAAACTATTCAAGGGCAAAATTGAGTATGAAAATGTGTTATCCAAACACAGCTGTAGCAGTAAATAAATATGTAAAAGCTGGCAAGTGAGTTGAGGAAGCTTGTTTGGATGGGAAAAATAGAAAATGTGGATGTCTTCTACCTGGTGGATCATCTCTGCCGTGAAAGATTTATTGCACTTTTACACAAGTATCATACAGTTTTCATTATCTGTCCCAAGGTATAAAATGGTATTTGAAAAGAGAAACAGTGGCATATTTCATAGGCCAAAGGACATGAGATCTTACAGTGAGCAACTCATTGCAAAGAGCACAAATGCGTGGAAAATTACAGATATAAATTCTGATGTACATCAGTGTTGGATGAGACCCTAAATACTTGGAGTTCTTGTTTTGCCCCTTCTGAAATTAAATAAGAAAACATGAGACACCCTTGCAGTGTTCTAAAGGAAGCACTGTGTGGGTGGTTTTGCTTGGCCAGGTATATTGTTAGAGGGTAGGCATCTGGCAGTCTGGAAAATTGTGCCCTTGGAACTGACGGGTTTGTTGATCAAGTTCAAATAGATGCCCCATCCACACTACACCCCTGGGGAGGAGGGTGAAAGCCTGTTAGGGACTGAACCACAACCACTAAAGCTTCACAGAACTGCAGCCACTGTTACAGGATAATTCCGGAGGCCTCAGTCGGGGTTAGAGAAGAACCACAGGCAGTGCGAAGTGCAACACCCAGGAGGAGAAACTTCATCAGGGGCTCAGCCCTTCCTGCTCTGAGCCGGGAAGGAGCTGCAGCTCCCCTGGTCCTCAGCTTTGCATGCATTTCCAGCTTGAAACGCCACTTCCAGGAGAAGCACTTTATTGATCAGACTAGTAATGTGGGGGAAATTATGAGCTAGCTTCTCCTCTTTCATCTCATTCTGTTTTTTTTTTTAATCATGTCCTGCCCTTAAAGCAAAAGCAACACATCATAAGTCTGAAGGCAAGAGGAAAGAGTCAATTAATTTTGAAGCCATTTTTTCAAAATTTCCCAGCTTTCCCTATATTCATCTCCAATCCCCCAGAATGTCTTCAAACTGAGAACAGAAATCAGTGAATCTACTTGTTTCAGCCTCATCCCTAAGTGAATGGAAAATGAGATGAGCCACTCCCCTGTACCCCAAAACAGTCTGAAGTGAAAACGCAGGGTACACAAATGCAGTGGTACAAAGGAGAAAGGAATATTAAAATATAAATTTCCCCAGCTTTGTTTCTTTTTAGTGTGTTTTTCTCTGGATAGCAAGAAATACCACCAGATAATACACTTTTATATGTTATCCAGAGTGTCTCCAATATACTAGTAACCCGGAAGAATGTTTTAGTGCACACTGGGAACAGTGAGGGAGGAGGAGGTGGTATGACTCGCTGATGCATTGCATCTGGATAATCATGTGTCGGTGTGTGCCTGGGTAGGAACACAGGGTCTGTACACAGGGGCTTTTACCCCCAGGTAGAAGATGTGCCAATGAGCGCACTGTCATACCCATTTAGTAACCTGATCACTTTTAGAGCCTTCATTTCACAGCATCACCCTGGCAGTGCTTTCTCTTAAATTCATTCATTTCAGTAAGTCAACAATAGGGGCTGGGGATATAGCTCAGTGGCACAAGCGCCTTCCTAGCAAGCACAAAATCCTGAGTTCAATCCCTGGTACTGCAAAAAAAAAAAAAGTAAGTCAACAGTGTTTTGGGCACAGGGCACTTAGCACTGGGAGGAAAAGAATGATGAATGAACAGCAGTTGTTGTTACTTAGTGAATGAGGCCAGGACAGTCCCATCAACAAGCATCGTCAACCACATGGATGCAGATGGAATGTATGCAGTGGCGGCTCTCCATGAGCCCATCAATGAATACTTAGGAACATGGCTGTGTTGAAATGCAGTCTTGAACAGTAGGCAGGGTTCAAGAGGTTGAGGGAGAATGAGGGTCCAACCCAATGCAGGGCCAATGAAGGTGTGGGGTTTGGGGAGGAGGAATGGCCAACAGTGTGGCCCAGGCCATGCCACACAGCCAATCACAGGGGACAGCAGAGCAATGGGACCACACAGGAGCATTGGAGGTAGAAGAGGCAAAGACAATATTACAATCACTGTCATACCATAGAAGAGCAGAAACAACAGCTCCACTGGGGCATGAGTAGCAAGACGGGCAGGCTCACCTGATTAAAGGGTAGACAGTGCAAATGAGCCCTTTGGATCAGCCCTGAGTGATAGACCTGCAGAGGAAAGAAGGGCAGAAACCAAGATGGCAGCAGGTACAAGGCAACCAACAAGGTCACCATTACAGAATCCAAGAAGGCTTTTTGCTCCTGAGAAGCATCCAGGCCAGGCCAATCTAAGCCTCACCAGGAGAGGGCCCTGCTCATTTCTTCCTCCCCAGGCCAGTCCATACCCTAGCTTCCCAGGCAGCTGAGCTACAAGATCTACCTAGGAAAGAAGAGTCCACCGTCCTCCCATGTTCATAGTCTTCCGGGAGAATCTTCTGTCTGAGGAAATGTGAACCATGCTAGCCCATCTCTGCTTCCTCCTTATGAAGCCAGTACACCAGGACACATAACCACCACTCTCAGACACAGGTCTTTGTCAGAAATGCCTGTCCTCTGGCCCATCAGTATCAAAACTTGTTGATGTGAGTTTGGTCTATAATACTTTATAGATCAATAAGCAGTTACCTAGTTATTTAGCTTATGATGCAGAATGTCCTTAAGCTACTTTATATTGCCAATTAATATATTTGATGCAATAAACCAACATGCAATATGTGACTTTTAAATTATTTAGTCCATATATGTTTTCATTAAGGAAGAGCATTTCATTAGCATATTTATGATACCATCTAAAGACTTAATATGGCTTAATTCTATTAATAAAAACTAATTTAAAAGTCATTATCTTTTTAATTATAGCTTTTGATTTAGTTCTTTCCTACTCTGCAAATAAGGATGGCCATGGCCATTATTCTGTTGGTCCATAGCTAACTTTGTTCTTTTAGTGCTATCATAAATTACTTGGTGGGGAAAATTGATTAAAAGCAACATCCACAGAGCTCCCTGTGTAGCCCATGACTTGGCTATAGCTGTTTGTCAGAGCTCCATGCCGATATTTCGCTTCAAATGAAGCTGCCAGCTAATTCCCCCGCCCCATGGTCATGATCAGCAGCCAGATAATTCTTGTGAAAGGCCACTCAAACTAGGTAGCCAGCAACTTTACCTATGACAGCCTGGTGGTCCCCAAGCATCCTCTTGGTCCTGACATTGGGCATTTCCTATGGCCTGTTCTTTCTGACCCAGAGAACATGAGGTGCTTCCATTGCTGTTAAATTCCTAGCTGTTCAATTTGTCAGCTGCGTTAATCACTCAGGATCTATAGATGCAAGGCTGCTGAGTCTGGGACACCAAGTACCATCTGGTTCTCCACCTTGGCACTGACAGGAAAAGTGCAAAGCTGCCAAGTGTCCAAAGCAGCAAGTATCAGGAGGCTTACGCATCAGAACTTAGTGCAGGATAGTTGTGGCCAGGGAAAAACCAAGGAAGAGAGACGGAGATGAGATGTCACATCCCCCTTCCTGATTGGCGGTCACCTAGGATAAGGCTGACAAGCACCCTGAACAGAGACTTAGTGCTTGCCTGTAAGTGAGACACAACAGGAATGCAGGCAGGAGGCCTGTCAGCTCACCAGCAAACAGCCACCGCCAGACCTGGTGGCTGATAAGCAGCTTGCCGCACTCACCAGACATTTTCAAGTACAGGAAAAGCCAGCTTGGTGTAGAGTTAAGCCAGAGTATGTCAACTGTAGGAAAACTGTACTTTGATCTGGCTCTGGTTCCAGCTAGGAAAGCTGTTGAGCCCAGAAAGAAAGGAAAAAAATAGCAAACAAATGAAAAAGGCACAGTGGCTAGAGGTGAACTAGCTATGCAGCTACCAAAAAACAATGGACTTTTTCCCTTGCCCTGTTCAGTAAGGTAGCAGGAAATGGAAAGTAGGCTGAGAAATAGGCATGTGACTGCTCCTGTAGCTCTTTTCTTTTCAAGGAAAAGCCTGGAGCTAGTGTGCATCTTGAGGGAGTTGGTTAAGGAAATGATGAAGAAGGAAGGTCAAGAGATCTTGAAAAGATAAACCATTTCTAATTCACCTCATGCAGATTCATTTTAAAATTAAGACACTTTTATTTGTTCCTGTGCTCCTTACGAAGAGAACTGCACCTCGCTGTAAATGAAATTGGAGTTCAGCTCCGATTAAATGAGTCTACAGATCTCAGATGAAGGCGAGGAGGGCCCGTCCCACGTAGATCTATAACCATAAAACTGTAGACTGGAACTGAAAAGGCTCATAAACGCCATCATTGTTCACTCAAAATGTATTTGTAAGGAACTTTTTGTATCTTTATATCACTCGGTATACAACTCCATTAAAGTGCTTTACAAATTGCATGATATTTATTTCTTAGGTGCCCTTCTCCCCTCCCTAGAACGTGAGCTCCCCAAAGTTAGACAGAGAACTTTCTGAATTCCTGTCCGCCTTTCCAGTGGCTGGCACGTGGCTCTGCCCGAAGGATCTGAACAGGGCCCTTGCTGTTTGAGTGAAGGGTAAATGCATGAAGAAATGAAAGGCAAGGCACCAGCCGAAATCATCATTTAGCTGTTGCTGTCCCTGCAATTTAGATGCGTCCCCCAGCTTCTGAAAGAGACTCCGGATGAAATCTCTCAGTCATAGCTTTCCATTCACATTTGACCTTTAGCAAAATGCAAGACGCTAAGGTCCTTGAATGGTCATCTTGGCTTCTCCGCTAATTCATTGGTTCTCTCAGTGGGATCCCTATTTCCCAAATGCTCCCCTGATACACAGTAGCACTGACTATGTCTTAGTGAGCACTGTATCCTGAGCACCCACCGTCTAATAATCACCCCAAAATATATTTATCAAGTGAAAAAAAAAAAAAAGAATTAAAGATTTCTGTCTTACTGTCATACCACCCAGTTTTCCATATTGCTGTGAGAACAATAAGAAGGGAATAAAAAGCTACATTAAAATTCTGCATTGAGATTGAAAGTTAGCAAAACAAGGCTCTGGGGCCAAGATAGTGTTAAAGCCACTGGGGCAGGGGGTTCTTACACCTCTATGGTTCTGCCCTCAGAATGGCCACGAGAGCAGCTGACCTGTCTTCCTCAGGACAGAAAGAAGAAAGAAAGAAGAAAAGTCTATTCTCCAGTCCTACACACAGGCAGGCACCCTGTGACTGAAAGCAGCAATATCCCCGCTTAGAAATAATCGGTGACACACTTACAAAGAGAACGCATGCCCTTGATACTCTGGAGTCTGAAAAGGAAGCACTAATGGTGCCATAAATTTTAGGGAAAGAAATCACACTATTCTAATGAATGTTTCTCATAAAATAATGGAATAAAGATGTCCTCCTCATAATAGAAGTACAACTTCGGACAAAAATTACCCATTTTTTCCCTTTACCTTTAATCAACCTACTCTGAGAAGATCGAAGAATAAAGACAATGAGCTTGAACTCGAAAAGGCTACGTTTTATACCCAACTAATTGGCTGGGGCCATCCATTCTCACTATTCCTTTTGTGTTTGCTTCCAGTTAGAGTTTGGCAAAAATCAAACCTCGTAAAACTAATAGTTATAGCAAAACTTTATTTGTCCTCAGTTTTTAAGACTGAAATGCACACTTCCTGTGATTTCTTCCCTCTTGGTGCATTGTAGGCTCCTGAGTACCAGGGAAAGGCGTTGCCAAAATAACATGCAAGCCTGACGGGTCTTCACTCACCCTCAGCAGACAATGTGAAACGCTGACCGTGAAGACATTGGCCACACACCCGTTAAATCCCTTTGCCTCAGTGCACTCCTTCAAGCTGAAAAGCTAAAAACACAGGGAGGTGCTGACAGCCCTTCCTACGGGAGCTCTGAACCCAGAACCTACCTTTGTCAGTTATTTCAAGTGGATATAAAAGGAGATTTTGACCAAACTTTTCCACCCCCAGAGGTCAAGAGAGCAACTGTACTTCTAAAACTCTCTGTGAAAATTTCTCATGACCTTGAAAACCAATATGAAATGCTGAAGAACAAGTTCATTGTGTGGATATTTTCCCACAGTGGGACCCTTCCGTTCACCTGGCACAGAATCTAGTCTTGTGTATCTGTGTCAGTCATTAAACCGTTCCCAAAACAGTATTTTTGAGAGTTAAATCTTTTCTTGTCAAGTGTTCTAAGAAAAATATCTTGTTCTATATTTGTATAATACTTTTCCCTAAGTATTTCTTACAGAACAGCTTTATGAAGGCCAAGAAGTAGTTAGTAAGAGTTATGGAAACTGAGGCAGAGAGAGAGAAAGTGGTTCGCCCCAGATCTCACAGCGGGGACGCCACAGCCTGCCTACCTGGCCCATCCTCTGGCCTCTGGCCTAGTGCATCCCCACCCATGGTGCCCCCTGGCCTGCAAAGTGCACCTCGGCGCTGCGTAGACCGATGCACGGATGAAGCCGAGTCGGGCGTCTGGCACTTGTGTACTCAGCGACAGTTGGCGTCTACAGATGGCCCAAGCCTGGTGCTCCGCATCTGGAAGAAGCTCACTCCTGAGGAAGAGCTCCAGCAGACTGACCCCTGTCTGAGCCCTCCGAGGGCGCGTGGAATTGGGGCCTTCTTTGTCGACTAGCTGGAAACAGCAGGCAGCGCTGACCCTGGGCCCGGTGCTCAAGGCTTCCCTAAGTGAGGGAGCTCATCTGAAGCTGCAGCAGCTCTACGAAGGAGATGCTGCAGTCGCTTTCATTTCATTGATAAGAAAACCAAGACTTGGAGCTCCATTTAAATGATCACATGGGTCCTCTTTGGACGACTCACCAAGCATGTAAGTGTAGCCAAGGGACAAATTCCCCAAGTACTGGGGACAGAAGCTCATGGCCCTGACTTTGGGGTCAGCAGACAGACTCTTCCAGGACCTTCCTCTGCTAATAAAGGAAGAAAAAACATAGAAATTAAACTACAGTCCAGTCCAAGAGCAGGAGGAGTAATTCAGGGCTCACATTTGCATGGAGTCGCCCTGTAGCCTTAGAGAACAGCCCTGTCCTGGGTCTTTGCTCCTGACCACAGTGCACAGGCCTCGTCTATGCGGGTCACAGCTCTCTTCCTCCTTCTCTGTGGACCCCGAGTTTGCCCAGCCCATGGTGTCACTTGCAGGTGTAGAGGTCTGAGGCTCTGGGGCAGGAGGCAAGACAGCTTATTTAAGGAGGACCCATAAAGTGCGTCGCAGAAGAACAACGCATACGGAGTTGACCTCGGGCCACGAAGTGGCAATTAAGGCACAGATTTCAAAGGTACCTGTGAGTCCTGAGGAGCAGGCTGAGTGAAGGCTGCTCCTTCCCAGCCTCAAGAACCTCCCGTTGCGCTGTCAGCTGCACTCAGTCCTGACAGCTGTGCCCCTCTGGTGTCAGTGATCGAAGCACAGCTCCCCACGGAGCCCGCGGGTGCTCCACCCTGGAGCCCTCGTCCTCCTGCCTCAGTTCCAGGTGATGGCCCCAAGTCACCATCCTCGGTGGACTTCTCTTCCCAAGGGGTTTGGGTGAGAGCACACAGCTTCAGACAAACAGCAGACTCGGTCTCTGGGATAAAAACCAGGGGAGCCTGAGTTATGTCTCCGTCTTCCCCACTGTGGTGGATTGACTCCCGGTCGACTTAGAACACCTGAGTTGGCATGGTGCTGGGTGTGGACGGCCCTCCTGAGGACTGTTGCCAACAGCATAAAAGAAGAACTGGCAGGGAGGATGGTGTGCTGTTGCTGGAGGAGAACTCGGCTGTTCTCATCCTTGGAAGTGGTCACATCCCTGGGGTCACCGAGGGTGGCTGCGGTTCTCTTTGGGAGAGCTCTGGTCCTCACCTCGAGTATCGCTTCCTGGCTCCAGTGCAGATCCCTCAGCCTGCTGGCACAGATCCTGCTAATGCAGACTCGAGCTCCCACCACTGACCTTTGGCTTTCCCAGTGCAGATGCATGAAACAGGCCTGCATGAGATATTGTCATGGGCTCTAGGCCTCCAGTTGGTCTCATGAAGGACATGGCCATGGGCTCCAGGTCTTCAGCTGGACTTGTGCAAGACATTGCCATGGGATCCAGGCCCTCAGCTGGGTTCTTTGGGTCTCTAGCAAGTGGGCATTTGACTCTTCTGCATTTGACTTTGTGGGTGAATATTATAAAATAATCCTATAAATTTTGTGTCCCGTAGTAAATCTTATTCCTTTGCAAACCCTGACTACACCAACACACACTCACACATTCAGCAGAGAGGCTATGGGAAGTATCAGGGATGAGCTTTCCTCCAACGCTGTGCGTCCTCTGCTCTGGGTGCCTTGGAAGCATGCGCACGTGGTGAGGCCCCTCAGGAACTGTCTTGGGCCCTAGTTAGAGACCCTCCAGAGGGCTTTCTCTCCCCGACACCCGAGGGGCTCTCCGAGGGGCAGTCATGTCCTTCAGAGCCCAGCCAGAATGAGCAGTACAGTGTGCACAAAGCAACCCTGAGCATACCACAGACGGTTCAGAGAGAAGAATGCAATTCCAATTCTGTTCTTGGATGTTCCAGACAGAGCTGTCTCAAAGGCAGCTGGTCTCCCCCTACCTGCACCTGCCTTGTCCTGTAGGGGTGAGTGATCCAGTGTGGTCCCGGCGGTTCCTTGGTGCACCAGGGCCAAGACCCATGTATGCTGCGGAGGCTGAGGAGCTCCTGAGTTTCCCACCCTAGGTGCTGTGATGTGACCGCTTGTGATGTGACCCAGCCAACCTAGGAAGAGTCGTTGGGGGGGTGCTGTGGGCCTGCCAGTGGCCACCAGGAGGCGCTCTGCCTTCTTCCAGCCCATATCTCTCCCATTGTCTGTAGAAGCAGACCGGGAAGACTAGAATTAAGTGTCAGAGCCCCGGCTACTTGCAAGGGGACCAAAGGAAGTGACTCATCGTCCTGGCACTTGCCGTTGGAAAATGTCCAGGAAAACAGTCCCATCCACATGCCCAGAGCAGTACCACAAGATGTCCCCACAATGCTCTGGCAAGGGCAGTCCATTTGCACAAATGATTACCACTAATGACTTCCCTGTCCAAGACTAATGTCTGCATTAAGACAGTTGCTCTGTGCTGGAAGCTGCCCTCTAAGTGACTGGACCCACACATTAAGAGGAGGATTGATCTCTCAACTGCAGAATAGTGCTAGCAGGTCGCCTGAGCTGCCATCTCTCAAAGCCGCAAGACCAGAAGGCCAGTTTCAGGTGGCGGAGATGAGGTCAGGGCCCCTCCGCCAGAGATAAGGCAGAAGGATGGACACTCATTACTCACACCCTGGGGCTCCAGCTCAAGGCCGAGCTGAGATGAAGGAAGCCTATTGCCCTGGAAGAAACACCCACATTTGCAAGCATTTCTCCAGTTCATTTGTTTCCGGCACCTTTGAATTCCTCTGGCATAATCACCGTCCTCTTTGTCAACACAAAGTGATTGTTTAAACGACTCAATCAGATCATGCCATGGGCCACTATTTCCATTTGTGATGAATTATTACCTGTTTAGCACAGAAGTGCCAGGCACATTCAACAGAAGATTAGCAGCGAAGATGGGTGTTCTTCTCCAGAAGCCCTGCTCAGAAGGAAGAAGTGATCTCAGCAGGGGAGGATCAGTGACCAGGGGCCTCTTGGGAAGGAGGTGTCACTCCCAGAGGACTAAGGCCAGGCTGGTTCATCAGGATTGCTCCCCCTACTGACTGAACGCTGCTAGAGCACTGAGTAAACTGATTAAAGGGGGGATTCCTGGTTTTTCACCAGTGGGAAGAGGTTTGTCATGGATGAAGGAAAGTTGTATCATTCCCTTGACAGCGGGAATCTGGTATTTTTAAGCACTGGATAAATATTCATTTAATTGATTAATTCAAGCTTGGGAGATCGGAATACATACATTTCCCATGAGGATTAGGGTGTGAACTGTGCTTGTAACACAGCGGGACTTACATAGGATTAAATCCCACAAACGAAAGCATCGGGCTCAATTTTGGATTCAGGAAACAAAACTTGGCCTGAGCAGCACAGGATTTCTCGGTCTTCGTGGAACTGACCCCCACTTCGTCACCCTTGGTAAAGCTAAAGCTTCAGGTCTCCCACGCCCTAGCACGCATAAAGTACGTTACCATCTCTCCAAATGCAGCAAACCCCTAAGCCTTAATGGGACCATGAGTCTCAGCTTGTTGGAGCGCAGCTTCTGATCTGTGGGTCGGGGCAGAGGAGGGAGGCCCAGGACCAAAACTTGCAGTCCTGAAGTCTTATATACTGCATGGTATCCTGAAATGTTTTTGCACCTATCAATACAGTGTTACAGTAAAATATAAGTAAGAGTTCTGTAACATCAAGTGACATCTCATAGCTCAGGATACGTATCATGAGATATAAATGTATACATCAGCTATGACAGGTCTTCCCTTACTCCCCTGAGTTACTGAGGTGAGCTGTGGTCACTTTCAGGAAAAGAGAATGAGCAATTTCTGACTGATTCATTCATCCTTCATTCAATTAATATTTATAGAACACTGTATGTGACCAGCAACACATTGTAAGGGCTAAAATTACAGCAGTGAACAAGATACAATGTAGTCCCTTTCTAATAAAATTTACATTCTAGTAAAGGGAGGCACATTGCCAAAAAAACAAGAAGTGAACCCACAAATAAATGATAGCAAATATTGTGGGAGAAATTCAGAGGGGAACGCAATTGAAAATAACCACTGCGGAGGAGGTAGGGAACGAGGCTTCCCCGCGAGGGTGACGCTGAAGCCCCAAGACCTGAGAGTGAAGCGGGGCTTGGAAGAGGCGGGGTGGGAGTTTAGGGTCCACAGGTGCACACAGCCCCGAACCCCACACATTGAACAGCCCAGAAGGGGACTCCAGAGGGTCACACACAAGCTGGGAAAACCTAAGGCCCGATAAACCCTCATCAGCAGGGGTAGCTCCTGCTGTTTCTGTCCGGTTCAATATCATTTCTTGGGTAGTAACCCCAATGAAAAACCTTATCTTTCGCTAGGATGACTTTAAACCCGCTTGAACTTGGCCATTAAACAGAAGCACCGAAGGCAAGGAGCATGAGACCAGTCAGTCCGCTGCTAGGGAGACCCAGGACTGTCTGCAGAAATGAGAACGAACAGGCGGGCTTTATCAGAACCTGGAGCAGGGCAGGCAAACCCACTGCTTCCCGTACCCCAGCTCCACTTTGCCTTCCCGGCCCCCACATTTCTGTCCCTTTAATGTGCTGTAGCCCTGGCTCCCCCACACCCTGGCCCACTACACACCTCCCTCTAGTTCTGGGTCTGGCCCGAACTCCCACACAGGCTCAGATGGCTCCAGAGAGCATCTACTTCTGTCCATTAGGGCCTACGCAGGGAATACAGGGCCTTTCACCAGCCAGGAAAGGGGGTTCAGTAACCAAGCAGAGGCACTTGGTCCTAAGGACACGGCTGTCCCTGGGAACCTGAGCTCAGAGCCCCGTGTCCCAAGCTGGGGGCACGGTGGGCCTCTACCTGCCCAGGCCCGAGTTTGCGGTGGCCCTTGCATGACAGCTGCTTTATTCTCTAGAGCAGGACACATGGGCAAGAAGCGACCAAGCCACACCTCTCCCTTTTGTTTTCTATGGGAGCTTTAGGTAAGTGATAAAGGCACAGTCGCCAGGTGAGCGCCTGCACTTCTGTGACCTCAGTTCCCTTGTGGTAGGAAAAAGAGAATAGCATCCGCCTCCCAGGCGGGCGGAAGGCTAAGATGCACAGCGCATGCGCAGCACTGAGCGGCCAAGGGAGGGCGTAGGAGCGCGGGCCGCGTTCAGAGAGTCGCGGACACTCACCAGGGCTGCTGTGGGCCTAAAACTATGTGTCAGTTGCTGATTGACCTATTATGAAAAGGAGCACAGTTTTAATCGTCATAAAAGATCTGTGAGGTAGATACTACATCACTTAGGCTCGGAGAAATTAAGATTTGCCCAAAGCCACACCATGGTCGGTAGTAAAGCTAAGATCTGTGTCCACACTGCCTCAACCCTAGATTCTAATTCTCTTTCTGTTCTCTGGGGTCCACAAAGCAATGGCTGAGATGGAATCCATTCAGTAGGTAACCCGCCGCAGGTTGCAGCTGGCAAGCATTTGTATGACATAATTTAAGATGCATGCCTGTGCAAACACACACAACATACACAGCACACTGATGTACACTGGCCCATGCCTGGTGAAAAATACTTTGAAATGTAAGCCTTTGGAATCAAATCCACCAAAAGTAAAATAAAATAAAATCACACACACCATATTGAAGTTTACTGTTTTTAAAGTGAAATTTAATTAACACAGATTTACTACTGACAAAGACGTTTTGGTAAGTGCTACTGATGGTAGCTTTAGAACACAGTTGCTGTCTTCAAGGAATTTATAATTCTGTGGTGAAAGAAAACATAACAGAAATAAATACATGAATCAAGAGATAGACTAAAGGTTTACTACAATAAAGAAAAAAAAATAAGGCCATGTTTAGATGTCAAAAAAAGGATGTAAACCAGGCATGGTGGCTCACACCTGTAATCCCAGCACTCTGAGTGGCTGAGGCAGGAAGATCGCAGTTCAATCCCAGCCTGGGCTACTTAGGGACTTAGTGAGACCTTGTTTCAAAAGAAAAAATAAAGGGCTGCAGCTGTACCTCAGTGTAAAGGTCCTAGGTTCGGTCCCCAGGGTCAGGAGGTGGGGAGGATGTATTTTAGGATGCAGAAGGTGGGTTGAGCTAGAGAAAGGAAGCCAGTGGCAAAACCTGTCAGGGTGATGCTGCCATGAGCGACATGTAAGGTGACAAGGCCCTAGATCAGCCTTGGAGTAGTGAGAATGGACCCGAGGGACATTCCGAAAGAAACAGGACACTTAGTAAGCGACTGGAGAGACTGAGGGAAGGAAGGCGACGAGAAAGGTTCAAAGTGGCCTCTCTGGAGGGTCTAAACTTGTATCCCCACCCCCATCCAGTGTGACATGAGAGAGCTGATATCTGGGGTCACTCGGGACCCCTCGCCCACTCGCCCCGACCCCCCACATCTGGTCCTGCACTCTGCTGCTGCCCGCATCCAGAGCTGCCGCGTCTCGTCCTGTCCTGTGCTGCACCCCTCTCTCCCCTCTCGCCTGCAGCCTGCACGCAGGACTCCTGCCTGCCCTGACCCGCTGGCGCCCTGCCCTGCCCACCGTGCCCATGGTCCGGTCACACCTGTAATGACCAGGCCCTGCACCTCCGACGATTCTTCCGCCCTGCACCGTGCACCACGCTCCTGGCACGCCCTGCACGTACGTGACCGCCTTCTCCCGTCACGCCTCCCCTCACACAGTTGTTAGCCGTGGCGCTCTGTCCAGATCCCCCTCAGAGGATGAGTCCGTGCATGGAGTCAGAGCTGCGTGGCCATTCGGGAACACCGCAGGGTGGGTGGGTGTGCAAAGGCGAGAGGTTTGGTTTCATTTCTTCAAGAGATGAACACATTCCGAAGCACAAGAGAAGGACCCATTTGACAGCAAGGCTACTTACTGAAGAAACAGGAGGTGACTGTGCTGCTAATTATAGAATAAGCAACCTAGTCTTCCCTTCAAGACCATAAATGGAGTTAGCGCCTCATTAAACGCTTCGGCAGCCCACCTTCCCTTCAACTTCCTCTTTATGGCCCATCCCATCCGTAGCCCTTGTTCTACGTCTGCCTCCTCCCGTGAGCCCACGAGCGCAAGGACATCGCTTCCTTCACGCCAAATCCCCGGCCTGGGACAGAGCAGATGTTCGGTATTCATTAAGCACGAATTGGTCGTTTTTTCCACCCTAAGAGTGATGGTGCCTCTGCTCGCCAGTACCAGTAAAGCAGAAAGAAGCCCCGTGTGTTGATAAAAGTGCCAAAGACAACGTGATGCTCTGTTTGAGTAACACACATTTAATAAGTTCTAATTTAAGTATAATTTACTTGTCAGTATCAGTGAACTGACTGGCCTATTTAGAAAAGGAGGAGGAAATACCCAAACCACTCTTCTGCTTAACCCTTTTGGGGTTAAGGCTGATTCGAGAGATCAAATTTTTCTCCATATTGTTGAGGGCTAACATCTGACTCAGATCTCTACCTGACCTGTGACCTCTACCTGTCCTATGACCTCTACCTGATCCATGACCTCTACCTGACCTGTGACCTCTACCTGACCCATGACCTCTACCTGACCTGTGACCTCTACCTGTCCTGTGACCTCTACCTGACCCGTGACCTCTAGAGGGTGAAATCCTCCTGCCCCAATCTTCCCTCCAAGCCTCCCCTCTCTCCCCCACCCCACACCAGCACATTTCCACAACAGCCACTGAGCACCCACTGAGCCCACTTCCCGGAACATTCTCCCTCCTCCCTGCAGCTGGCAGGCCTCATGCTCTCCCAGCACAGCTGAAGCTTTGCTTGAGCCCATGCTCTGCCTGCCCACCACGGCTCTCTGTCCTTCCACTCTGAAGCAGGACACGGAGTTCCTTGGAGGGACTAAGCGCGTGTCACCTGAGCCGTGTATCAGCCGGCGCACTCCCTAGTAAATAAGAGTGAGCGACAACCCTCACCCCAAAATCCAGCCGCCACCAGGCCCCAGCCAGCTTCTCCAAAAGATGCCCCAGACGCGACTGCTGCCCACCCCTCCCTCTGCTCCCAGTGCCACTTCCTGCTCCCGACCAGTCCCCTCCATCCAGTCCCGCTGAGGTCCGTTCCCACAGAGCACCCTGGGGATGCCACAGGTCCCCTGCTCCACCAGAAGCCACTCAGTGGCTTCCTTCACATGAAAACACAGACATCACTGGCGTAGAACCCCCAGCCACGAACCCTTAGGAAACAACTGCTGATGATCCCTCCCTGTCTTCCTCCTCTCAGGTGGAGATGTTGTTCTGAGAGACCCCGCGGCTTCCTGCAGTACTTTTCACACTCCTGGCAGAGCCTCAGGCTTCCCCAGGAAGGCCGAGAGCCGCCTGGCTGGCTGGCAGGAGGCTCCCGCTCCATCCCACCCCTCCAAGGCAGCTTGATTTTCACCTCTCTTACATCCTGGCCTTGCATTTAAGAGTCTATTTGAAAAGGAGGCTGTGCTGATTTTCAAAAAAGTTAGAAAGCCACTGCCTCAAGCCCATCTTTAAACAGCTGAGGGTCAGAAGGCCTCCAGCACCCTCCATCCACTTGCGGCACGGCACGCTTGGGGCACGCGAACCAGCACAGGCTGCAGCCTGAGAGGCACGGATCTTACTCATCTGAACGATCCGCATCCCCAGACCAGTCTGGAGTATACAGATTTCACCTCAGAGGAAAACAAAGCGAAGTGCCCTCCCCTGGGCCGTGTGACACCTCGAGGTTGCTAACGCGGCCACAGCCCGGAGGGAAAGGCCTGGCATGTCAGACCTGGTCGGTTTCCGTAGCACATGCAGTGTGTGCCTGACCCTTCCCTGGGTGTGTCTCAGTGTGAAAAGGGCGGCGAGCGCTCAGTGGAACATAGTTGTGCTTTGGCCTTGGGCTCTGCGATGATGTGACCAGTTGTCTGGATTCTAACTAGCAGAGTAGTCCTGGAAAATGGTTTGATTTATCTCAGCTTCTTAATCTGTGAAATGGGGATCACAGCACCAGAGTTCTCAGAATGGCTGCTAGGATGATGAGGCAGTACGTATGACATGGGCAGCACGGGTCTCACTCGTATGTAACACCCAGCACAGCCCTCTAGCACTAACAGCCCATGCGGATCTGCCGACTGGCCACGAAAGAGCTAAAGCTTGCCCCGGATGTATGGCAGGACCTTAGAGTAAATTAACACCACGTTTACACCTCTCTGGTAATAAAGGTGAAAGAAATCCATGTTTGGAGGCCGTTAGCAACAGCTCCAGACTGGAAACAATGCCACAGAAAGAGCAGAAATACCGTAAAATAGCTCATCTATTCTCAAATGTTTTAAATGTATATTTTTCTTGTTTGTTGTTGTTGGAAAAAGCAGTCACCTTGGTGACGGTTGAACAGATCCAAATGAGCCATTATGGTTTGAACACAATCCTTACAAGGTTTTTCTTTTGGACGCCAAATGACTTCGTGTTAGTGTCCTCTGATCGACCCTAATCATTTTGGAATTGTCTTATAATGTTCCAAATTAGAAGGAAATAGATTCCAATGTAACCACATCAATATTCTCCAACCCCAACCAGTGATGGGTCTCAGTAGGAAAAGTTTATAGGATGGTGGAATACCAAATACATGGATGTCTTTACAGAATAATTTTTATCAGTTAGTAGTAAAAACGTGTGTGCCAAACTGACATGGTGTTTGCAATAGCCAGTATGAATATTTTCAGAACCAGGGTTCAGGGAGTAGCCCTGAGAGGATTATGTTTAAAGTATCTAGTAAATTACCCCTGTCTGTTCTTTGAGTCCAGCTCATATTTCCAGCATTTTCATGAATCAACACTAACCATAGCATCCTCCTGTGTGTAAGTTTCCAACACACATCGCATTTCCGAGTCGCCATTAGGAATGACAAAGTGGATTCTAATGAGGCTGTACGTGGAAGTTTCTGTGACATCACCCCTGAAGGGAGGAGGCCTCTTTCTCTATCCTAACAGCAGGCAGCAAAGGCATCTAGTGATGTCGTTTCCACTGAGCTTGAGCAGTACCACCCAGGACAGAAAGCCATTCGAAGACCCTGCGCCAGTACTGCAGCTGTATGGTCTTTTGCCAGTTGCTGAAATTACCCTACGTGCCTCAGTTTCCTCATCTGTAAAATGATTCCATTTATATGCCTTAATGTGAGTTAACACAATGCAGGGATTTGGAAGAGTGTCTCGCAAAGTTGCTATTGCCATTACTGACAGTGCCAAAGGCAATAAATCTATTTTTATTCTCCTGAACATGGAGTCCAGAAGGCCCTCATTAGGCCAGCCCTGGGTCTGAGCCCTGTACTAAGCAGACAGGAAAGGGGAAATCCTAAATCCACAAGCCCTGGAGAAGTCGGTGAATAGAGGGTAGATGACGGCCCCTCTTTTCTCGGCCACAGTTTCGGGTTAATCTTCAGCACGGGATGAAATCAACTCTTCCTTGATCTAAGGTATGATTTCCTCTACTGTGCAAATGTTCTGGTGGTGATAAAAGCCATCTGAGGGGCTGGGGATTTAGCTCAGCGGCAAAAGCGCCTGCCTGGCAAGCGCAAGGTCGTGAGTTCCGTTCCCGGTACCGGAGAAAAACCAAAATAAAAAAACAAAACAAATAAAAGCCATCTGAGAAAACACTAGTATAGATCCTTACTCACTGCAATAAGCAGTGTATCCTAGCGGGTCAGCTCTCTCTGGATATTGTCACTTGGGATGTAGTTCATAAAATAATCAAGCTGTCAACACACAGTTCTTATAATGAGGTTCTTAATCTCTGCATATGAAGTGAAAGGAATATATTTTATTTTCATTACTGCTGAGTTCCTACAAGGTTATTTAAGAAATCATGTATCTTCCCAACCCCAAAATAATTGTGTGTGTGTGTAATCTGTGTGTCTATGCACTAATTGCATGCTGAGGCATTAATCAGCCCTGTCCTAGGAGAGGAACACACTTGGTAGAAACGAGAATAGGAAAAGGAAGAAGTCTGATCCTAACAGGAAAGAGAACTGCTCCTCTCACAATGGAGTGCAGGACGTCTACAGCCTGTTTCACCCGTGGGTCCCCAGAACATTCCCTGGCACAGTGGTTAATGAATCTCCAGGGACAGGGCTCCCTACATCCTCACCTTTGATGCTGCAGACCAAGAACTTCAGTTACAATCCAGGCGCCCTGACTAGGCCCTTGGACCTGAAGCTCCTGACCTCTCTTCTCCTCCCTCAGGGTGCATGGCGGCTGCAAACCCTCCCTCAGGGCTCCCTGGCTCCGCCTTCCTCCTCTGCCTCCTCCCAAACCTAGCTGTTTCCCCTCCCACTCCATTAAATGTGAGTCACAACTTCACCCCCATCCTTCCTCTCAAAACTGATGAAAGTCACGTTCCCAAACCTGCTGCTGACAGATCCTGCTTAGAGGAAAATCTTTTGCCCTGAAGTGTTTCCTCAAGTAGGCGTCTGGTGGCAGGCCTTCCTGGTCTATTTGTGGAATAGAGTTATTCGCTCACCCAATATTCATGGAGCGCTTCTTTGTGGGTCAAGCCCTGTGCTGGGTGTTAGGCACGAGGTGATAGACAAGGCCAGCACGGCGGTCATCGTCCCAGGGCACTTCCGGCTCGCACTGCACACTGAGATTCATTAAACAAGCAAACGTTTGCGTTTGCAGCATATGAGCAAACACAACCAGGATGCTGTGGCGGAGAGCAGCACATCCGCTGTAGCTTGCAGTTCCCTGGGGTCACATCAAGATTCCCAAAGGAGGCTGGCTCGCTGGGGGAGCCCCGCAGCAGCGGGACACCAGGGAGCTGGAGGACCTGAACTGCAGGCCCCGGACCCACTGTGCTTTTGTAGGCAGTGTTGATAATTTCAGACTTTAATCTGAGAGCAGTAGGAACCCACTGAGAGTCAGAAGCAAGGAATGGCGAGATTTAATTTTATCTCAGAAAGATTGTTGTGGGCCCTGTAGGAAGAGTCATGAGGGGGAGAGCGAGGGAGGGCGGAGGAGAGCAGCCACTGCGGTGGGCGAGGAGCTGGGCAGGCCAGTGCCTTGGGTGGGCCCGGGAGGGTGTGCGCTTCTCACTCTACTTCTCCTTTCGGAACAGCACTGAGGTTCCTTTCTGAAATGTTTGTCCTCAACCGTCTCCCTCAGGGTTTAGAAAGATGTCCGCCTGGCGGCCCAGTTTGTAACTGTGATCGTCCTGAGCACCCCACACAGGGTGCCTCCTCCCGAGGGCAGCCTGTATCTTGCACCGTGGTAGGGACAGTGAAGGTGAAGCTAGCCAGGCGTGGCAGTGCAGACCTGTAGTCCCAGCACTCTGGGAGGCTGAGGCAGGAGGATGAAGCCCTGGGCAGCTTTGTGACTTAGTGAGACTCTGTCTCGAAATTAAAATTAAAAAGATCCAGGGACCATAGCTCAGTGCAAAGGCTCAGGGCAGAAAAAAAGAAAAGAATGCAAAGGCAAAGATAAGTTGGTGGCATCCACATACATTTGGAAATAAGTCTCATAGGATGGCACATGCGCCGGGTTTGTGAAGTGAGGGAGAGCAAGGAATCGGGTGACTCCAGGTCCTGCTCAGGGAGGAAAGGCTCCTACTTGAGGCTTGTCGGGAAAATGCAGTGCGCTATCGTGAGAGCAGCACGGGCCGCACAGACCCGGCACTCGTTGCATAAGAGCAGCAGGGATAGACAGAAACACCCAGAGAGACTATGGAGAAAGAAAATTCTCCAAGGCCAAACCAGAGAGACAGGGCACAGAGAGGGACAGGGGACTGTCACGGAGCCAACCGTCCTGCTTCCAGAAGCCCTGGGCTGTGTGAGAGGAGAGGACAAAGTACTGAGATGAACACAGGGACGCGTCCTCTGGATTTGACAATGGAAAGGTCATGACCTTGGGGCTCGGTCAGGGTACAGGGCCGGAGGGGCAGCTGGGGATGCCTGTCCAGATGGAGATGCGTTTTCCTCTTGCGTTTGGCCACTGGGCCTGGGGACAGTGGGCAAAGGGATTGCAAAGACCCCGACAGGCCAGGAGTGGCTGAGTGGCTGTTGGTAGGAGAGCTCCTGCTGCTTCCGATTTGAGGTAAGCAGCTCAGCCCCGGAGACGCACAGAGCACCTCTTCCTCGGCCTCCGCCTGACACCTGAGCGAGTGCTGGGTGCAGACAGCAAGAGAGGGAAACGGGGAGGGGAGGAAAGTAGGGAAGCAAACGGACGCGAGGTCTGAAGGGAGCAGAACGGCATCTGGCTCATTCTGTCTTCTCTGCGTCGAGATTTCCTCAGAACTAGAATCTGAAGTCCTGGAGAGGGGCTCTTCCTGTCCACGACTGCGATCACCTTGGGGCAAGCAGAGCAGGCTGGGGTGCAGCCTGCCAAGGGGGCCTGGGTGGTGTGCGTGTGGCTGGCTGTGCGCCCCACGGGTCCAGCACTGAATTAGACAGCTCCTCTGCACAAAAATGAAAGCGACTGGACCCGCACCTCAGGCACTTAGCTGGAGGATGTGGCCGACTTCAGTTTCTGATTAAGATTCTGAAAGGGCAATGCCTTAGAACGTTGCAGCTCTTAGTGTCTCCCACTGTTGAGCGTTTAATGATCTGAAAACAAACTCTTGAGAAATCTTTTTATAATAAGATGGAGCCCTTTGTACTTGGGAGTAAATTCCCCTTTTGGTTTGCGGTGTGGTGAAGCAGTTGACATGGGCAAGAGTGGAAGGAAAGGGGTGTGAGGTGCCCTCAGGCCAGCGAATCACCGCCCCCGTGTAGGAGCTGCGGGGTTCTCCGTGCTCCCCGTTGGGCGGGCTGGAACGCACCTGTTCCACACCGACACCTGCGGGGTCAGCGGATCAGGAATCCTGCTGAGTGTTCAGTCCAGTGACAGGTCCAGCTCCCGTGGCCAGCAGGGCCCAGAGCGTGACCATTCACATGTCTGATCCTATCTATCTGCAAGACGATGGCTTGGGACAATTTTTTCAGTAAGTAGAAACAGAAAAGAAATCCTGAGCTTTACTCTGGACCAGCCGTGCTGTAGTCTTGGCCTCCTTACCCAAACTCCCTCTGCTTCAATTCCTCCCCCGGGAAATGGCATGAAAAATGTCAGCCCTCCCCCTGGGTCTCAGAAGTAATTTAAGTGCGGCTAATTGACTCCATCGTATGGGGTGGAATGGTGCGGAAAGAGCTATTAACATGAGAAGCGTCATTGTCGTGGTCCGAGGCAGAGCTTGGCCATGCCTTTCTGGGCCCACTTTAACTCTCTAAAGCAAGACCTTCCTAGATGGGCACAGGTACCTCCCAGTCCCTCCTCTGAGGGTTTGCTTTTGAATTCCACTGCAGCCAGACTAACCAAGGAGACCCGAGATCCCTAAGAGCACCCCCAGGAATCATGGTGCATGGGGGTGCTAACCCATTGCACTCAACCTCAGCACCAGTGTCGGGCCGGCAGGAGCCCCGCCCACAGAGCACAGAGGAGAGGTGTAACTCTGCTCTGCGCTGACGTCACCCTGGGCTTCCAGCTGCACAGTGCTCTGTGCTTCCAGAGTATGCGTCCCACACCCAGGCAGTCGGACATTGCGTCCCCAGCTTATAAAGGAAGAAAGAAGGCTTAGTCCAGAACAGCACGGCTGGTAAATTAGTGGCAGAGGCATCCGAGAGCCTCTGTCTTCTGATGCTTGTCTAGGATTTTCTACTCACTATGTGAAAATGATAGTGGGCATCGGTCTACAGAAAAAAAAGATAACAGAGTGCCCCAAATACCCCATTCAATTTCACATCGAAGGAGAGGCGTCTGCATAACTGAGTTGATGTTCTAAAGGTACCCACAAGGATTAGAGAAATCAGCCCCGCGGGCCTCTTCCTCTCTCTACCCCCTTATAGTCCGCATCAAAGGTACCACATCAGAATCCTCAGCTTAAAACAAAGCAGACCCTTGACATTCAGGACCCGAGTGCCCCAAGGGCCCCCAAGGGCTGTGACCAGGTTCCAGAGGCTGGAACTCCACTTGCATCCCCTGGAGCCAGGGTGACACTTGGCTAAGGAGGCTCCCCAAACCCAGCTACCCATGTGTCTTCTTTGACGCCCCCTTGTGACATCCTAGCACGGCAGGACAAAATGTGAGCGTTTCAGAGGTCACCAGACACATCCCTCACAGAGAGCAAGGGCTGCCCTGTCGAATGTCCTTGCCGCCATTTTGCCTGAGGGACCAGAAACTCAGGGGGGATGCTATTGCTCCGGGGGGGAACGAGCTCATCTTGACTCCTGTCACATCTGTGCCCCACTTGGCTGCTGACCAGAGGTTCCTTTAAAAAAAAAAAAGGACTTTTTTCATTTTTATCATTCTGCTTTATATGTGTTTTGATGCTGTAAATTGTCTTCAACTTTTTTGGAAGCAGGCTGAGTTGAAATCCTAAATAAATGTTGCAACTAGGCTTCCTAGAAAGAATCATTTATCTTAGTCTGGGGCCTTCCCTGTTAGAAATGCAAAAAGAATTGAGAACCATGATTGTGTTTGAAGGCGAGATAACAAGGACAGTTTTTAGATGCATTTATCCAGATTCTGAGGTCATGTGCAGTAGCTAAGAATCCATCGGGCTTTGAGTGACACCCAGTGGTTGGGAAGGTCACTCTCCCGGGCTAGGAGGAAGCCTGGCCGGTGTTTCTCAAACCTCACCTTCTTCCCAGTTACCTGCGGGCGCCCAGTGGTGGCCCCGATGCCCTTTACTGTGGGCCCCCGGCCAGGCCCCCGGTGCTTCCCACCGAGTTTGAGAACCATGGGTCCAAGCGCCCCGGAGTCAGGGAGCACAGAGCGGTCGCCGCTGGGACACCCGGGGCTTAGATGGGGCTCGGGCTCCACAGAGACCTCCAAGGGGTTCAGAAAGGCTGGGAACCCAGCCTGGGACGCGGCTCGCTGCCCGTTGGTGGCGGAGACGGGGTGGTCCCTGGGTGCACGGGGCAACAGCGGGGTGCAGGGGCGGCCGCGGGGTACAGGCCGAGCTCGCGCGCCTCCTAACGCTGTGCTCCGTGTCCGCAGACGAACCCGGCGCCCGGAGTGCTCCCGCCGCCGCCCGCCCAGGTCTGCCGGAAGTAGGCGTCTCGCTCGAGGACCTCCTCGCTCCATCCTCGCCACCGCATCCCGCCCCACCCTCCGACCCTGCCCACCCGAAGAGCCCAGACCCGGCTTGGGACGTCAAAAGGGAACACGACGTTAGGAAACCAAAGGAGCTCCCTGCCGGCGGCCAGAAGAAGCAGCGCCTCGGGGAGCAGAGCGAGCGCACGGGGAGGCCGAGGCAGGAGGAGGCGCCCGGCGGGAAGGAAGGGCCTCGGCCTGCGCCCGGCCCGCGACCCCAGGGGGTTGCTCCGGGCTCGGGCTCGGGGTCGGGGTCACGCAGAGCGGCCCTGGCGCCGGGGCCGTGGAAAGTGCCGGGCTCCGACCGGCTGCAGGGCGCGCTCCAGCCGGGCGCCCCGGCCGCCAGTCGGTGAGGGTCCCCAGTCCCCGGCCTCCGCCCGGCGTTTTATTTATTGTCACTGTCACACGCATCGTCCACGAGGCGGGCTGCCGGGGCCCGGGCAGCTGCGGGAGAACCACAGCTCTCGCAGAGCACCGCGGAGACAGTACGGCCGCCTCGGCGGAAAGAAGGACTCGGTCCCGCTGCGGGAAGGGTTTGGACTCTGCACCGAATCCGGCCGGGTAGCGCAATCACGGACGGGAATATCGCCTTAAAAATCAAACTGCACGGAGCAAGCGGAAACTGAGACAAGATTATCTCTTTTAATTGATCGAAAGCGTTGTATATAAATTGTCCTTGACGCGGTGAACGGCTTTCTCTGAAACACCGGGAACTGCTCACCCGACGCCTCCACGCAGCCGGCCCCCGCAGGGCGAGGTGGCACCCAGTGAGTCCCTCGGTGTGATGCCGTTCTGCCGCCGTTCCTGTGATCCAGTCATACTTCTGTACATCTTCCGTGGTAGGAAAAAAAAAGGTTTAAAAAATTGTATCCTAGGGAACCGTTTGCCATGAGTCTGAAATTTGCAGTTTAGCTCATAGCTCTTCATTGATTTCCTCTGAAATATCAGTTTTGTAATTGAAAGACCACCATCTATCGAATCAAGATCGGCGACGCTGCAGCCCCGTCTGAACAGGCTTCCCCCCGCGAGTTCACCGTCTTCCCCGCTGCCCTCCAGCCCTCTCCTCTGCTTCCTTTGCACTTTCACAGGAGAGGTCAAGTTCGCGCTTTGTCCTATAGCTCAGATTAGAATGAACCTCTAATATTAAAAAGTCACTACGATAACTAATTTATTTTCATTAAAGAATATGAGTCCCTTTAGCCGTCCTTTCTGTTCATCTTTCTTTCCTGAGCCCCCCACCTTTGGTTTCCATTTCTTTGGGCCTGAACGCTTCGCTAAGTTTTTTACCTCACGAGTGACCCCCAGATGTTTGTGTTTATCTCCATGGGTCTCCGCCTGATCCCCTAGTGGTGTTCGAAGGCTGCCTTTCTCCCTGCTGCGTTAGGGTGTCTTTGTAAGATGTTAGCATCCGTTAATTCTCCTTCGGTACTGATTGTAGCTACACGTGTGAAAGGGCAAAATGTGTCTTCAGGCAGCGACTTTAATACGCTCCGTCCACACGGGGCTTCCCCTTCCCGGGCCTGCCGCCAGCCAGAGCTGGGGTGCAGACAGGGGCCCCTCCTGGCCCCCTGGCCTGGCGGTGCCCGGGGAGGTCACACGCAGCAGCCTCTCCTAGGACTCTTTCTCCCTCTCTTCCTAAGTGCAGGAACCCGAGCGCTCGCAGTATCATTTCCATCCTGCAAAGGAGTAGCTTTGCTGTCTGCCAAGAAAGTGTGCTTGGAAGCCTCCTGGGGAGGGTCTTGCAGCTCGTAAAAGCAGTTTCCAAAAATGAAATCCATCCATCATAAACAAAAGCACAAACACATGTAGCAGTTTATAATCCTCTTGGTTTAATCTCAATTAGTGTTTCTCCCCTGGGCTAGAAATCCAGTCTAGTTTGCCATTAATTTATTGAATCTGGTTCTGGACAATGCTTCTGTAGTGTAGCTGCACGTCCTGGTACTGTATCCTCCCACCTTTATTTTTCATGTGTTACAAAAGGAAAAAAAAATTGCGATTACGCTTGCATAAACTCTAATTTTCACAGTTCACTGCTACTACTTGTGCAGCCATTGCTGTATGCGGCTGTAATCCATAACCGTGAAGACAGCACATCATCTCAGCCCCATCCCAAATAATATTTCTGTGTAGTGTTAGCTGAGAATTTACCCTGTACAGCTGTATCTCTATAAATATAATTCCATGTATTAATAGTCACAGAAAGACTGTAAGTGAGCAACTATTTTTATGAAACGCACCACTATGGATAAATTAACTTTTACAGAAATCTTGTTTACTGTATGATATTCTAAAACACTGTCAAATAAAATATATATCCAAAAAGCTTTTCTTTTTCAAATTATATAAGCTGTGTGTTAATTTGAAACAGATCATTCCTGGGGGTTAACTTTTGTTTTTT
The DNA here is from genome assembly GCF_000276665.1 of Chinchilla lanigera. Lineage (NCBI taxonomy): Eukaryota > Metazoa > Chordata > Mammalia > Rodentia > Chinchillidae > Chinchilla > Chinchilla lanigera. Next base: position 7,297,362 of record NW_004955410.1, read on the forward strand.
AAAAAGGCAGTCTCCATGGATTTTTAAAGCAGAAGTTCACTGCCCCAAACAGGGCTTCTTTGAAACTTGATTCTAGGGGCTGGGGATTTAGCTCAGCGGCAAAGCGCCTGCCTGGCAAGCGCAAGGTTGTGAGTTTGGTTCCCGGTACCGGAAAAAAAAAAAAAAAAGAAAAGAAACTTGATTCTAGACGCAGTGGCGTGACGTGGGAAAGATGATTTCCTTCTTGGCCCAAGTACACTGGAGTCTTCCCAGACAGCCTGGAGGGGATTTGCATGCCGGTTCACTACAAGTGTCATTTATCAAGTGGCAGTGTTTTTATTGCTTGCTACAGTGATTGATACTGCACCTGTTTTCAAAAAAGTTTGAAGGTATCAGTCAGCAGTAAGTTCCATTGTGCTTCTTCCCTTTTAATTCAGAAACTTTTCCATGCAAAGTCCTGAGGAGTTCATGAAGAATTTAGAGTAGTCAGATGGGTGGTGGCTGAACGCAGTTTTGCGATGTGTCAGACTGCTTGCGCCGGGGAGAAGGAAGAGTCCTGTGAGGCTTCTGGTGGTGGTGACTGCTCTGTCGAGGGTCTGGAACCGCAGGGAAGTCCTAGGCCGGGTTCTGTCAGGCCTTTCCCCACTTACACCAGCAGGAGGCCTGAAATTCCCAAACTGTCACTCTTTTACCCCAGCACAATTTTTTAATAGACCATGCATCATACTTAGAAAAAGAGATGGCCTGAAGTATGAAATCGAACACAAAAGCTAAGATATTGGTAATAAATATACATAGCTCTTTATGAAAGAACCTAAGAATGGCCCGGGGCAAGCTGCAAAAACAGAAGATCTACAGAGAAAGGTGGCTAGCAGAACGGAGTATAAATATTAATAGGTAGTGAAATGCCATTTTCCTTAAAAATTATCAGGACACCAGAAAGATAAGAAATCAGAACCCAAAGGGCTTAGGGCAGGGACGAGTCAGAGACCCAGGAGGGGCAGCAGGGCTCCTGGCCTGCCCAGGGGCCTCCTCGAGAGCTCTTGGGTCCACAAGGCCCGGCAGGAAAATGTGAGGATGCAGAAGGAGCCAGGTGTGGACAGAGCTGAAGGACAAGAGCTCCTCCTCCAAAGCTGCTGGTTGTCCAGGCTGGTGTGGAACCGCTTCCTGCTTCTCAAGAGACAGAAGGGATCAGCTGTCTGACATGTTAAGGCTTTTCCCAAAGCTCTGACGCACTTACGTTACATCCTGAAGAAACAGTAAACAAGAAGACAGAACCAGCACCTGGACAAACCCGGCCCCAGCCCCCCAGCTGGCTGCAGGCACTGTGGAGAACCCCTCGCTGCCTCAGGCTCTGACCCCGAGGCAGGGAGCCCGTGGCTGCGAGCTGGGGACCAACAGGAAAGCTGGGGGTGCTCGCTGTGCAGCAGCTTTGCCGTGGGGTAAGTAAATTGCAGCCCAGGGCACACGGACCTCCTCTGGGACCTCACACTCTCTTTTCAGTGAGTTTTCTCCAAACTGTGTAAGCGTGGGGCTCCCCAAAGTTGCATCTGTCCGGGCTTCTTAACATTGCTATTTTTCAAGCCAAACTTGCTGAAGAACAACTAAATGACATCACAGGTGCAAGAATTTGAATTTAATAGAGATTCGTGCCAGGCAGCAGGCCCATAAGATCACCAGTGCGCTCTCCAAGTCTTAGGATAGGAGGGGCTGTCTTTCTGACGGTAAGTTCTGCGCTTTGTCTTGATCGTGCTGGGCGCCAATTAAATGGGTAGAGATTATGACTATGATCATTGGTGGTAATGACAGCTGTGGTTGTAAATGTCTGTGTATAAACAGCAGAGTGACACCCTGAAATTAAGTGGAACCCTTGCGGGGCCTTTGGGAGATTACTGGGCAGCAACTCAGTGACTGGGACATCGCACAAGCTCACCTGCCCATCACCCCGGGAGGGTCACTGCACCCACAAAGGCGAGCCAGGGCTGTTTGGAGAGTTTGCTGGTTCTTTCTTCTGGGGAAACCACATTGTGCTGAGCGGCTTTACTGCAAGAACCTGGGACTCGGTAGAGCATCAGGATGCCATTTGATCTGCTCTCCTAAGCAGGAAGCAAGCTCCCGAAAGCCTGCCCAGGTCCGGCCAGCCGTGCAAAAGGGTCTGAACACTGCCCTGTGACTGCACCCTAGGTAATAACCATCACACTTCATGTACAGAGTCTCGGGTACATGGGCACAGAGAGCCTAAGTCAATTCCATTTCTTGGACTTTAGCTTCCATTTTTATGCATTTTAAACCGGGCATTGGTGAGTTCCCCACTCCAACCTGCCCCTTGCACTGCAAGAAAGGCTAAATCTCACTGCCTACGTTACCCCAAGGTGCAGAAGCCTCGAGGGATAGAGGCACAGAAAGGGCCAAAGGAGAAGCAGCATCCATCCTAAAGGACAGCCGAGGGGCCATGCAGCGCCGGTGGAGGGGGACAGCTAGGTGGCCGGTGCCTTCTGCATCTGCAGCCCTGATAAAGCAGCTAAGAATGAGAACCACACTTACTTCATTTTTAAAATAAAATCAAATTTTTTTTCATGGAATATGTGTTTTGGCTATTTTTCCGGTTTCACTGCAGGCTGGCTTTGCCAATTACTTATATGGAAGAAATTTTCCCTAAATTAAAGATGTCAAATCTACAATTACAAGATCCAAATAAAAATACATAACATATGTAGGCAACAGGAAGTACCTCCTCCTCAATATTTAAATTTGTCATTAAAAATGCGGGTCATTAACATTGGGTCATTTTAGGGGCATGTGAGCTTTAAAAACAGAGCACACATGCATGCAAGTCTCCTTAACTGAGTACCGTAAAATGATAAAGGAAGGTACTGAGTGTCTAGCACATGTAAACATGACAGTAAGCAGAACACAGCCCCGATCTCAAAGCTCCTGCAGTCTCGTGAGGACCCCAGGATGACGGCCCATAACAGGATGTGCTGGTGGTGCAGAGCGCGTAGATGCAGGCATGAAGAATGGGTGAGCAGCATCTTAACTGGGTTTTTAGGGATCCCAGGATCTCCAGAGGCAGAGCAAAGCCAGAGTTTGGACGTCTGAGGCAGTGTTGGGGATGGAAAGTAGTGTCTGTTGACTGACAGCAGATGAGAGAGTTTAAACAGAGAGGTGGATAAATGCGGATTGCAAAGCTGTCCATGCAGCAGGGAGCAGAGCAAAGAAAAACTAGCGCTGTCTCTGGAGTGAGGCCTAGTGGTCTTGCGGGGCGGGGTGCAGCTGGGAGAAGCCCTAGTGCGTGCTGCACATTAGTCCAGGTGTTCTGACATAGCGGACAACAGAGGGGGAGTGGAAAACAGCCGGCCTCGGTCCTTCTGGATGCAGAGAGCTGGGAACAACCAAGGCCTCACGCCTGAGAGGAGAGGAGATGGGAAGAGACCAGACCTACAGGAGCAGCACTAGGGCTTGTGACACAAACGTGAGGGGCCCTCAACCAGCAGGCGGAAATGCTCACCCAGCCAGTGTTGCACGCCGGAGACGGGCTGGCCAGGGACCAAGCCTGAAGGGTTAGGAATTGGCTCTCCCAAGCCCTGGGTCTGAGGTCGTCAGGTGGCAAGGGACCTGGGCATCAAGATTCTGTGTAAACCTCCTTGAGGAACCTTAAAGGTTGAGTCATCAAGGCTGAAATGCAGCACCCAGAAGTAAAAGCGGCCGGCGTAACGGTGGAGAAAGGGCAAGGAACAGGGCCTCGTGGCGTGTGCTGGGAAGGGGGCCGCGTGACCAGTTCAGAGGAGGAGCAGGAGGGAAGGTTGGTGGCGGCTGGCGGGCTCCTGGCCTGGAGGGGACTTTTCCCTGCATCCGCCCAAGGCGAAGGGCAGGGGCACAGGGGTAGTGACCGTGAGGTACAGGCTCAAGGTCGTGCACATAGGGAAGGAGTACAGACCCCACACGTGGGGCGGAGGGGAGAACCGGAAGGAGGACACTGTCTCCCCAAGATGGTCAAAAACAGAAGATGCAGATTTGGAGAAGGACTGGGATGAAGCCTGGCTGAAGGGGTCCGTGTTCTATGCCTTCTGCCTTTGCAGTTAGTAGCAAGCTGCATGACTCTGCAGAATGTACAGGTGATAGCAGGGATGGGAAAGAATGCACAGGTTTTCCTGGGAATCTTAAAGAGAAACACAAATGAGAAAACATCAAAGAATTTGTGAGGACCTTTGGTGAAGCTAGCTGGTGGCAGATCTGGAAGACAAGCTCAGGTCTGTATTACTACAAAGCTTGGTTTCTGGTTAAGAGTTTCATATCAGTAAATAGTTGGCTCAATCCAGGCATGGTGGCACACACTTGTAATCCCAGCACTTGGGAGGCTGAGGCAGGAGGATTGCCTCAAGTTCAAGGCCAGCCTGGACTACTTAGTGAGTTCAAGGCCAGCCTGAACTACACAGCAACACCTTGTCTCAAAAAAAAAAAAAAAAAAGTTGGTTCAGTGAATGCTCCCCCTTCAACCTGCTGCGCTATAGGCAGGAGTGAGTTAACCTCCCTGCTCAGTTGCAGGGTGTCAGGAGCAGCACACACCCTGCCCAGGACCCCTGGGGCCAGTGCTACAGCAAGCTGAAACGCCAAAATGACTCCAGGATTTGGAGGCAGATTTATTTACGTCCATGAGCACTGATTGGGATCACTCCCAAAATATCAGGCCCTGACCTCTGGTGGTCCGGGGCTTATATGGAATAAGCAAGCAGGAGGTACAGAGGCAGAAGGGCTTGTCAGTTGGGGATTGGCTTATACAATGTGCATCACAGTGGCCAGCTGTTCCTAAGAGACAGGAGCAACAGGAACTGGAACAGGAACTATTTCCTGGGCAACTAAGAAAGCGAAGTATACTGGTGTGGGGGACATTTTCTGCTACAACAGCACCTCAGCTGTCACAGGCATGTGCAAGGCGGGCCCAGGAACACTGCCACCACTGGCCAAGTTCATGGGCTGAGGGCAAAGCTATCCCTGGAATGATTGAATTATTCCTCAGGGTCTATTTGGCCATGAGCACCGTCAAGGGGGAATCATGAATCTTCCCACTGGACCCTTTCGAGATAGGAAATGGGAGGGAAAATACTGTCTTTCCAGGATGGAAATGCTGCACGCCTTGGTGATTATCTACCCAAGGTCTCACAGCTGCTAAGCAGTGCAGGGCTCAAATTCAAAGCCCCAACCTGGGGCCTTTCCAGGACCCAGAGAGAGGGAGGAGCAGAGGTGGCACAGCGGCAAGGGTACAAAGTGGGGCGGCCAGAGGGAGGGACAGGTGAGAGGGCATGGGAAGGAGCAGGCCAGCATCAGGAACAGATGAGCTGCATGAACAGAGACGGTGAACCCACACTGAGGAGAGGGTGACGGAGCTGGTGTGAGTCCCAGCGTGAGGGCCTACGGAATCCACACAACAAAAATGACTCAGGAACAAGGAATAAAACGGACAGGTGAGAGGACTGCACCTACGGTTCCTTTACATCCTGACCTGAAAGCCAAGCCTACAGGAATGGGGTGTCCCAGGTGTCATGGTGCACCCACCCAAGGGTGGGCATGCAGAGGGCTTGTTACCCAAGTCAAAGATTGGGAAGGACTTGGCTTCTTGTCAAAACCTAGGCAGTGCCAGGAAAGACGTGAGCCAATCCACTGTCCCAGCCTCTCCACGGGACAATACAAGTATATGGTTAGGGCTTCAACTACAGTGGACTAGGAGTCTACAGAGAAACCCACAGAGAGGGTGTTTTAAAACAGGTATCACTGACTACACATGCACCTCTGCCCTTCCCAGGTTTTAAAGATGAGTAGAGGTCCTAAAACACAAGGACATAACTTCCAGCCATTCCTGTCCAACTCCAGCATGCCAGGATGGCGCTAGATGTGCCTCAGAGCAAGCTGAAGCGAGCAACAGAGCAGCTTCAAGGTAAACACTGGGAATAAACTATCTCAACATCACTCACACAGAAGCCTATGTACGCATCATCCAGGGACTGCAGCTTTACTATTTTTACTGTGACAAAATAACACATGCCAAAAGAGTACACAAAAACATAGATGGTTAACTCGGCTTCAAGGTAGGCTCGTGTGTGACCGTCATTCAGGCCGAGAGTTGGGCACACATTACCGGAGCCTGACACAGGGCAAATACTTCACAAGCGTCTTTACTAGAAGCATTATTAATATTCACTTAGAGGCAAATAAGTGAATATTCTAAGTGAATATTCGACTCCCATTTGACAAGTATTTGATGGCGTCAGCCACATGGCCGGTAGGCTGGCAGTCATGCAGGAACTGGACAGGCACAGTGCCCTTCTCATTTCCCTCCAAGCGGCCAAGGACACAGTGATGCTGGACCTTCCCTGTGGTGAGTATGACCCGGCCCAGGGGGCAGAGCGAGGCCGTCCAGGAAGAAGCCCCAGGAAATGACAAAGGACAGCACTGCCGAAAGCGAAGCGCGCTCCGGGGACACACTGGGGCACTCACAGAGTGAGGGTCCAGAGAAGAAGGCCAAGCCTGAGGTACCTGGAGGTCAAGGCCCGCCAGTGTGCCACGGAGTGTCCACTCTGGGAAGCCCTGCCGTTCTGGCCAAGACAGACACCGTGGTCACCTAAGACCAGGCTGCACCCGAGGACTGTTAGAAGCCAGGCGCTTTGAGCACAGAGATCGAGAGACCACGCCGGCCTGAGCCTAGATGCCATGGCTCCAAGGCACATGGCTTGTCAGGCCCCAACCAATGCTTGTGACTCGGAGGCAGCGGGAGGTGACGGCAGGTCGTGGTTGGGCAGAAGTCAATGGGCCGTGGTCTTCCTACTCAGAACGCTGTGGCCACCAGAGAAGGCGTCCGAGGGGATGGACGCTGCGTGCCCTCCTCCCCGCCTCTCCTGGGCCTCGGCGCTCTCCTCCCTCCGCTCCAGCCCCTGCCCTTGGAAGTCGCTGACTCAGCCTCCCTGAACAGGGCCCGCAGAAGCTCCCACCTTTCCTGAAGCCTCGGGTGCCTTGGTGAGGGTCACAGCTCTGGGAAGAAGGTCCCTGCCAATGTCCAGTGGGGACACTGACGCCCAGCCCTGAGTCCACAGGCTCTCAGTCTTTCCTCCAGCACGAAGCAGTGGACTGGAGACCTCCCATGTTTCTGGAATTACTGGTGTTTAGCATATGGTGGGTACTTGGTGATGTTCACTGGAGACTGGACTAAAAATGTTTAAATCCTCTCCACTTGAAATCCAGCAGCGTTTCCCGGGGGAAGGAAGGCTTTCGGTGTGGTGAGTGCCCCTGCCCAGTCAGAGTGGGCAATTTGGGATTTTTCTTCACTACTCAGCAGCTGTGTCTACAAAACTCTGGCCCAGGCCTGGATGTTATTTACACAGCACTTGAGACGAGAGCTCTCGGCTGGGGCCCGTCCAGGTGATTTGTCCAAGATAAACCAATAGTTATGTCCCCTGGACTTTCTCCCGGGCACACGCAGGCCCAGCCTTGGCCACAGGAGCTAGGACCCAGCCCCAGGTGACAGGAAGGCCGTCTATTCCCGCCTTCCTCAGTCAGCCCAAGGCCTTTCAGCTAATATCCTCGGCTGCATTCTGGTTCACTGGGTCCAGCTGGTTGGGTCCTTGGGTGAGCCTCCTGACTGTCAGTGTTGGTCTGAAGCTGGTGGAGGACCCCATTACTGGGGACGTGGATCGGTCCAGATTGTCTACCTCCCTGCTACAATTGCCACTCCTCCAGATCTCACACACACACACACACACACACACACTCTCTCTCTCTTACCCCATTTGACTGCACGCCCTGCTCCTGTGGCTCACGTCCAGCAGCCCTTGAGAGCAGCACTTCTGGACGGCCTATCCAGCCAGCTTGGCCTGGAGGCTGCACCAGAGCCTGCTGCTCCCCAGGGGCCCCAGGATAAAGACTCTGCCTCCTACCTGGCCTGGCTCTCAGCCTCAGACCACACTCAGGGCTTGTTCCTCACTGAGCTCCCGCCGGGAGAAGCAAGTCACTGAAGGCCACTGCCAAGACCATTGCTTATCTGAGGCGCAAACACAAAGCTGAGACTCTGCTCCCCACCACTACCAATGCCGGGGAGCTGACGGAGCGTGAGGGTGTGGTGATGTGTAGGTCGTCGTTAGGCATGCGCAGCATGATTGAAACTATGGCGAGCGGCCAGGCGTGGTGGGGTATGCCTGTAATCCCAGCACTCCCAGCACTCGGGAGGCTGAGGCAGGAGGATGGTTGCAAGTTTGAGATCAGCCTGGGCTACAAAGTGAGCTCAAGGCCAGCCTGAACTGCATAGCGAGACCCTGTCTCAAAAAAAAAAAGAAAAAGAAACTATGGCGAGTGTTACATAAAGAAAAACTTACTCCAGTAAGATGCCTTGCCAAGAACAATGGGATAAGAGTGTCCAGAGTGAGGGGAGTGTTTGGAGAACTTCAAAGGGGATTAATGACCATGTATCTTGTACTGTAGGAAACCTTTTAGAGTGTTTTCTTTCGTGTTTCTATCAGTACATGGTGCCCACGTTCCTCACGGGGCGTTGGTACAGGCACATAAAACACCCAACTCTTTTTGTGTACCCTCTCCTCCCCGCCTCCCTCCAAGCTTTCTAGAATTTTCCCTGCCCCTCCTGGGTCCTCTGGGCCACACATGCACATTTTAAGGAGTGGGGCAGCCGGGATGGCTTTGCCCGGAGTCGGTGAGTTCTGTGCTTCTCCCAGGGAGGGCCCAGGAGCATCTGGACAGCTGCAGCAAGCGGTCCTGGGCCTGCGCCTGGTGCTGCCCCCCAGGCAGCCCGCTCCTCCCCAGCAGCTGCTGTCTGGGAGCCCTGCTGCAGGGACCTGGGCTGCTCGCCTGCTCCACTGCTGAGAGAGACCCAGCCCCCTGGGCCTGGCCTCCCCTGGGGCTCGTCATGATGCAGGACCGCAGCTGCTGCCCGGTGGAGGCAGTAACCCCCACAGAGAGGTGGGGAGCCCCAACCCAGGACCTGGGGCAGCGGTGGGGAGGGGGCACGGCAGCGCCTCTGTGCTTCCCGACATCTCAGCTGCAGGGGCCACTGCCGTCCACATTCCTCGGTGACAACCAGTCATGCGGCCCCAGCTGGACAGAAATATGATTCCTGCAGGGCAGCCGCGTGGCAGCTACCTCCCCACGTGTGGAACTGGGGGCAGACGCTGGCGCACAGAGACATTTCTGATTTACAGTCCTTTTTGTATCTTTTCATCAGAAGAAAGAACATCCCCTCTCCCTAAGAAACTGCCCTGAAGAGAAGGCATCATGAGACTTTTTCCAGCTCCCTTAGTGAAGGTGACACTTGCAGGGATATTCGGGACATGAGGACGTTTCCAAAGCCTCGCCTCCCTGAGTGCCCAGGATGCAGCCTGCGGCTCCAGCAGCACCCACCTGCTTCCCTCAGAGGCGAGAACCTCGTACATGGCACAACCAAGGCACCCAGGAAACCACAGCTACTGTCCCTGCCACTGCAGCATGAAAACTGCCACAGACAAAATAGACAGGAGTTCACACCGGATAAACGCAGTAGGGAAGACGCAACAGCCGCTCACCCCGCACAGCACTCTACTGAGCACCTGGGAAGCCACTGACCGTCTCTGAGCCCTGTGGACGTGGGTAGGCACACGTCCAGTGGGTCCATTGCTCTGGTTCTGTAGCACCGCGGCCGGCATGGCTGCAGCCTGAGGAGTGTTTGAAAGCACCGCACACAGGGGAAGGCTGGCTCAAGACTGGCTCAGGACCCAGGAGTGGCAGGGAAAATTCTAGAAAGTTTGGAGGGAGGGAGGGGAGGAGAGGGTACACAAAAAGAGTTGGGTGTTTTATGTGCCTGTACCAATGCCCCGTGAGGAACGTGGGCACCAGGAGAGGAACAGCAAACTACAAGGTCCGTCCAGGCCAGGAGACCCAGGGCCAGCGGCCACACAGCACATGGTCAGAAAGAGCCCGGAGAAGTCGCCCACGAGGTCCCTCACTTTGGGCAATCTGGCCCAGGAAGGACACTCACTGATCAAGGGGGCTGACGCCTTCCCCAGAGAGCAGGTAACCCAGGGGAACAGTCTCCAAAGCAAGGGCCAGCCCCGCAGCAGACAGACAGGCAGGCACAGCACTCTCAGGCAAGGGTCCTCAGACCCACCACGGGGGCCAGGACAAATGCAAAGGCCGCACTGACAGGCCTTCGAAGAGGAGGAAACGTGGTGAGACCAGGGGCAGCAACAAAGAACGAGGAAATGGGCGTCTCATCAGCACGAGCTGAAAGCCCTGGACTCGTTTCCCGAATTCATAATCTCCCTACATCTGTAAAACTGCTCTCCTTACGGTCACGCTCTCTCATCCCAAGACCTAGTGTAAAGCTACGCGGGGCCTCTCAACCTCGGTGCCGGTGACGCTTTGGACCAGGTAATTTGTGTTGTAGGAATCCGTTCCGTGCATTCTGGGATACTCAGTGACATCCCTGACCCACGCCACCAATCATGACAGCTGCACGTGTCTCGGACGTGGCTTCTTATCCTTGGGGGTGGAGGAGAGGGGACAGACACGTGTTCCTGGTTGACAGCCACTGAGCTACAAGGACCAAGACTGAAGGATGGAAATGGCACACACAGAGGTCAAAAATGGAATCCATGCATGTGGACAACGAATATTCCACAAAGGCACAATGGCAGTGTAATTGGCTTTTCCACAATTGGACGGCTGGACATAAGAAAAATGTGCCTTGATGGAAACCTCACACTATATAATGACATTTAACTGAAAATAGATCACAGGCCTAACTGTAAAACCTAAATCTTTAATAAAATGGGCTTAAAATATAAGCTTTCTAATTTTTACAAGATAATGTCAAAAAAATTCTTTAATGCACATTGGTGGGAAATAGTTACAAAACAAAAATCTGATAAAAGAGTTGTATCCTAAATATATTTTAAAGCCACAAAATTCAGTAACAAAAACAATTCAATTTTTGAAGAATGAAAGATTTGAGAAAGTACTTCACCAAAGAAGACATACAAAGGGCAAAAAGACACACAAAAGAAAGCTCAACATACTTAGGGAGGAAAACACAAAGAGAAAATCATTTATAGATTAGAATGGATTTCACAGTGAACACACACTACCTCGGGAGGGCAAAATGATACAATCATTTTGGAAAATGGTTCTCATAAGTTAAGATATAGTTATCATATGACCCAGCATTCCCACTTTATGGTAACTACTCACAAGAAATGAAGACTTACATTACACACCCAAACCTCTACACAAATGTTTATAGTGGTTCTGCTTTAGCCTCCAAAACAGTAAACAAGTCAAATGTCCTTCACCCTAAGACTAGGTAAACAATCTGCAGTACCTTCACACACTGAAATATTACTCAGCAAGGAAAAGAACAAACTCCTGATGGTCCAACAGCATGGCTACATTTCAATACATTATACTCAATAAATGAATCCAGACTCACAAGGCTACTGTTATGGTTTGTGTCTGGTTGTCCCCCCAAAGACACATGCAGTCATGGGGCAGGCTTCTAGGGTTTATGATTGATCCATGGCCCAGTGCTGGCAATATGGATGTGAGTGCTACATCCACCCTAGGGCAGGTAGTCTGCATACAATGTAAGGGAGGGAAAGAGGCTGCTTGCCATTGCTCCTCCCTTTTGCTCTTGTTATTTTGGTGTTTTCCACCACCATGAACTGTTGCCCTCTGCCATATGTCACTCTGCCTTGGAGGCAGCCCAGTATGGACTGAAACCTCCACAAACTGTGAGCTAAATAAACCTTTCCTTCCTTAATTCTGGGTGTCAGGTATTTTGTCTCAGCAATGGGAGAAAAGTAACAAGACAGCTACAAAATATAACTCCACTTATACATTTCCCGACAAAACTATGGGGACCAAGAACCAAAAGGACAGCAAAGAAGGCATAGTGACCAGGGGCTTGGGGAGTGGAGGTTGACACCAAGGCCTGAGAGCATCCTTCCTGCCCGGAGACTGGACTCTGTCCTGACTGGGTGACACTTACGTAACCTTGTGTTTGTCAAAACTCACAGACTTCATAAGAAAATTACTAATGAATAGGATTTCTGCTTAGATGTCTACAGAGAAGACCGATGCTTTGTGAACCTGGCTACAGCGGAGCAAGTCCTCCCGTGCTGTCCCTTGCTCTCTCACGGCACCTGCCACCTTACAAGCCCATCATTTCACCCAGTGGCACTGCGCTTCGGGGTCGTTGTCCTGATGCTGTTCCCGGCTCTCTTCCTCCAGACCTGTGCATGGGTGACACCCTGCCTCCCTGCCTGGCCTTTGCCCCGTTATGCTAACAAGAAGCTTCCTTCCCTCTCCCTTCTCTCTCTTCAGCCCTCTCTCTGTCTCTTGACATTCCCTACCTCCTTCCTTCGCTTTATCTGCTAAAAATGAGCAAGTGCACTTATTTTTATTTTTTACTTTCCGTTTACAGGCACTAGTGTGGAAGCCCGTATTCACCTGCCTCCCTCACTTTAATCTCCTAGAGCAGTTCCTGAAACCTAGCAAGGGCGCGTGAACACTGGTTGAGCGGATAAATGGCTGAGTGGCTGTGTAGACAGTGGGGGGTGGCGAGGACACACGGGTGAAGGGTGGGTGGGCCGGACAGTGGGGGAATCCCATTTCCTCTCGGAGAATGTGAATATAAAACGTGCAGCAAGGCAAAGAACTGCAACAAGGAAGACAGGAACGAGAGCACCGGGTCCCCAGGATGAGCTCTGGGCGAGGAGCGGCTCTTGAGTCCCCAGAGCCGCTGCTAAAGCACACAGAGGGCGACAGAGCACACCCTCCCGCACGGCTCCTGTCCCTGCTTGGCGTCCCTCTTCTGACCGGGCGCCCACAGGCGTCACTCACTGTCCTGCTCCTGGAAACAGCTGAACTCCGCGCTTCCCGCCACTCTCCCGCGGCCTCCCGCACCGACAGTGCACCCGGCTCTGAAACAGCACTGAGGAGCTCAGCGTGGCCAGACGGGCGCGACCACAGGAGTGCAACTGAGTCGGTGCAGAGGAGAAGCCGTCACTGTCAGGCCGGGGCAGAAGATAAAGTCTGACAGCCCCGTTGGACGAAAGTCCAGAGTTTAGTGGGAGAGGGGAAACTGGTCCACACCAGGGTCACGGAACCCCACCTCACCCCAGACCTGGTGTCCACGCCACCTTGGGAAAGGACCAGGCCGAGGAAGGGGCAAGGTGGCCCCTGTGAGCCAGTCTGTTAAATAAACCCACAGTCCAGCTAGGGTCCCAAGCTGCCCAAGAGAGACGGCACCTCTGCTGGGGTCCATAGGTGAGGTTCATAGCTCTCTCCTCACAACCTAATGACAGGGTCCAACCTAATTAACCTGAAAAACTTACGGGGATGAACAATATCCCTAGACAAATAGAGCTATGAACACATGACTAGAAGACAGGACCTAACTAAAGAGGCCTTCATACCAATCATAAACTCTCCTCACTCTATTTGACCTCGATTCTGAACACCAAAAAAAGAAGAAAAATTAACTACACACAAATATGAAAGCACAGGGCAACACAAAGCCTCCTGTATTAGTGTCTACAAAAGCTTACAGGCTGGGCCAAAGCTCCTCAAAACACTACACATGCTCTGAACCACATTTAATGCAGGACCCAGAAATTTACAAGCTTGGCCTACACCGGCCGACCACAGGGTGGAACGGAGAAGAGCGCAAAAGATCTGGCCACGTGCTAGAGACCCGAAGGACCCAGCCAGTGGCCGGGAGTCCACAGCAGCGCCCCGTCCCGCCCTGGGCCGCATCAGGAGGCGGAAGGATCCGCACGGAAGACGGGGTGCTGCGCCAGAGGGCAGGGTCGGCACTTAGACGCTAGAGGCTGCGCCCGCAGGCCGAACGGCCGCTTCGGAGCCGAAATCCAGGAGACACTGCCCGAGGCTGGGACGAGCTCCTCCAAGGAGAATCAGACACATGGAAGCTCTTCCAAGGAGAACCGGCTGCACGCCTTCCCACCTGTTCTCCTTTTGTACCATCTGACAACAGTGCGCCTTACAGTGGGTCTTCCACACCCGGAGCCACGCTCAGTTCAGCTGGGCGTCCCCACTCAAGATGAGGATTAATCCATTGGTTCACACCTCCGAAGACTCCCAGCTCTCCCAGAGCAGACCCAGGAGGCCCCAGTGGAGGGGAGAGCAGGCACACAGCAGCAGAGCTGTATGAAAAGGTTGAAGAACAGCTAAAGAAACCCAGCAATTTCGAAGAGGACATGACCCAAGAGATGATGATAAAGTTAACACACAGACTGACCAGTGTAGATCTGGGGGAGACAAAACACTGGAAAAGCTCGACAAAATGGTTCAAAACATAAATGAAAAATTCACCAAAGTTATAGATGCCACAAAAAAGCGCCAGACAGAAATTCTGGAGATAAAAAATTGTATAGAACTCATAAATTGGAGAAATGATGAGTGTGAAGACAGTGTTTCTAAAATTGATGACAAAATAGAAAATCATGACAAATTACCCAGAGAAAATGATGAAAGAACAAGACAAATTCATCTGTCAGCTGCTAGATAGGTCTAAGAATAACCCGAGTTAGAGAGAAATTAGAAGACAGCACACACAGGGTTTTAAAAAGTCTGTTTACAGAAATCATAACAGAAAACTTTCCAGTTATAAGGAAAGATTTTAACATACAGATAAGTGAGGTATCCAGAATGCTAATTAACTGATTTTTTTTTAAAAAAAAGAGCTCCCTGTGATGCATCATAGTTAAAATCCCAAATGTTCAACAAAAAGGATATTAAAAGCTGTCCAAAAAAGCAAAAAAATCACATACAAAGGTAAAGCCACAAGATTACAACAAACTTGTCAACAAGTTTGAAAGCAAACAACTTCCAACACAGACTAATACATCCTACAAAACTGTCTTCCAAAATGGAAAAACAAAGACATTCCACAACAAAGAGCACCTTAAGAGATACAGGAACACCAAACCAACACTACAAAAAATGCTCAGGAATATCCAAGGCAGAAAATGCAGCCAGTAAAGCCAAAAAGTCAGATGGAATAAATACATCAGCAAGACAAGTGGTCAAACAAAAAAGGAAAACAAAGGAAGCATTAATGGGGAAAAAAACCACAATGACAAGAATAAATAAATACCTTCAGTAATAGATCTCAGAGTAGATAGCTTCAACTCCTCAAAGACAAGGCAAAACTCAACACTCACTTATGAAAAAATCCTGGAAAAACAGGTGTCAAAGGACATTACCTTAATCTAATAAAAGCCATTTATGTGGGGTCCCAAAGCAATGGGAAGCTGGAGAGAAAAAGCTACAAAGAATGGCTTTCACCCCAGATAGCTCACTTGAGATGTTAGTAAGAATTGCCTCCTCAGTATTCTATAGCCATGATGAGGAGGAGGCCAAGGAGAGAAAACAAAGAGACTGAGAAAAAGCAGCTGCTTTTGCTGCACCACTAAGAGAAACAGATCCCAGGTCTGATTTCCGGGGCTCCAAGAAGAACTTGACAACTGCATTCATCTGCTACCACTGTTAAAAGCCAGGCCACCTCAAGAGGAACTGCCCTAAGAGGCCCCATGGGCCATGCCCTGGATGCAAAGGAGACCACTGGAGATCGGTCTGCCCTCTGAGGTGGAGGCCCCAGAGCTCAGACCCATGCTACCAGTTAGTCCAACAGGAATGAGAGGGCTTGGGGCATGGTCTGCCTTCTCCCTCTGGCCAGACCGTCATCTCCATCGAGGAGTCCTGGGTAATCATGACTGTGGAGGAACAAGAAAACAGCCTGCTGCTAGTCACAGGTGCAAGTCTCTCGGTCCTTCTTTTCAATCCTGGCCTTCCTTCCAGCCATCATACCTCAGTGAAAGGACTCACTGGTGAGGAGGTAATATGCTATTTTTGACAACCCTTAGGCTGTAACTACTTATTAGATCCTTCTTGCATATCTCTGTCTTCCTGAGAAACCACTTTGAAGATACCACCACGTATTACAGCAGCCATTGATATTTTCCTACTAATCTATCCATAACTGTGTTGTTTGTAATGTTCCTATCCTATTTCATAATGTATGTTTATTGTTATGTGTTTCCTACAACAACCATTGAGAATAGTTAATGATTTTTCAATAGGTCACTCATGTATAGCTCTATTTATTTTCTTTAGAAGCCACTTTGAAGATACCAAAGTATAGCACAACAACTCTTGATAATCTCCTACCTCTTTTGTCTCTAACTCACTATTATTTGTCTATTTGTTTTCCTGAGAAACTATTTTGTAGATAATAATACGTAAAATGATAACCATTGATAATTTCCTACCATTTTGTCTGTAATTTGCTAAGTCCCTCCTATTATTATGTTATCCTTCTTTTATTCTTTAAAATTAAAAAAAAAAGCCATTTATGACAAATCAATGAGCAAGATCACATTAAACAGAAAAAGCGGGAAGCTTTCTGTCTAAATTCAGGAACAAGATGAGGATGTGCACTGTCACCACCCCTGTTCAGTATAGTACTCCAAACACTGACTGGAGAAATCAGGCAAGAGGAGGAAATAAAAAGGGGTATGTATACAGAAAAACAAAGTTACACTGTTTGTAGATATTTTTTGAAGACTCAGAAAATTCCACCAAAGGATTCCTAGAATTAATAACCAAATTCAGCAATGTAGTGAAATACAAAACTAGCACTCAGAAGTCAGTAGTATTTCGGTATACCAATAATGAACACACCAAAGTAGAAATTAGGAGATCAATACCATTCTCAATGTCTACATAGGAACTAACCTAACCAAGTAAGTGAAAGACAAACTATCATTCTCTGAAGAAGACTGAAAAAGACATCAGAAAATGGAATGATAAGAACCAATATCATCAAAAGGGCCATACCCTCAAAACTGATACATAGATTTAATGAAATGCCAGTCAAAACATCAATAGCATTCCTCACAGAACTAGAATAAAACAATCCAAAAATTCAGAAGGAACTCAAAGAGACGGTAAATAGTAAAAGTAATCCTGGGTAATAAGAGCAAAGCAGGAAGCATTACACTCCCAGGTTTAAGTTATATTACAAAGCTATAGTGACAAAAACAGCACGGTGCTGGCACAAAAACAGTCATGTGGATCAACAGAACAGAAGAGGATGCAGAAACAACCCCAGACACATTCAATCACCTGATCTTCAGCAAAGAGGCCAAAAACAGACTCTAGGGGAAAAAAGCCTCCTAGGCAAATGGTGCTGGGAGGACTGAATATCCACACGTGAAAGATCGCAGCTAGGCTTTTGCCACCATACACTAAATAAAATCAAAATGGATCAAAGATTTACATGTGGGGGCTGGGGATTTAGCTCAGTAGCACAGTGCCTGCCTGGCAAGCACAAGGTCGTGAGTTCGATTCCTGGTACCAGAAAAAAACAAACAAAAAAAAAGATTTACATGTTAACACAGAAACACTTAACCTGCTGGAAGGTATGGTAGGTAAAACTCTTGAAGTCACAACTGTAGGCAAGGACTTTCTGAACAGAACCCCAATTGCACAAGAAATAATAAAAATTCACAAAGGAGCTTATGTCAAATGTAAAAGCTTCTGCACAGCAAAGGAAACAACCAACAAGGTGAAGACACAACCTACAGTGTGGAGAAAAATTTTGTCAGCTGTTTGTCCTACAGAGGACTAATAGCTAGAATAAATAAAGAACTCCAAAAAAGTTAGACCCACCCCATCAAAGACTCAATCATAAATAAGCAAGTGAAGTGAATAGGTGCTTCAGAGAAGACATACAAATGGTCACTAAATGAAAAAAATGCTCAGCATCACTGGTCATTAGAGAAATGCAAATTAAAACAATATTAAGGTTTCATCTCAGTCCAGAAAGAATAGTACACATCAAGAAACCAAATAATAACAAATGCTGGTGCAGCTGTGGTGGGGAAGGAATCCTCCTACATTGTTGGCAGGAATGTAAACTAGTCCAACCACTGTGGAAATCAGTATGGAGAGTCCTCAGAAAACTAAATCTAGGAACTCCTCACCCAGCTGTGCCACTTGTAGGTGTCTTCCTGCAAGAGTTAAAGGCATCACAGTATAGCGATATACATACCAAAGTTCATAGCAGCAGCATTCATAATAGCCACGTTTTGGAAGCAGCTGATGTGTCCATCAAGCAGTGTGAATCCCCAGAGGGCTCTCCACCTCCTTCTCTGCAGAACAGAGACAACTAATGGGAGGGTGCCCCGACCTTGCTGATGTGAGCACCCTGCAGCCCTAACTCTTATCCCCACTCCATTTCACAGTGTGACCCATTGTCCCCGAGACCTTCTGCTGAGCCCTGAAAGTCATCCACAACCTCCCCACAGGCTGACTCTTCTTTCTGAACGTTTCTGTCTCCGTGTGCTGTCCTAGGACCCTAGCTTTCCCAGGAGGCCTCTCCTTCCCTTGGGAGTGTTGGCCTTTTCCCTCCTGTACCCTTTGTGCCATGACAGGCAGCATCTTTCTGGGTTTCTTGGAGCTTCTTAGAGCCTCCTCCATCCTCTCCCCAGAGCCTCCAGTCTTGACCCTCACATCCTCTGACCTGACTCCCCAGCCTTCCTTGTTGTGTTTTCTCTTGACATAGGCTCCTTCCCTCTTTCCTTACATATGCATTCAATCCTATGCATTTCAGACTAAGCATTGCTTTTGCTACATCCATTAACTCTGATGTTATAGGTGCATTTCATTTACTTCTAAATATTTTTAAATTTCTCTTGAGACTCTGCTATCATCTAAATGTCTACGTCTTCCCAAAATTCTCACATTGGAACCTAATCAGTAATATTGGGCAGTGGGCCCTTTGGAGGTGATTAGGCCATAAGGGTGGGGTCCTCAGGAATGGGATTCATTTCCTTATGAAAGATCCCTAAAGAAGCTTTTTGTCCCTCCCACCCTATCAGGACAGCAAATCTGCCAGCACCTATCTCCCAGGCTCTAGAACTGTGAGAACTATTCTCTTTATAAAGCAACCACTTTATGGCATTGTATTGTCAAAGCCAGAACAGCCTTGGATGTCATCCTTTACTCATGTGTTATATAGAACTATTTGCTCTCCAAATATTTTGAGACTTTCCAGATATATTTGTCACTGATGGCTAATTTAATTCCACATGGTCCAAGAATATTCTTCATATGATTCCCATTCTTTTGCATTTCTCACAGTGTTCTGTGGTCCCGAATGAGTTTTGTCTTGGCCAGTCTTCCATGCGCATATATAAGCAACGTGTGATCTGCCGTTGCTGGATGAAGTTATCTTGAGCTGTCCATTCTGCCTATTGATTGATGGTGCTGTTCAGTTCAACCGTGTTCTGATTGATTTTCTGCCGGTGGATCTGACCTAGTTCGGAGTCCAGTCAGTCACTGCACTCACTCCTTTGGGTCCTTCACGTCCTTGTTTTCTCTCCTCCTAGGCATTTAATCAACTGAACCACAGTGATGGTCCAGATCAGACACATCTGTCCTATGTCCACACACGCTGAATGTACTCAGAGAAAAATATCCAGCCATACTGACCAGCACCTCTTGAAATTAATGACCTTAACCTCAAGTGGGCACCATGTCCTGCCAAATGAAGAGCCTGCCATTCCTCGGTCCATCCCCAGGGGTGGACCTGCTCCCATGCACAGTGGTGGATCACCCTACTCGTTTCCCTCCAAATCACCGACCCTGCTTCCTCACCCCTCACTCTCAGGAGACGACCTTGGCTCACTGCCTCACACTGAAGCTGGGTTTGTGCCCCACACTCTGCCTACAGCTCCAACCGTGAACCTCCTCTCCCTGCTGCTCAGGAACAAGGCCCTCCTCACTTCCGCACCAGGCTGTCTTGCTTCCCTGGGGAGGCACTGCAGCGGGTCTCCCCTTCCTCCTGCATCATCCCTCTCCGCATCTTTCTTATTCTCCCCATCACCACACAGACTCCCCACAGGCACGTTCCTTGGGGCTTCTTTCTTCCCCCTTTGCTCCTTCAGAGTCACCCCTGCCCCCCGGTAGCCCCTTGACTCCTTCCCTCCTCCCAGGCCTTACCCAATGGTACCTCCCTGGAACCTTTCCCTGGCCACGTAAAGTCCAGCCCTCCCTAAAGGGACCTCAGGGAGCCTCACCCTTGCAGAGCCTCCCTTCCTGACATGGGGCAGACCTGGCCCTTGCTTCTAGCTGATAAAGACGGCAAAGGCAGTAGAGAAGTTCTTCCTCCATTCTCTAAGACTCCATCCTCAGGACTAGAGACTGGATCATCCTTGCTGGCCTGTGGAAGCATGCTCCCACATGGAGAGAGGACTGGTGGAACCGTTGTGGGACAGCAGCCTCCAGGAGGCAGCCATCAGGAAGCTGGGGGCCTCAGTCACACAAGCACAAGGAAAGGAAACTGCAACCTTGGTGCGCTGCAGAGAGGGTGACTCTCCAGCCAAGTCTCCAGGACAGAAGGGGCTGGCTGAGCCCTCCATGGAGCCTGGGGAGACCCCACACCGAGGTGCCAGTTGACCTGTGTCTAAGCTCCTGGGCCCAGAGAACTGTGAGATAATAAGCACATGTGCTGTTTTAATGTGCTAGGTTTGTAGTAATTTGTGATGTGGAAAACAGAGAAAGCCAACGTATCTCCAGGCCCAAAACTGCACCCTGCTTCTCTGCTCTGTGTTTCCGCCTTAGCACTTGTACCCACTAACGTACTATTATACGCACCTACCTTGCTGATTAACCGTCTGTGTTCCTCATGACTCCCAAACAAGACTTGCACTACAAGAAGAATCTTTTTGATTTTTTTATCTACCATCATATTCCCAGTACCTTCAAAATTCTCAATAGATGTTTGTTGAGTCAATAAATAAATGCATAATGCCAAACCTTGTTACTTTGCAGAGAAATTCATTAAACACACATGTCTCTTGGGGAGGAAGAAAGGGAAGGTTTGTTTTGTTTTTAACTTGCTATTATGAGGCTGCCTAGGCACTGGTTCAAGAGCCGCTGTGATGCGCCTAAATACAGCTTCTTACAAGTCTGCTGTCTTCCAGGGGTGAATGATAATTTCTTGCAGCGGCATTCTTCAAGGACTTTTGACACGACTAACATTTTTAAAAAGACGTCTCACATCATTGCTCAGTAGACACAAACACCTACATACACAGTAGAGACAAAAGTTTCCCAAACTAGTGCTTATCCTTTCTTGTAACAGCCTCTTGGATTGTTTCTCATTTGTGAAACTTAGATGAGACTCACTTGGCCAGGACCACGGACAGATCCCATGCCTACCCTCTCCCCGCCGCGGTTGCTGTGCATTTGACGTCGTGCTTCCCAGTGGGTAGGCAGCTGCCTCCTCTGCTGTGGTCCATGGGAAGCAGAACCACATGCCTCAGTGGCAAGGAGATGGCGGCAGGGCTGGCCCCGTCTCATGACCTGCCACAGCTGATGAAGTGTGAGCCTCTCCTGCCGTGGCTGAGCTGGGCCGTGACCAGGTCAGGCCCTGTCACCATCAGCTATCCTGCCTTCCAAAGACTGTCATACCCAAGCAGCAGTCGCAACTCATCCTTCATCCCAGCATGTCTCAGATGCCCAAATGGTCTTTGAGTCACCAGCATGTGGCCCTTGACCGTCTGGTACAAAGTGTTAAAAAAAAAACAACACTAAAATATTAGCCACCTTACGTGGTTCCCACTGGCATAACCTGCAAAGCTAATGGAAGATTATGGCAAAGTGCTTTCCTTCCATGCAGCACAAACTGATCAGTGAGCCCAAAGAGCCAGTGCTGATGAAGTGCCACGCAGTTATGTCATGAAATGCCCCCTGCTGGTAGATCTGGGTCTAACTGGCTTCTACAAACAGCGTTCTATTTATTTGGACATGAACTAAATCCTAAGAATGGCAGATGACAAAGATGCTGCCCCTTCAGAACCGATTTGAAGTTCCTTTTCCTTCTTTAATTATGTATTTCAAGGTGCTTTTTAAAAAATCCCCTCCTGGGTTTCAGCTCAGCAGTGCAGCCGGAAGGGGGAAGTATCCCGGACACCCGCCTCCTTGGGGTCCTTATGCCACTGTTCTCCTGAGGGTACTGTGTAGGCTGAGAAGGAGGTGGCTCTGGAAGTCCGAAAGGAATTGGGAGCACTGCAGGTCACCTACAGGGCTTCTTCCTGTGCCTTTGGCTTCTCCTCGCCATTCTAGACCTCATTTTCCCTATCCCTTGGGTTTTGTGACATTTTTTCACTGAGATCCTTTTCCTTGGGTCAAATGGCCTCATTTCTCTGTGTGTTTTACATCAAACTCTCCTGCCCTGTCCCTCACTCCTGTGGGATGTCTGCATTTAAGGGTTTCTCCGCAGAGCCAGCACTCACTTGTCACCACAAGGAAGCAACAGGCAAGTCCACATGTGGGAATTCTGCAGGACAAATGACCCAGCT
This sequence comes from Chinchilla lanigera, assembly GCF_000276665.1. Taxonomy (NCBI): domain Eukaryota; kingdom Metazoa; phylum Chordata; class Mammalia; order Rodentia; family Chinchillidae; genus Chinchilla; species Chinchilla lanigera. Next base: position 7,319,759 of record NW_004955410.1, read on the forward strand.
TCCTTGCCATATGAATAGCAGCTGGAGGAGAGGTGCCTGTTACACAAGACATGTGAAAAATATTTCATCAGGGCTCACCTTTCCTCAAAATGGTGATGAGTGTAAGGAGTCTCAAACTGCACCTCACTCAGCCTTGGCATTTAGGAATATTTTGTTTCTTGTTTTAACTGTTCACTCCAACAGATTTTTTTGTGTGTGTGCACCTGTGTGTGTCCATGTGTGTGTATGTGTGATGTATAACTATTGCCTGAATGTACACACCAAGTTTCTGTGCTGGAAACAAATCCCAAATGCAACAGTGTTGGGACAGAGCCATAGGGGAGGGGCTTAAGTCTGAGGACTCAGCTCTCAGGAACAGATTAACACCACCATCGGAGGGCCCGAGAGCTGGGGATTTTGCCCAGAGGTAGAGTGCTTGGGTGCAAGGCCCTGGGATCAACACCCAGCCTCGGGCACAGCATGCTGGAGAAGGCAGCTCTACGTCTTTCCCTACTTAGCCCTCCGCCATGTGAGAACAGATCCACCCTCTCTTGCCTTGTGCCACAGCTGTGTGAAGATGCAGCAGCAAGGCCTCAGAAGATGCCACCCACAACCTTGAACTTCCCAGTCTCCAGAACTAAGAGAGAATGTATTGCCATTCTTTACAACTTCCCCAGGCTCAGGTGCTGGATACTGAGTACTGAGTACTTGGTACACTTATGGCAGTGCAAAGGGACTCAGACAATACTGTTCTACCACTAAGCCCAGAGTTTATTTCACCCTTAAATACTTTGATATGTTTCTTACAGAAACACACTTTGTTGAAAAGTTCTCAGTCTTTGAAAAGGGGCTTTCTTAGAAATCTCCCTTCCACTTTCCATGATGACTTGAAGATCTGAAGAATCCTGGAGATTTATTAAAACACCACTTTGCTACATAAACTCTGAGTAAAATTCCTTTAGGACATGGCTTAAAGGAATCCCATAATTTTTTACTGCACAATGAAATATGTTTAACCTGGGTGTGGGTGGCAGTGCCCAAAGGGCAAGGAGCCTGGATGACATTGAAAAGCAGACTTGGCTGGAGCTACCTGGGGTTTCTGCCTACCATGGACTGTTTCTCCCCTGCATGCTTCTGTGCCATGCCACCTGCCTTCAAGCCAGCCCACTATGGACTGAAACCTCTACAAACTGTGAGCTAGATAAACCTTTCATCCCTTTATTTTGGGAGCTGGGTATTTTGTGTCAGCAAGGAACAGTAAGACCTTTATTACCTTTCTTACTGCTGGGACAAAATACACAACACAAAACGTTAAAGGAGAAAAGGTTTATTTAGCTCAGTTTGTGGAGGTTTCAGTTCATAATTGGCTGGCTCCAAGTCAGGGTGGCAGGGCAGAGGGGCAACAATTCACGGCAGTGGAAGACAGTAAAAACAACAACAGAGCACAAGACAAGCCTCTTTCAGTCTCTTATATTGTATCCAGTCTCCTGGGACTAGGGTAGTGCCAATCCATTCAGTGGACTGGTCCAGCAATCACTCACACTTAATCCCAGCATTGCACTATGAATCAATCACACACTCTAGATTCAGCCATCCCCAAAAAACTCCATGACCACATGAGGCTTTGGGGGGACATCTAGACACTAACCATAACAACAAGCATCTTAGCTAAAATGAATATTATATTCTTATAGGCAAGGAACTGATATCTTCATCAGACTTGTACTTTCGTAAATTGAATATTCATGTTAAGGTTTCAAGGACAAATGCTAAAAAATCAAATACAGGGTAAAACTTAACAAGTAAAAAGGGAAACACACAATGAGAAAGCAAGCAGTGAAGAGAGCAAACAAAAGGCCCTGAAGGGAACAGCTTCTCCGAGAATTCTACATGTTTAAAGAACAATTAATACTGATTCTTCTTAAATTGTTCCAAAGAACAGCAGAATAAGGAATTCTTCTGAAATCATTCTAGGAAACCAGCATTACCCCAAGGCACCACAAGCCAAAATATAATAATCTATAGGCCAAAACTGTTAATGAGCAAAGACACAAGGATTTTCAACAAAATACTAGCACATAAACCCAACAGCACTCAAAGAATGATTCACTGTAATCAAGTGGGATTCAACCCAAAGATGCAAGGATGATTCAACACACCACAAATCAATAAGCAAAACATGCCACATGGACAGAATGAAGGACAAAAATTACACGGTCATCTCAATAGATGCTGAAATACATCTGATAAAGTCCATTGCAAACTCTGAACAAAAGGTACAGAAGAAATGTACATCAACATAATAAAGGTGATATATAATAAACCAGCACCTAACATCATGCTGAATAGGTAAAGCTGAAAACGTTCTAAGACCTGCAAGGAGATAAGGATGTGCATGTTCATCATTTTTATTCAGCATAGTGCTGGGAATTCTAGAGTCATCAGGCAAGAGAATTTGAAGAGCATAAAACTAGAAGAGAGGAGGTCAAATTGCTTCTACCTCCATATGACACAATCTTATACAAAGAAAGTCCAAAACCCCATCACATCATTATTAGAATGAATGAATTCAGCAAAGTGGCAGGATACAAAATCAACATGCAAACATCAGTGGCATTGCTGTATCCCAAGAGAAAAGCTAGAAATGAAAAAAGCCATTTCATTTACCATAGCTACTAAAAAAAAAAAAGAATTCAGGGAATAAATTTACCCAAAGAAATGGGTAAGATCTCTACACTGGATCAAAGATTTACAAGGCATTATATGTGTGTATATACATATATATATATATATACACATATATATATATATTTGTCTATTGGTGAAAAATAATTCAAACAATACAATTGAGAATAAGATCAGAACTCAAGGAGCTGTGTGTTTAAATGGTGAAATAAAGGACCGTTGGCAGGAGATGGAACTCAGTGTAGTCAGTTTTCTGTGCTATTGGTGAGTGACACAGACTGAGGAATTTATAAAGAAAAATAGTGTCTTTGGTTCATGGCTTGGAGTCCCAGAGCACAGCGTTAGTGTCTGCATGTCATCTGGTGAGGGGCTCACTGCTGTGTCACACGAGGCAGAGGGATCCAACAGTGACATGGAGCAAATATATCAAAGACAGCTGCTTTGAAAATGAAACTGCCCCTGGAGAACCCTTTGTTCCCTAACCATCTGTTCTCAAGTGGCTAATCCAGGACAATGCCCTCAAAACCTAATCCCACTGGTTTTTTTTATTTTTATTTTTTTACTAGAAATTGAAGGCAGGGCCCTTGCACAGAGCTACATCCCAAGCCCTTTTTAAAATTTAGCCAAGCTGCTAAGTTGCCGAGGCTGGACTTGAACTTGTAGTCTTCTTGCGTCAGCCTCCCGGGGTGTCAGGCCCACAGAATCACAGGCACATACCACCCTGCCCACTACCTAATCACTTCTTAGGATAGGGCAAGAGAAACTCCATTTTTCCGGTTTTAACTTCATAGTAAGAGAGGTCACTTAAAGTTCACTTAAGCTGTAGTTGACATCCCCACACCCCAATCCCCATCAACTTGTTTAAAGGAAGAGCAAAGCCGTAAATTGGGAACAGAACAAACCGAGCAAATTGGGAACAGGTCAAAGGCTAACCCACTAGGGTCACTGGAATTTGGTTGTCTGACCTCCTGGGAGAAAGGTAAACTTTGTGCTAATTATGCGATGCTCTTGTGAGATTCCTGAAAATGAAGTAATGGTTACTATGGAAACCTGAAGTGGACTAAAACCAAAGGTGAGACCCAAAGTGACACGGACATCTCCTCTGACTCCAGGTTAGAGAAGATCCATCAGCCAGTTGAATAAAGCTTTGTTCATTCATGCTTTTTTTTTGGTTTTCTTGTGTCTTTCTTGATGGACTCGCTTGCCGTAACACTGAAAGGTCCTACCTCTTACTATTTCAGTGGGGATTAAGCTGTAACATAAATTCCACATGGACATCTGAACCATAGCAGGATGGCTTTGGGGTATGCGTCAGTCAGGACTCACTAGAGAAGTAGATTTAATGTTAAGATACAGAAGGTAGGCTTACAATGCAATTAAACCAGAATCCTGAGGTTTTAGTTTAGAAAAAACAACTCATACACTTGGCTTGCACACCACCGGAGAGGGCTCTGCACGCTGGCTGTGTGCGCTGCCGTAGGTTCGCCACAGCTGCCCTAGCAGGTGCATGGGCCAAGTCCAAGCTCCGGTCTCCTCTTAAAGAATGCACCTTTGGCCCAGGTCGATGCCCTACCCCCAGCTGCCTCCCGGGGGGCTTTGATCCTCGAGAACCAAGAACTGCAAGCCACATATAGTGTGGATGCCCACTGCCCTGTGACCGGGGGCCCAGCGGCCAGTGCCAGCCCACCCCCTGTAGAGGGGAAATCTCTGGACCCAGCTCTGTGTTCATTCTCCTCATCTGTGCAAATGGGCACTGAGCCAGGTAGTCACCAGCGGCTGATGGTTCTAATATCCCTTGACCGAGCTCCTCATTAAAAATGCATCTGATTCGCTCAGTTGTGAGATTTCTCTTCTGTTGGTATCAATCTCTGCCCTTGTGGACGGAGCTCTTTTCACTTGCTGTGTGTGTAACGTGTCTATCTGCTCTAGAGCACAACAGCAGCTCTCCCTCTAACAGCCTTGCGTCCCATTGTTGACCTTCTGACTCCTGCAGCAGGCAACGTTGAGAAGAAGCTGTTAAGACAGACGCCAGCCGGCCTCCCCGGGCCTCGCTCTTTCCCCTGGGCCTTGCTCTGGAATCACAGCTGCTGGGATTCGAAGCCCTGTGGGGACTAATGGACCTTTATCTGCCTGGATTCAGAAGCCAGGTCTCAGGGACAGCTTACTATTAGGTGCTTCGACTGACCTTTTAGTAGTTAAATTAAACGCTCTTTGTCTACCACCATCCAGCCTGATTTAAGAGATGCTTTGGTGTGATTCATGGGCCAGGCTTTCCTAAATGTCCTCATTAAACTTGCACAGATCTGGACGGACTCCAGTCCAGGTGTTAATTCCTGCCCACCCCTTCTCCTCGGCAGTTTTAGTGCCCATCTTTCTCTCGCAGAGAGCTCCCCAAAGCCGAATGGTCCCCATCACTCCCCTTTGCTTAGTACATCGCGCGGTCTAGCAGAGCTCAGCCGCTACTTGTTCCACGGCAGCAGCTGCAGAGAAATAAAGCAGCCTCCTCCTGGACGGCTCGCTCGGCCCGGGCTGGCGCTCAGCCTCCCGCAGGGATGCTGTGGCCCGGTGATGGCCCAGAGGGCTGCCCGTGCAGAGTTCCAGGCCGGGACATGGCCACTGTCCTAGGTGTCAGCTCCTCTGAGGCCCTGGGTGCCGCTCGGGGCTCTTATCTCAGGCCGGCCCCCGCCCCATGGGCGTCTTGTCCGACACCCACACACTGTGTTCGGGACATCCGTACAGCCCCGCCACGCTCATTCTCACTGGCCAGGCTGGGCCAGTGGTGAGAAGTACTGAGCACAGCCCGGAGGAGGATGCCAAGCACCGTGTATAAGTGAGGAGCCTGAGGCGGAGCTTTGCAGCAAGAGGGGAGGACACAAGGCATCGGTTTTGCTGGTCTAGACCAGGGCAGAGTTGGGGGCCCCACAGCCCCAGGGGCACAGCAGCTTCCCGGCCACGGGAGAGGCAGCAGGTGGCCAGCTATGCGGTCTGAACCCTGGCCTATCACTGATTTCTACAAATTCTCCTAAATCTGTGACACCCCCGGCCGGCATCCCTGGTCAGAGCTGTGTTTCCAGGGTCTTGTGTATGCGATGGCCAGCAGCAGGAGGCTGGCGAAGATGTTGTAGGGAGGGAGGAGTAAAGGGCACTGCTGTCCCACTTCTATAAGCATCGATGTCCTGAGAACAGAGTACAACAGGTCCTAAAGTACTCTGAGAGGGTCGGGGTAAAGAGTCACATTTAAGACAGTATTCACGGTCTCCATTACACTGAGCAGATCCCAGACCCAGGGTGAAACGCCTGAACTCCCAGGCCTAGCTCCTTGCAAACCCGTCACACCCAGGTTCCGGTGGGCGAGAACACTCTCATTCAGTTTAGTGTCCAGAAACTTGTTCGCCCTCTTTAGCACCCTCCGGTGTCTACAGCTGCCGTGTGGGGAGCACTTAGGAAATACCAGTGAGTGATGAATGACAGGCTCCGCCACAATGTCACCACAGAGCAGCTCGTCCGGGTGACGGCAGGAGTGGAGGGCGCCTCTGCTCATCTTCTCCAGACTCTCAGCCAGGGAAGCCACACGGCCTTATCCCAGCACACAGCCTGCAATGAGGAAGCCCAAGTGAGGGCTGAAGGGGGCAGCAAGTGGATGCGAGAAGGTCAGTAGGCGCAAGGACACGCTGAGGGGACGCAGTGATGTTTTCAGACATCCGGGTCCAGAGTCAGCTGGGAATATACACGATAGAGACTCCTGTGCTCCATTCAGGACGCGCTCGGTCACAGTCCCTGCTGCAGAGACCCCGTGGGCCCCGGGCTGCTGTGGTAAGCACTGCGTGGGCGGCTGCATGCACAGGCCGCAGTAAGGGACAGCAGTGCCACCCGCTTCCCAAGGGGTGGGCTGTGCGAGGCCAGGCACGTCCTGAGAGCCCGGCTCTGGGTCTTGTCCTTCAGCGGCCCGTCTCCTGAAATTTAAGGAAAAACTAGAGATAGTCCGCAGTATGTAAGTTAGGTTGCTTTTGTCTCCAAATAATGGAAAGCCGACCTCAAATGTCTTCCGCAGCGAGGAAAAGAACAGTATCCCCAAACTGAGAGTCCAGGAGAGTCGGGTCTCAGGATCGGCTGCACCATGTGCACCGGGTTCTTTTCACAGTCTTTCCCCTCAAGGACATCATCTCCCACTTACCGGAGATATTGAAGCTAAGACGAAGGGACCCTGGGCACTGGCAAGCGCATTTGTGAGTGGGCTTCCTTCATTTCTCATGTTAAACGCTCTCCACTGCAGCTTTCTAAGCAGACTTTTCTTTTGGTTCCAAAGACAAAGATGCATTCTCTACTTCAGCAATATTCCTTATTGTGTTTCCAGAATTTTAATGCAGCTCTCAGACAAGAGGTAAAAGCGATATTATTACTCCAGCCCTCTCCTCCTCAGCCCTTAATGTGGCTATGAGTGTGTCCTGTATTTGGAGAAGTCTCACTGAAGAAGGTGGATCAGGGCACATGGAGGGTGACGTCAAATCCCAGTGTGACTTTGTACCTCTACATGGAGTATCTGCTCATTCCAAACTACAGCCACAGTTTCTTAAAGACATTGCCATTAACCCCACTGCTCACTTCAAACACACGTATTCCATTGCTCTTTCTCTTTCTGAAGCAGTTCTGGAAATCCTCTTTCCTGCATGTCTTTAATAGAGCTGTTGTGGCTGCCTCAGCGACCTGAATTCATTCAAAACATTTATCTTTCATGGCTATTTTGATTTTGAGGAAGAGCTCGAAGTTGCATAGTGTTAGCTCCAGTGAATAAGGCGGACGAGGACACAGCATCATATATTTACAAGCCTGCCTTTCTGCTGGGTGGTGCTCAGGTGCAGTGTTCACTGCATTTTTATTACACCTCACAGAGACACTCACGAAAGAGGACTTCCGGAACTGAGTCAGAAAGGGGCAAGAATGATGGGATTAGTGCTCAAAGTCCAGCAGGCCTTTGTCTGTCCAGCAGTCCAGATATCTATAGATCTATAGATAGATGGATATCCTGGTTTGCTTTGTACACGCACATGCGCACGCACGCGCGCGCGCGCGCACACACACACACACACACACACAAATAACAAACTACAGAAAAATTTGTACAGGTTTTTTTCCCTGATTAGGAGACTATGACTTTTAATCTTCATATTTTTAAATCAGAAAAGAGAAAACCCTTTAAAACAGAACAAGGCCTTTTGGTTTTTTTGTTTTGCTTTTGCTTCCTCTGTTCTATTCCAGTAACTCACGTCTGGGTTTTGTGCCAGGACCATGCTGTCTTTGTCACTGTAACTCTGCCATGTAACTTCAAATCTGGGATTGTGGTGCTTCCTGCTCTGCTCGTCACCCAGGACTGCTTCTCAGAACAAGAACTGTTAAAGTTTCCTAACATTCATTACTGGTGGGAAAGTCCTCTCACCCATCCTCCCTCACCCGCCACCCTGCCCAGCCTCCCAAGAAGCAGCAGGGAACCAGTCGTCCAGAAAGAAAACCTCTTCATCAGACTTGGTCCAGCAAAAGTCAAGCCTTGGACACAAACTAGAGACGGTCTTTTCCCAGGGAGGGAGCACTGTCCCCTGAGCACACCCCAGCCCCTGGTCAGGCCCTGCCCTCACTCAAAAGGGACTGACCGAGGGCGTTTACACCACTTTCCTCATGCTGGAATGGACTAATTGCTCCTGGGCCTTCAGACAAATGAGTGAGCAGGGCCTACAAATGTGTCAGCGTGACACAGTGTGAGCCCTGGCTGGTGTCACCTCTCAGAGCTCTCCGCACGGATTCTAAGTCTGCTAGAAAAGAACTAAGCCTGCCCCAGTCCTAACCTTCCCTAGAACCAAACCCTGCTCTCCATTTATGGTCCCCGCTGTGTGGTTCCAACCTACTCTCCCTCCACTCCACGAGACCCTTTCCCTCAGCCAATAGCGTGTTGTTTCTCAGATACGCCTGCAACCCAGGGCAGATCATGGCTCTCCTGAAATCTCTCCCTCTTCGCCTGACAGGGAGCAGCCACTCACCTTATGGTCCAAAGAGTCAAAGCTGAGCACCTTTGGGCGTCTACTGAGGAACACAGGCCCTAACCACTGAGGAGCCCGGAGCCCTGAGAAGAAGAGCTCTGACGGCATCAATGTCCCCTTGGCTCCAAGCACAGAGAAAAGGATTCAGAATGAATGAGGGGACAGATGGATACATGGATGAACAAAAAAAGACAATTAGAACTTCATGTTCCATCTCCTCAGCCCCAGGGTCACACACCCTTCGAGGGACACCTCCTCTTTCAGCTTGTGCGTCTGACTTACTAAACACGGCATGGCTTCTGTTCTATGAGAAACCCAAAGCGTAAAGGGCCAAATAAAAGCTAGATCAGAGGAAGCAGCGAGAGAGAGCTTTTGCAGAAGGGAAGGGGACCAAGAAGGCGGGGAGTGGGGAAGAGGAAGGGATGGGAAAGGAATGAAGCTGTGTGGTGTACAGGCGCCGGCTCCCCACAAGGAACTGATCATATGGACTGCAAACACGGACTGATACAAGTCATAATTCAGGTGAGACGCCCCCTGGTATGAGTGTTAACCCAGGTGTGGCCCAGACCATACCCCGCTGGGCGAGAGATGATCAAACACGCGACACACAGTCATCATCAATGCTAACACAACTTCGCTCAGTACTTAGGTCTCTTCTCTGTCTTTTCAGTGATGAGGTAAATCCCAGCCCAGCAAATGGCAAATCTCCACTTTTAAAGTGCACTTAGATTTTACTAATTTACTTTGCTTCTACATAATTTAAAGGAGGATTGTATTTCAGTGCTTTATTCGGCCTGGTAGTCATTGTTCTTCCGGAAATAGCCCTGCACGTACATTAGGTCCAAGGCTCTAGAAAGGGTTGTGGGCTGTGTGTGTGACGAACTTCATTTTCCTAAGCCTGCCATACGGGGGAATCCGTGGATGTGTTCAGTCCGTAGGGCTCTGAGGGTGGGGGCTGGAATCCTAGCATCTAGGCTATGGTTTCTCAGAAAAACCTAATTGCAGAGGAAACGGCTTGATTCTGAATCTAATAGGCACCTTCCTTGGATTCCAGGAACTACATTCCCCATTGCATGATTGTTCAAAAGGAAAGGTCCCGTTTTCCCCAGCACTGCAGTGGTGCATGACCTTTTTGGCCTGGCAGACAGCATTGGGTGCAGGAAGGGGCTTCACAGATAAGCCCTAGAGCCCAGGGCGCAGGCTGGGAGAGCCGCCCTCAGGCTCCGTATAATCACTGTGCTGCTGGAGCTCCCTGCACCTCTAGGGGAGCGGAGATAACATAAGGAACTCAGATAAAACTTGATTTTTAAAATGGCATTTAATTGCATGCCCAGAGCATCTGGAAGGCTCCTGAGCAGAGGGGCGGGAGAGTCAGAGAAGAGGCAGGCGGGTCCTGCAGAGGGTGTGCGCACCATCAGACAGCAGGCTCCCCCTGCAGAGCCTTTAGCCCCCCAGGGGAGCCGGGCTGCTCTGGCCGTGGCTGTCCCAGCCGCTTCTCCCAGCGTGCGCTCAGGCCACCTCTAGGCTTTGCCCCGGTCTCTGACTTATCCCACATGGCACAGACCACTCTGTACAGATGTCAGGGAGCCAGCAGCAATGGACAGGAGCTTTGATGAGAACCCACGACAAGGCTGGAACCAGGGTCAGAGGGGTGGGTCAGAGGGGCAAGACCTTGGGCCCGAGCCGCGTGCTCCCCACGCTTCCGCGGAGGCAGGGTGCATGGCTTGCTCCTCCTCCACGCTCACCTCACGGCCAGCCACCCGGGCCATGCCTGCTGCCGCTGAGTCCTGGCCTCTGTGGCCGAATTCAAGCACGTGCCCGGGTCCTGGCTGCCAGGAGCCTTGCGACAGTGGTAGGCCCCGAGCCCCCCTCCCTCCGGGGCTGGCTCCCAGAAGGAAGAACGCTCAGCTACTGGGCACCTTGCAGGCCAGGAACCCAAGTCTAAAGCCAGGCGTCCTGGTCACCATGACACAGTTATCTGTCCAAACCTCCGGGAAGGCTGGGGCCAGGCCACGTCGCTGTCACATGGCCTTGATCCAGCTAGTCCCAGCCTCAGAGCTCAGCAGCCCAGATGAGGAAACAGGTTCCCCTCGATCAGATCAAGCCTCGGCTCCAGGCCACGACTGCCGAGAAGTGAGACTCCGGGGACTCGGCGCCCTCCCGCTCACTTGCTGGCTTGCGGCTGGGAACCCACCTGAACTTGCATGCACTGAAGCAGAATGGCCGTGCTGTCCTGAAAACAGAGCCCAGTTTCTCTGCTGACCTCTTCCATCGCCCATTCTCCTTCCTGGGTTTTTCCTAGCGTCTGCTAGGACGCCCCGTGCGAACGCAGCCTGCTGTTACACTCCTCTGTGCTACTCCGCAAACACCTGCAGGCACTGACCACTATTTGCTGGAATCCTGGGCCCTCTGTGGCTGCTTCTGAAGGAAATAAAACGGTGTTACCCAGGGCTCTGTTAGGAGCAGGAGCATAAGGAAGAAGGACTGAGACAAAATGACCTTTCCATTTACACTCTGACCTGGCTCCTCCTGGTGACAGGCCTCTGGGTCTGCCTCATGATGGAGGCCTTGTTTTATTTAATCACTCCTAAACATCACCCAGCTTTCATTATGACATAGGAGAAACCCAACTCCCAACCCGCTAGATGTCGGATGTGCCACACTCGTGTCCCCTGCATACTGAAGAATGAATCCCAAGGGACAAAGGAGGTTAGGAGTAGGGAAGTTGTATGAAGGTAAAGCTCCTGAGGGACAAGAGGGGTCCCGGGTGGCGACCGCCGAGGCCTTTTGTCAGCGGTAATTTATACAGCAAAACCATGACATGGGTACAGTGTGGGTTAAACTGTAATCAGCCTACAGGACTATGAGTATACCTCTTCCCTAACATTGATCCGAGAGGGATACATGGAAAGATCAAAGGACTTCTTAGGACGGGAGGGAAGCAGGTCCAAGTCGCACACCTGTGTCTGATGCCTCCCTGGGCCCAAGGCCAGCTGGTGCTCACTGTGGTACGATCTCCAGCTGCTGTTCATCTCCAGGGAGATGCGCAGGCCTGTCTATCGCTTTTCCACCCCGAGGCCCGGCTCTCCACATTTGCCTCTAGCTACAGTTCTTCCATCTTTATTTTTCGTGCTGACTTCCCCGCGGGCCCAGGCCTTCTCCGACTGTATCTTACTTTCTGACTAACTTAGCTGCCTGTAATACCTGCTGCTTAAGATGTCATCATGATCAGGGAACTTGGTGGTAAAGGGTTGTGTCTGTGATATCATGGGGCGGACCCAGCAGGTACAGTTCAGGCTCTTGCATACGGCCAGCCGAGAACTGCAAACATAGCTCTGATGGTCAAGGAAAAGCAGCTACATTTCCCGAAGATCACAAGGAGACTTCTAGGGGCAGATCTTTGCCAACAACAACATGGCATGAAAAGAAAAGGGGCGCCAGGACAGAGAAGTTACAGAAGACCATCCCGTAGGGTGGTAGGTGCGGGCGCCTCCGCCCGCTCCTTCCTCACGCACTGAAAGTCAGCCCCAGCGAGGAAGCCCGGCCTGTCACAGCATCTCCCAGGACTCCGCCTGCCTCAGCTGCCCAACGTGATAAGGGCCAACCTGATGCCACAAACCGTGATGCCCAGTGGGTTTCGGCCGTGTCACAGCTGACACAACGCGCAGCTGCTTGTACCAACAGGCTCTCCAGAAACTCAACTAACAGGCTTTGAGTGTAACGCCGGGGAGGGGATTGGGCTTCCCTTGCACAGTCATGGCTGACACTCACTCAAATGAAGACAGCCACAGCATCATCACAGACCGAGGGAGCCGGCTCGTGTGCGCACTCGGCTCATCACGCCAAAAGCACTTCGCGCGTGGTGCACGACTGCAGTGTCACGTGTTGCGCAGCTCCTACCACACTCTCAGCCGCCCACGTGTGTACCTTAGCGGCGTCCTAGTGAGCGACCCACTGCTCTGTATGAGGGATTTAAGTCCCAGTGCCCAGCATGCTTCCTCACGGCCTCTCTGTGCCACTTATGGGCAGGGCGAGCCTGGAGCACAGCTCTCTGTGGCTCTCTGGGTGGGACTTGCTTCAGGAACAAGAAGTCATGAGGAGAAAGAGCAGGTCCCACGGGCTGGGTAGAGAAGCTGCTTTTCTGCCAGCTCTCAGCTAGTGCACTGCAGCCTCGGGCCGCTCCCGAGCTGACTGGTCCCACCTGCCCCGGGCTGTAGGTGCTGAGAGCCCAGGAGGGACTTCCCTCACCAGGCAGGGTACAGACCAGCAAGGCCGGCCCGCAGGTGGGAGTGACAGGTCTGCTTCATAGCAGGACCCGGTGCTACGGTGGGTGGCAGGGTGCCCAGGGATTGCTCCTTGGGAACAGGGATGCCCAAGGCGCAGTGCCTCGCACAGGTTGGAGGAAATTTGCTTCTCTCCATCTGAAACCTTGAAATCCAGGGAACTGGACCTGGACTCATGTCCTCATTGGTCTCATCTTAAGAGATCTTGTGGTGCTTGTGGGACTCCCCGGGAGCCTAATGTAGGGCACAGGGTCCTGAGGTGGGTGTAAAGTGGACCCTCCCTGCAGAGTCAGGACAGACTCCCAATATCTAGAACAAGGCTGCAGGGAGATTCTGGGGCTCATTCACTTTCATCCAGTGAGCCCATCTTGCTTAAACAATTCAGTGTCCTCCAAGAACTTCTACAATGCAGCATAAATACTCTAAAAATTCACTTCATGATAAAAATGGTAGGTGCTCATTGCAGAAAAGTTGAACAGCAGAGTAGATAAAAGAAAATTAAAATCGCACATATTTTTATTCCTAGAGACAATTTCTGCCAACTTGGTGCTCTGCTGTCAGGCAATGGCACCCCCACTGGCACACAGCAAAGGAACACAGCAAAAGAACTCTCCTCTTCCTCAACCCTGACCATTCCCTGGGTCTACAGAAGATGAAGGGCCTTCTATTTTAAGCACAAATCTTTTTGCTTGAATATTCTGCAACATAATAGCCACCTAGCATGCTGCCTTTTCATTCTGACAATACAAGCTTAAATATAAACATGTACAAAATACTCTGCATTCTGAAACGATGTCTAAAATGAAAGCATAGATCTTATTTTTCTGAGTAAACAGGTTCAGGCTCTACACTTTTATTCACTGCTTTTTGACAAAAGACAAAATGAAGAACAAGATTCAAATGGATTGGTGGAGTGAACTTTTTATGAAAGGTTGCCACTTCAGAGAGCAGAATGTGTCTTTCATACCAAGTATTTCTGGCACAGTGAATAAATGCTTCACCTGTATGTTCCCTTTACTTTGCACTCCTGAGAAAGTTAGATGTGTGATGGAGACCACTACGCAGCAGCTCTGAGCAGGACTTAAAATTAACCAATTGACCTCCCATGCTTACTTGTGAGTCTGTCCAAGGCCTAGGCCTCCTGCCTGGAGACGGGCGATGGACTCACAGTAAGTGAAACTGTGAATCACTGATCCCTACTGAGGCCTGTAACGGTGGAGGAAGCTGCGAAGCCTCAAAGGATAAGACAAGGTCACAGCCAAGGACACCTGGATCCAACCTCAACTAATAAAGACTGTAGCCTCAGGCATCTCACTCCTGGGTGTATTAACTTCATACCTTGCTTGCAGAAGTCCTTGAGTGGGTTCCACCATTCTTGAGTATTTCCCTCCCTTCTTCTGATAACTAAATAAATTTGGGCTACCCAGAGAAGGTCTTGATCTTAGCCCTGAGAGAAACTCATTCTATGAGAGGGTTTTGAGCCTCCTGGAGCCTTGAAATCATTACATTTGCCTCTTTTATTTAGCCCTTGCCATACACTCCTTTGGGAGATTGAGGATTGATCAGGTCTGCAATAACTAAGGGAGATTATTAACCCAATAGTTGTGGTTACTCAACTAAAAATTAAATCCACTGAGGATACCATATCAAGAGCTTAGTTTTGCTTTTTTTTATTGATGTGAAGTCTGATTCTACATCTCCGGTTTACATGAAGTTACAGAAAGGGTCAGGTAGCAGACATTTGAAAGTATTGGCAGGAATTAGAACTACTGACTGGGAATGCTGTCGGCTCAGCTGATTCTATCCTTGACATTAAAAAGTTGTTAAAAGGCCTGGCAGCAAAAATAAAATCTTAACCACGCAGACAAAACACCTGAAAACTAGTAGTAAAAGATTAAACTGCTCCTAAGAAGCGCTTTGGGGAACTTGGAATAAAATGTGCACCGCCCGACAGTGCTATACTAGCCACATGACTGCATCCCTTTTTAAAATCTCAAACTCATCCTAGAGTTTGCTTTGCTTTCTGACACCACAAGAATGCAAGTTATAGTCTGCATGAGCTCTCTCTGTCCACGCCATGCTCCAGTCTCACTCCACAGCTCTGATGAGATTCCCCATTTGAATCCCTCTTCCCCACTTTCCTAAGGTCAGGGCCCACAACACTCTGGCCAATCCTGGTGCTCTGTGGCCATGTCTAAAGTCACTGGTTCAATGAATGATCAATAAAGCCAATAAAAAAGTCTCAAGGGGCTGGACGTGCAGGCACTGGGAGATAGCGCACCTCTGTTCTGTCTCTGAGTTCAAGGGAGCAAAGGTTCCTGTTAGCTTGGAGCTCTGCAGGGCTACTCCGCGGTGAATGGGGAAAGCCTGCCTGAGAACACAGCAAACACAGCTAGGCAGAAGCGAAAGGCAGAAGGTAAGGAAAAAAGAGGTCCTAGTGACACTGTTTGAACATCTGAATTCAATTATGGCAGAGCTTGCATTAACAGAGCTTGGCTTTCCAGTCGCTCTAGTCAATAAATCCTCTTTTTGCACTTAAGCTAACTTGGTGTTGGTTTTTGTCACTGGAGACAAAAACCTGCAAGGTTTTCTGACTCCTCATTTGTAAAATGTGAAGAAACTAAATCCCAGACATGTGTTGGCCAAGATTAGACACTGAGGCCAGAGGAGGTCCAGGGTCTCCAAGCAGTGTGCACCAAAGCAGCAACCAGAAGAGTGAAAATAAGCCAGAGTCCAGGGCGGGAGAGCCTCCCACAACGCAGACGTGCGGCCTTCTGGCTCACCGAGTGTCATGAGCGCTGTTACCGTCAACCTCTGACATAGCTGTGTCATTTCTAAGACTCTGAAAATAACTACCTTTCAAGATTCACTCTACTTTAACTTTTCCTTTTAGTTTTCTTTTTCTGTTTATGGAAAAGAGAGAGAATTTATCTTAAGGGTTATCTTAAAGATCTCAAGGGCCAGACACGGTGGTGCATTGCAACCCCAGCACTTAGGAGGCGGGGACAGGAGGGTCACCCACAAGTTTGAGCCCAGTCTGGGCTACACAGCGAGTTCAAGGCCAATCTGAACTGCATGGTGAGACCCAAGATCTCAAGGGCAGATGCAAGGTGACCCACACACATCAGGGGGCCCACTGGTAATCTATGCCACTCTCTGGGCCTCTGGGGGGACACAGGACATCTGGACTTTCTGGTCGGGGCCTTCTCGTCTGTGGCATTCATGATCCTGCTAGCACCAAGGACACTCAGCTTCCCAGTTCTAGTGTCCAGGAAACCATTGTAGTTCATTTAGATTCACTGTTTTCAGATTTTCTGATCCTAAGACACTCTCTGTACTATGGAGGGATCCAAGGACCTTTTCTTTATATTGGGTTATTTTTATTAGTATTTATTATGTTCCAATATGAAACCTAAAAATTTTTTAAAAGATTAATGATTTAATGACAGTAACAATAAATCAATTACATGTTAACACGAATATATTATGAAAATTCAGAGTGGAATCATTTTCAATCTCTTAAATATCTAACTTACTAAGAGATCCCCAGGATTTCTGCTTCTAAACAGGGTAGAATGGCAGGAACCATACTGTATTTACAAGTAAACTGAGAAACTGGACAAAATAGGCAAAATGACAGCATTACAAACACGAGGCAGTGAAGGAGAATGTCTCTGAGAGCCAGGAAATTAAAAGGCTGAAGCCTGCAACTGCCTGAGCTCACAGCCTTCGGGTGCAGCCAGCAGCGCCAGTGCAGGAGGCGGCAAAGCTATGACCTTCCCGAGTGAGGACAGAAGCTGGGAGCATGTGAAGCCAGAGAGGGCGAAATACCCAGGACAGGCGGTCTAAAGAGGGGAGCGTAGAGTAGACAGAGGCGGTCTGCAAGGGAGATGAATCCCTGAGCTCTCAGACAGCTGAGAACTGACCGGTGAATGCATGTAAGGACACTACCCAAAGTTAATGAATAGGACAGTGGGAAAGATTAGAAGCTTCACACACTATTTCCATTAGCACAGTAAAACAAACAAAAACTTTCATAATTCATGGAGCAAGAAGTAAAGTACTGTGAAGAGTAAGCCTCAGTTACTGGGGAAATTAACCTGAAACTTACTGGTCCTGAGTTCAAAACCTCGATAAAGCAAGACTCCCCCCCCCCCAAATCCAACTTTCTTAATCCCTCTTGAGAGGAATACAAAAATAGCCAGCATTCAATAAGGTAAAGTGCAGTATCTGGTGTTCAATAAGCAATTACCAAGCATACAAAAAAGCAGAGAAATAGAACCTAAAATGAGAAAAGTCAACTACTGAAACGGAACCAGAAACTACAGGTAACAGAATTGGTAGAAAAGAACATTAAAATAATTATTGTAACTATACATGTTCAGGCAACAAGTTAAAAGATTTCACAGGTTAACTAAAGACATCCATTTGTTTTTGTTTTATTTGGTACCAGGAATCAAACTCAGGACCTCGCGCTTGCCAGGCAGGCGCTTGTGCAGCTGAGCTACATCCCCAGCCCGTAAGTTGTCAACACAGCCAATACTTTGTTTTAGCCTCCTCAATCGTTGTACCTACTGACAACATCTCCATCTCCTATCCAAAAAATGTCTTTGATACCAAAGACCAAAGTTCCAATAATGACAATCCTGACTCTCCAAGAACAACTTGGGGGGATTTTTAAAAAGTCTCTTAAAGCGATGTGATCCTGAGAGTCGAAGTATCAGGTTTTCTTAGTCACAAGGTTGTTCTTACAGCTAGCCAGTGCCAGAGCTCACATGAAAACATCATAGTCTATTTTTTTTTTTTTTTTTTTTTTTTTTTGGTGGAAATGGGAATTGAACTCATGACCTCATGCTTGCCGGGCAGGCATTATGCTGCTCAGCTATATCCCTGGCCCATTTTTTGGTTTTTTTTTTGGTACCAGGAATCAAACTCAGGACTTTGCACTTTGCCAGGCAGACGCTTATGCCACTGAGCTATCTCCCTAGCCTGACATCATATTCTAAATGTCATACTCTAAATGGGCATTTGGTTCCTGTCCTTTGCTGCCCCTAACCAACCCTCCCTTCAATGAGTACCTACGTCCAAAGACCTAAACTACTTGCACATGCTTTGAAACACAAAATGGTAAGACACAGACTTTTCTCTGAGAACATCTTATAACCTAGCTACATAGCCGGGCATAGTGGCACACGCCTGGAATCCTAGCACTCGGGAGGCTGAGGCAGAAGGATCGTTGCGAGTTCAAGGCCAGCCTGGGCTACAAAGTGACACAGTAAGACCTTGTCTCAAAAACACTGCCCCCCCCCCCCAAATCTAGCTACATAGATGTTTGGTGCCATTACAGAGTCAGAGATAGGCTGGTTTCCATTATAGGCCAACCTGGAGTTTTCATAAGATGCTGCAAAGAAGACAGAAAAAGTAAACTGGAAACAGAGGGTGAGATGAACAACATATAAAGAGCCAAGTGCAGAGGTTTTGCCACTGTGTGGGGAGGCATCAGAGTCCAGCATCTGCTGGAGGAAAATGAAAGGGCAACTGCTCACGGACCATCTCCTAACTCTGAGGTTCACAATTCAGGAGGAGGCAAATCCAGGGAGTAAGGAAGGAACTGCCAGGAAGAACTCACTTTAGAAGATCAGTGGAGAAGGAACTTCTGTTCCCAGAGTTGCGAAAACGGACCTCTCCCATGAGACGCGGTCTAAGCAACTCCGGGGTAGACGGTACAGTGGCTGAATGCAGGGAGAGGGGTCCCAGGGAGTTAGGAAACCTGAAACTGAAGCGGGCTGCACTTCAGCCCTAAGGCTCTGTGCGAAAGTGTGAACACGCTAAAGCTCACTTGGGAACAGTGAAAAAAACACGCTAACTTGCTAACGTGGTGGGCCACGGCAAGAACCAAGCCACCTGCTCTACATTCCCTGCCCCGTAACAAATAGGTTCCCTCAAACTGGGCCAGCTGGTTAATGGAGACTTGTTAGAGGAATAGCGGTGAGATTCTTCTACAAGAAAACCTTCCCACTTCTTCTTAGAAATGAGATGTTTTAATGTAAGTATTTACAAACAGACTATTTTCTGAGAATAAAAGAATTGTTAATGTCACTGCTCATTACCAGAATTCAAAAAGAAAAATCTAAGTAAAAATGTCTCAATATTAAAGCTGAGTGAGAATAGATCCAGTGACTCTAACTCCATCCACTTTTATTCAGATACAGGCTAAATGGCTACTCCTGGTCACCCTAGCGAACTGTCTGAAAGCAAAAGTACCATCCTAGTTTCCTGGCGTTCACAGCAGGACTTTCCCTCTACCCTACACTTCACAGCATATTCAACTGAGATTAAAACAACTTACCATTACAGAAAACACGGTTTGAAGGATCACCCACTGTGTGACAAAGAATCGTAACGCTGAGTGAGACCCCAAAGGACCAACTAAAGCAGCCCTTCCTTCCAGGCAGGTCAACTCCAAAACTGCCTACGGTATTTCCAGGGTGAAGAACCCACAACTTCCATGAACACTGCACACAATAGCTACCGTACTTGATACCGTCTTTTGTGTATGATTGGCCAGAATCTTTCACAAATTACTTACTGGCTGTTGCTTTAAATGCAGGGCTTGACGAAGAACAGACTACACTCTGCTAGAAGTAAGTACAAGCTTAAAGACAAACGCAGGCTTTTCAGTTTTTATGTCTATTTTCAGTAATCCAAGCGCTTCCTCCCAAGGCTTGTTTTTTATCCCTTTCACAACTCAGATTTCCTTCTTTGGAAGCTTCGGTTTCTCTTACTCATTTTCTAGTTGGACAATTTCTTTAAGTTACTGAGATCACTTTGAATTGTTTTCTAATGTCCCAAAGGGATACTGCACGATAAACACAATCCCAACAGTGAATAGTTTTCATGGCGTTACTGTATCTCAGACACTGAACTGCATACGCTGTGAAAGGATAAAAGAATGAGTGCGGTCTTTGCCTCCCATCCCAAGAGAGTTGCATAGTCCTATTCTAAGCCGATATCCCCCCTTCCAAGGTAGTACTTTCACCTGAAGACAGGTGTTTTTCCAAGTCTCAGAAGACAGAGCCACGGTGAGGCTCCGGGGCCGGAGTCGGACTAATGGAGACTGAGGCGGTGGCCAAGGGGGCCGGGCAATGACGGGCTTCAGCTGTCACAAAGGCACCCAGCTGCAGGCTCTGTAGAGAGCGTGACGCTGACAAAGGGGACCTGCGGGGCGGCAATGAGGAAACCAGGTGGAGCCTGGGGCCCGCTCCGCGGGCACTCTTGCTGAGGAGCTGGCCAGGTCGCAGAAGACACCAGGACACGGGCACACACCACGAGAACAAGGAGTGGGCACGTGTGCATTGCACACACCCTAGCCGGACCCCTGGGGTTTCTGTGTCGGTCTAGGGAGTACAGTCACACTGAATTCTTGGTATTCCTTTGAGTAGGTGCTCAAAGCCAGACTTAGTTCTGTTAGGACAAATACACTGCCTGCGCCCACCACACAGCGGTTCACCAGTTCCCTACTCACCAACGTGAGGCTCCAGCACCAGCTGCTCTCCAGCTCACTCCACAGACGGGAAGGGGAGGCTGAGGACCCTGCCCAGGGTCCACCACATGCCACGGGTAACCCCAGATCCACCTCTTTGTGGACCATCTGTCATCTTCATCACAGACTTAGGTTATTCTCCAAGTGTTTACAAACGAGATTGCTTTGCAAACAATAATAAATTA
This sequence comes from Chinchilla lanigera, assembly GCF_000276665.1. NCBI lineage: Eukaryota > Metazoa > Chordata > Mammalia > Rodentia > Chinchillidae > Chinchilla > Chinchilla lanigera. The sequence continues at coordinate 7,340,463 of NW_004955410.1, forward strand.
CCTCCACCTTTCAAATGTGGACAATGTATCTGAGGTCAGATGGACTGACCTCAACATGGTTGAGGAACGGACTCCTTAACATGTTGTGTAAGTCAGGTTTCCATGACTATGACAAATTACCTGCGATAAACATCTTAAAAGGAAGACAGGGAAGGGGCTGGAGATTTAGCTGAGGCATAACGCTTGCCTGGCAAGTGCAAGGTTGTGAGTTTGATCCCTGGTACCAGGGGAAAAAAAAAAAAAGGAAGAAGGATATTTTGCTCATGGTTTCAGAGGTTCAGTGGTCAGCTGGCTGCACAGCCTGTGACAAGGCAGCTCGTCCTAGCGGTGAGAGTGTGGCGAACTAACTACTCACCCCACGCAGTCAGGAGGCAGAGACGAACAGGAAGGGCCAGAGCCTCCTATCCCCTTCCAGGACACGCCTCCAACACATTGGGTCCTTTCACAAGGCCCCACCTGCAAAGACCTCAATAGTGTCAAACCAAGCCTTTAGCACACAGGCCTCCGCAAGAGACTTAGCCAAGCCACAGCACACGCGCTAAATGTTAAATTAAAAAGATTCTCAGTGTGAAACCATCTGCTGAAGATGCTAGAGAAGAATGTGACACTGCGGTGAGGCACTCAACAAGCAAATGGGACATTCCAGGCCCCTGTGCTAGACCTCATCTGGGAGGTGGAATTCCAAATCTTTTTTTTTTTTTTTTTTTTTTTCGTTTTCCTCCGGTACCGGCAATCAAACTCATGACCTCGTGCTTGCCAGGCAGGCGCTGTGCCGCTGAGCTAAATCCCCAGCCCCGGAATTCCAATTCCTTAGCTCTACAGTCATTTCCCAGTGTAACTGTCCACTGCGTCCCCATTCACACCATCTCCTCCAGCCACTCCGAGCTGTCCACACATGACATAAAGCCTGGCAACTCTGGTAGAGCATGCACCCTCCAGAAACTGATTTGCTTTTTGTTTTGTCTGAGACATAGTCTCACTATGCAGTTCAGGCTGGCCTTGAGCTCACTGTGTAGCCCAGGCTGGCCTTGAACTCACACTGATCCTCCTGCCTCTGCCTCCCAAGTGCTGGAATTACAGGTGTGCACCACCACGCTCAGCCCCATTTGCTTATAAGACTGAGTCACCTCTTAGCCTCCAAGAGAAATGAAAGGCAGAACTATGCGTGAAAGTCTATAACCCTAGCACCAGCTCTGTGCCTAGCACGTATTAAAGAGCTATCCATAGAATGGATGAAAGAAAAACCATAAAACTGGAATTACAAACTGCCTGGGCTGCTTCCCCTATTTCCTAGGCCGACCTCCTATCCTCACATCTTTCCCCAAACAGCAGAATTCATGTTCGGAGAATCTTTCAGCCCTACAAAACTGACCCAGCAATGCTGGTAGGAAGAGCAAGGGTATAAATAGAAAGAAGAGCTGTCAGCTTAAAGTCTGTTTTTCCAGTAAAACCAGTAAATGCATTTGCAAGCACAGTGTATGTACCTCAAGGGACGTGAACTGGGTCTGTCTTGCCTTAAGGCACTCCCCTTACTGCCGGGGTTGGGAACTCAGTAAATTTCCAGGTATAAATGACTGATCAAAACTTGACTAGCATTAAACTATAATCCAGAAACTCCTGAAATTCTGCCAAGATGATCAACAATTATATGAGTTGGACTTATTTTGAGAGATACAAACATGGCACCAATGACCAAGATCATTTAATTGACATTTTATAAAAGGGCAGGAGTAAGGAAAACAGCAGAGATTGTTGTTTTGCAGACATTAAGAGGCTGAAATACATTAAAACTATAGAACAGGGCTGGGGATTTAGCTCAGCGACACAGCGCCTGCCTGGCAAGTGCAAGGTCGTGAGTTCGATTTCTGGTACCGGAAAAAAAAAAAAAAAAACAACAAAAACTATAGAACAAATCTCCCAAGCACTACACTTGGGGAAAAAACACCATAAAGGAAAAGCCAATTAGAGAACAAAAATGGCTTCAGACTGACCAGCTATTTGCGAGGACCTGTTTCAGGTTGAGTTCAAGTTTGGCTACTTCCTGTGGTAAGGCTCCTCCTCAGAACAAGCGAGGGCATCTGGTGTCATAATCAGGATACAGCTTGGGACTGCCACAGTCTGAGGCCAGCTGACTGGGGCAATCTGACAGCAACACCTGCCCAAACATCAGTTTCTCCGCCTCTGTCAGTTTGGGGCAGTTTCAGTCAGTTTCGTCTCTTTCCCTCAAGTTATAGCTTCTCCGGGATTTCTGCTCTTCTAGCATTTCTACTGCTGACGCTGTGTCCTAACGTGAAACCTGCGGAGAGAATCTGGTCTGTGAGTCACGGTTTTGGACAGTATCTGTCTCTACTGGGCAGCGTTCTCTCCGACTGGCCCCACAGGGCCCATAGAGGCCCATGAGACAGCTGGTTGCTCTGGGGAATCAATTCCTGACCCATGCAGCTCTGGCTGAGCAAGCAAAGTGAGTTGGTCTGCTTCCCCTATTTCCTAGGCTGACCTCCTAACCTCACATCTTCCCCCAAACAGCAGAATTCATGTTCTGAGAATCTTTCAGTTCTACAGAACTGACCCTACAAAAGTGATCCATTCAGCTCTGGCTGAGCAAGGAAGAGGAGAAGCAGCCTAGGAAACAGGGGAAGCAGCTCAGCTTGGTGAACACACAGAAGCAATTTCCTGCCGTTAGCAGGTAAGAGCTGACGTGGGGAGCTCTCACCTGATGTGCCACCTAGTACCCGTTTCCACCCAACCTATAAACCTTCACAGTTCTCCCATGGCCTCTGCTCCAGTTTGCTCACTGACACCGAATGCTTTAGAAAGTTGGGAAGGGAAAAGACTGAAGGGGACGGTAGGGGACGACAGACAGAAGTGGCATCACATAGGTTGGCAGAGACAGAATCCTGAGCCCAGGGGAGGCTGGCTTCAGACAACACCATCTCCACAGAGCTGACGGGGGAGAAGGTGGTAGAATTCATTCACGAACAATTATCTCCATCTGTCCAAGGGAAAATGCGGGAAGTTGACATGAGGAGAGACCAGGAGCTTGAGGATGTTAAAGGAAGTTTGAAAGAGCCACTGTAGGGATCACATCAAGACTGATTTTTAAAACTGCCAAAATGGGATTTGGAGATTCCATAACATCCTGGTAGGCACGTGTGGCAGAAGCTCAACTTGGACACTCTCCAGCAGAGCAGATGACATGATGCCAGGACCGAGAGGCAGCAGACACCCAGACTCGGGGATGTTGCTAGAAGAGCCAATTCCAAGCTTGAAATAAGGTCACTGTCATCATCATCCATGCCCCCCACCCCGGCCCTGGTACAGGGGACTGAACTTGGGGACATCACACTGGGCTACATCCCCGCCCCTTTTAAAATTCTTTTGAGACAAGTCCCCAAGGCTGGGCTTGAACTTGTGGTCCTCAGGCCTTCTCAGTAAGTTTCAAAGTGCACCTGACAGTCCTGGGTAATTTAAGCCCTCTGATGATGCTGGTACCAATCAGGTAGCCGAGACCTGAGGGTGCACAACCATGTGCTGTGGGCGTGCTCTCTCCTGCTGAGTTCACAGGGCAAACACCATCATCCTTCTACAGTGAGTTTTATCATCTCATGCCATATCCAATTTTCTGTACTCAGATACAAACCAACCAACCAACCAACACCAATAACATACACGCATCTGCTGATAAAAAGCCTATGCACCTGCAATCATCAAAAGCATAGGGAATGTTTAAATTTTAAGAATTTATTCCAGTAAAAGACAAATTGCCATTAATTCCCCTCAAAACACATGCTCAGTATATCTCCCCTCACTTCAAACACTCACTGCGTTGTTCTTGGCAATGTAACTTTTACTGCAGTAAGTTTTTAAAAATGTAAACATCCTTGTTGTTCTAGAACACTCCCTGTAGGTACTGTGTTTCTTTCACGTTCTAGGATTTATAATAAAGTCTCAAATGTTGGGAGAGTTTTAAAACATTATTTTTATGACTACCAAATCTAAGTTATAACTGAAGTTTATGCTATTGTAACATAAAATTATCACAGAAATGTAACGACTTAAGAAAGTCAGTCGTAGAATGTTTTATTTAAAACTTACTGTTCAAACTTTCAAATACAACACATGTGGCAAAGAACAACAGTTAACATACAACATCTGCCACAACCTTTTGAACTGCCCTTTCTATATCATGTGATACGCTACAATTTCTTACATTCATGGGATTCTTAAAGGCAGCAATGTCAATGTTCTACTGTGAAACAGTTCTGTTAACATTCGAGAATTGCTTAAAGTAACAGCTTTTAGTATTCTACTGTTGCTCACATTAGTCACATAATTCAACATACTATTAATAACTCTTAATTCCCAGCTCTAAGTTAAACTGAACTTTGACCTAAACAAGCATTTCCCTAAATCAGCATACTTAGCTACTTTTCTCAAAAATATTTCCATTCTGAAATAACTTTTTATGAGATACAATAGTTTCATATTTTATTCCTAACAGAACTCATGCCGTACTTTTTTTTCTCAAAATATATTTGATATACTCTGTGCAAAATGTTAAGTTCTGTATAGGTATGTACCTTATTTTTGAAAAAGTTTATAAAATATAATTCCTACAAACAACCTCAACATTAGACAATAGAGGAAGAAAAAACGTATTAGACAAAGCCTAATTTTTCACATGAGAAACTAAGAATGTTCTTAAAGCTCGAGGAATACGTTCCTTGAAAACCCTCAGAATGCACTTTGGTCGTTATTAAACACATCAGAACAGAGGCCGATAAACAAGACGCTTCCTGTTGCCTTGGCAGGAAGGAAATGCACTGAAAATCAGTGAGGCTGACTCAAGGCTGGCCGGCAGGGGTGGTAAGAGCAGGGGGAGGGCCTGGCCCTGTTCTCCACGCACTCCTGAGCTGAAGATTGAGATGCGGGAATTAGAGCTGCACCAACCAAACACATTATTTACAATGAATTATTTTAAATTCCATAAAACATGGTAAAAACATGAGTATATTCAATATGATACACGTTGCACCAGGAAAATTCTCGATTGTTTCAAATAAATTCTTTTAGAAACCAGATGCTCTGCTGAAAAACAACACAAAATCATGTTTCATGTAATTCCTAAAACACTCTTGATTGTACAAATGTAACAACTTAAATCAAGGCCCAATGTAAGACACTACCATATTTGCCCTACATACCTAACATGCCACCATGATAAATTCTCATTGGACACTTGGCAAACTATTAAAGGGAGAGCAGTGAACTGCATCTAAAATAGCCCTTGTTTGATGGAGGGGGATGCACCGGATTAAGTTCAGAATTTGCAAGCTGAGGCTGTCTTTTCTGAAAATTTGGGTATAAATTTATAACTAGCAGTCAGAGGAATATTTTATTGGTTCTTAAGCTTATTCTTAAGTTGTTCATTTAAATGTGGTATGAACAGCATATACCATAGTGTACCATGAGAGGAAACTGTTTTACTTGAGTAAACATAATGTACTTCAGTAAGATCAATAGGCACTTCACTTGTGAGCTGAGTACAGACCTCACTCAAAAGGATACCATATCATGCCCCAGTACACTGTAACACACCCTATAGAAAGATACACAGTAAAAGTAACAATTTTTAAAAGTGCACATTTTGAGCATGCACAGTTGGAGCTGTGCAAACAGCCCAGTGTTTCAAATAAATACAATTATTACTAATTAATTTTTATCAAAATATCTTACAGTATGGTAACCATTTACAATTATTGCTCCATTAAGTGTTTTATCATCAAAGAGCACTTGTTCACCTGTTATATAATACCATATACATTAATACTGAAGGGGGTTTCAACTGCAGCTTAGTCAGTTTAGATCCTGGCATTGCTCTGAAATATTTCAAGAGAAACCCTGACTGGATCTTGATTTACCAAGGAAAATGGAGTCTGCATTTAGCTGAGTGCAATCACCGTTCCAAAGTTACAGAAGCTCTCCTCAAGTAAGGCAAGGTCACGGCACTGGTGGAGAAATGGTGCTTCCCAATGGCTTGTTTTCACGGGTTCTTATTTAGGAGCAATTAACCAGGGTCTCAAGTATCCGGATATCAGTTTCACCACCCTTTCAACAACTAAGAACATCAATGCTTAAAAATAAAATATAAAGACTAAAATAAATGTAAAAAAACAGTGAACAAATAAAATAAATATAAGAATTGCACAAGAGAGTCTGATGTAAACACTTCAATTCCCAGCGGAGACTCCTGAAGCGCAGAGTCAGCGACTGCTTTCCGAAGGCAGCCTAGTCAGTACTCAGATTCTGGAAAAGAGGCTACATCTTCTTTTCTCTGAATCATTATGATTTAATCTTCCACAGCTACAGAAAAAATAATAGCAGTAGTGGTCATTAGAGTCAGTTTCAATATGGCAACTTAAATTACATCATACACTGTTCTCTGAATTTCACTCACAAACAAGTATAGGTTTTTATACTTTAACTCCTTAATCTTTTTCTTTTTAAGGAGAACTCATCTTAAATGCAAAAAAAGTGAAAGTCAGATTTCTCTTACTTTCTTTTATAAGGAACTGGCAAAACACACTTTTACAAGGAACTGGCAAAACACTCTACTTGTTGGAAGTATGATCCTTTTACATCATACCAATGGGTACTTGTGTATAAACTAGAGGATATATACCATGCTACATAAATAATAATTTTTGCCAGCAAGAGAAATAGGTTTCTTTCTTTTCTTATCGAAATTATAGGAGAAAAAAATAAATACTTCCACTTATCCTAGATGACAATCCTATATTCTATATAATGAATTGTTTAGAGTACTATCAGTATTTGAAGCCATGAATATATATGGACATGAGATTTCAAGAGAATGATAGGGTAAAATAAGTGTCACAAAAATGCAAGAGTACTAAGAGATTAACACCAAACACAAACCACTTCAATTAATTACCACTTCAAATACTGAAATTATATACTGAAATTAAATCCAAAACCATTTTTACTAATTATACTCGATCTTATCAAATTGACTCCATTACTATGGACATGAGATTTCAAGAGAATGACAGAGTAAAATAAGTGTCACAAAAATGCAAGAGTACTAAGAGATTAACACCAAACACAAACCACTTCAATTAATTACCACCAAATTTATTACCTTTAAATTAAATCCAAGCAAGTCACTGATAACACCAGAAACAGCTGACAGGATGACAACCTGGGTGATGTTGTAAAGCAGCGGATTCATTGTAAGCCCATATAACCTAAACGGGCTGTCCAATTCCTAGCAGAAGACAAAAATGGAAAAAACAAAACAAAACAACCCACAAACCCAAAACCAAACAAACAAAAAAGCAAAAACAACCATTAGCCTCACAGCCAGTAAAAGTTATCAATTACTAATTTAGGGCAATCTACAATGAGCATTAGAAAGACATTGTTTTAAGGAAGTTATGAATTATGTACGTTTTTAGGAAGGATAAACTTAAATAAGTACATTTTAATACTTCTTATGTTTTTAAGAAAAAGTGACTTCCACTGAAGTAAGTTTATAATTAAATCTGTAGCTCCATTTTATATCCCAAATGATTTATAAGTATTTGGTTTAGTGGCTCGGTTAGGGATTTTTATAGAAAAGCTGAAATACAAACTGAAGGAGAACATTACCTTTTTGCAGAAGAATTAGAAGTTAGCCCAGTTTTTTGACAGTATGTATTACTATTGTCAAATATATATTTGACAATATATATTACTATTGATTCAATTAATTTTCATATATACAGAACTTTGATTCACAACTTTAAAGTTCTATTAATGGCAGGTCCTGTGCTAGACTCTGCAGAGTTAAAATTCAGTCCCTTACTTATTTTAAGCTGAAGGACCTTACAGGCTAGTAAGCACACAGCAATTCAAATACGTAAGTCTCGCCACAGAAAGATGGTCCTGAAACAGGGTGCAGCAAGCAGGTGTTCCAGCAGACGCACACGTGGCACACCTGCTGTGGGCAGTCTGAGAGGCTGGGGCGGGGAAGAAGTACGGAAGCAAGAGTCGGGCAGGCTGTGCTGACACAATGACACTAGGGCATGTGAGCAGGAGAGGAGGCTATCAGACGTGTGTGTGACACAGATCACAGGCTGGCAATGCGGCAGACACAGGGGAAGAGCGTGACACCGGAGCTAGGAAAACGGCAGAGAAGTTCTGTGCATCAGAAGCTCCTGTGACAGGCACACACCACACAGGATGGTACTGACAGCCAGAGAGGATGAATCAGAAGATGCCTGAAAGGCCGAACTAATGGAGCCGTGCAAGACGAGGGAGAAAGTGCGCCGGACACAAAGGCTCAGGCTTCGGGCCAGGGGACTACGTGTGACCAAACAGCATTATGCGATCCCGTGCTGTACCCTGTATTTTAGCTATTTTTATATTTCTCTCCACTCTGAGATTGCAGCTGCTCACTACATCTCACTTTTGCGCTCCCTCCTGTCTACCTCAGTGCCTACACTCTGACGATGCCAACAGACAGGCAGCAAGCAAGCACGCAACTCTCAATTCAATTTCAGATAGTTCTTCACAGAGCAACGGGGCAAAAATGCAGTCTGCCTATATTATTTTCATCTTCCTTTAAGGATACTTAAAGTAACTTGAAAAAGAAAGTGATTTGTAATTACTGTTTTATTACCCTTCCACTCACCTCTTCTGAACCCTCTCAATGGCTAAACCACTGTGAGGCATACCTTCCATACCTAACTAGTATATTTTGGCTGACAGGAGAATTAACCATACTACTGAGACACAAATAATTTCATACTACTCTCTGAAAACTTGTGAATTTTCCCAGTTATTATGACATCAAATATATTTCACTTGATTACCAAAAATGATTTATAAATTGTTTTTGATAATATATATTTATTATGATGACTATGTATTACTGCTGCTTAACTCAGGCCAAGCAGAAAGATGATTTGAGAAACATAAAATTTCCCAATTTAATGACAAATCTTAAAATGTGTTTCATTGTGGTCCAGGAGGCATGAATTTCCAGAGGCATAAAGTACCTCTATAGCCCTCTAAGCATCAGTGATGGTCTCAATATACATTTCGCAAATAAATTATTTAGATTATTAATTATTGCTATAATCATTAATATTATATAATTATTAATACAATTATTAAATATTATTATAATATTAATTTGATATCTCATTATTAGTGAGATGTCAAATTAAAACACCATATGTATACTCAAATATAACTTGGAAACAATTTGTATAATCATGAAAAACAAATACAAATAGGACCTACGAGGGGCTGGGGATTTAGCTCAGCGGCAAAGCGCCTGCCTGGCAAGCACAAGGTCATGAGTTCGGTTCCCGGTACCGGAGAAAAACCAAAAAAAAAAAAAAAACAAAAAAAAAAAACAAAAAAAAACAAATAGGACCTACGGAGTCTAAGATATAACGACAGAATAATACATTCTATAGTATCCATTTGCAATTTATTCTTACCTTTAGTAGTTTAGTAGCCAGTTTTAAAACATTATTCACTAGTGTCAGCTCCTCCTTTTTGTTAGGTTTCTTCTCCATTTTCAAGTAGAGGTTTATCTTTTATTTTAAAAATGTAAAAAAGATTTAGAATGATAAAAAATATTCTTCCATTCTTCCCTCCACTGGTTCCTTCCTTTCCTGCTGGGAACAGAACCCAGACCCTCATGCATGCAAAGCGAGTGCCCTACTACTGAGCTACATCTGCAGCTCACAAATATGCATTTGCAAAAGGCCTGAAAGATATTCGGCAAAATATTAACAGTGATCATCTGGGCACTGATAGTATATAGGATTTTAATATTCTTTTTATCCTTTACTATACATTCCAAATCTCCTGTAATAAACTAATTTTGTAATAAGAAAAACAGTAACTGTTAAATATTTTTCAAATGTAATCAAATCCAAGTCCCATAGGCAAATCTACTTAAAAAAATTACAATACACTAAATTCGTTTGTGACTTCTTTAGTAAATTAAAAAAATGTGCATTTTAAATTACCCACCCTGTAACAGACAATTCTGGGGTGCCGCCCTGGGCACAGCTCCTGTCTCTGGAAACGCGCTAGGCCCAAGCTTGTGGAAGCAGCACCTGCGGCAGCTGCTCACCCACTCAGTCCCACCTCCTCACCCCCCAAACCTGCAGCCACAGCCCCAACACCACCCAGCTTGTCAGTCATGACCGGTGGGACTAACACGTCTGCCGGACAGCACAGCTGCATGAGCTGGGAAGCTAGTAAGATCAGGGTAGAATGCAGACCGAGGCAAACGAAAGCCCAATGGGAGCTAAAGCTGCGAGGCCTCGAGCCTGCAGAGGCACTGGGCAGTGGGTGTGGGCAGAGGCTGCAGTACACGTTCTCAGAGACCCTTGCCTTTGCTGGCTACTCTCCCCTTGCCCCTTAATTTAGCTCACTGGACAGGGCTACTGAGTCTTCAAAATCAAATTATTACTAAAATATCTAAATAAGTTCACTGGCAGCAAGTTTCTTTATAGAAACAGTAAGGAAAATGTTTAATTCATACAAAGTAAAATGAGATAGCAAAATCTTTATGCTTTGCCCTTTACACCGCACAAGGATTCATAGTTGTCTGACTATCGCTCTGTTACTCGGAAAAGCAAACCTGTCCTATGCAGGTGTGACTATCCTGAGGCTTGCACTGCAAGCCACTTGCCCTTCTAAAAGTAGAACACAAATAGTTTGGAAAGGAAGTTTTCTTACCTATCTATCAACTATATTACAAATGGCCTAAGACATTTCCTCTTCATTCAGTGTGACCAGGGCAAACCACTATTTCTATACACAACACTCCCTTCTTGTCAAATGAAAATGGGACATAAAAGCACGAGACGAGAAATCTGAAGGCGGAAGTGCCGAAGAAAGGCTTATGTCCTACCAAATCTTACAGCACAAATGCCCTCGATTAAATATGATCCTGAAAACATGAAGTGAAAATATTTTAACTTAATATGTGGACTCAGAGATCGACTTACAGCACAGTGAGCTCACCTGCTCAGTAAGTAATATTGAGGTATTGCTGTACTTCTTACTTGTTTCTGACCCCAGGGTAACGAATCGTAAGAGAAAGAGTGTTAAGGAGATGCACCAGATCACCAGTTCCCAGTTGTAGTGGCAATCGAGGAAGATCTCATGCACGTGAAGCAGCTGAAAATGTAGGAAAAAAAGGCACCATGAAGCAGTCGTACAATTCAAACAACTGCACTGGAAAAGAAAAAACATGCTTTATACAGACTGTTCATAAATGTAATGCCGCATTTTGAAAATGTTCCATATTCATTATGAAACGTAACAGCAGAAGTGTACAGAATAATGTACTCAACTGCCGTGGGCCGAGTTTTGTCAGATCTTAGTATTTTGCAGTATTTGTTTCAGATAGATTTTTAAAAAATAAAATGTCTTCAAATTAGTTGTTCAGATTACCAGATGTAAGCATGCAATATTGGTAAAAAAAAAATTTAAGTATTAACTGTTCCTTTCAATAGACCAATAGAAATCAGCAGTGAAAAAAAAAAAGAAAAGAAAGAAGAAAAAAAAGTCACATGTTCAGTTAAACCACTTTCAACTTCTTCTGTGGCCCTGACCTCTGACTCACAAGCTCTGGCCCCACCCTGAGGTAGCAAACTTTGGGCTTACCTTTCCCATGTACGTTTTTAAACTCATATATACCCTTAAGCGGTACTCATGAGTATTACATTCTTTGTCAACATGCTGCAACTTTCTTTTTATGCCACTGAACCTCGTCTGCAGAATTTACCCACACTTCCAAACTTAGCTCTAAATGTGTTTATTCTGACTGCTAAAAGAGGTCTTATAGAATGAAGTCTGTTTTCACTCTGGCTATGCGATACACCAGAATTTATTGACCTACTCTACCAATTAACATTTATATTGCTGCCTATTTTCCACATTGAAATGAATGCAGCAATAATAAGCATACACACACCTGGGAGATCTTCGCTAGGAGTGAACACCCAAGAGTAAAACCGTAATGTCCTATCGTCCACTTTACTACATATTACAAATTCGTCTCTGAAACAGTCCCACCAGTTTATACTCTCGACAATGTTTTGAATGACTTGCCTTTGTTTTTGCCTACAGGTATTATTATCCAACTTCTGAAGATCTGCCAGTCTGGTGTGTAGAGTGTTCTCTCACTATTTTAATGTTACTCCCCTACACTTAGGGAAGACAAGTGTGTCTCACAGGTTTGGTCACTGGGTCCCTTGTGTGAGAGTTATCTTTTTATAGTCAGTGTTGTCTTTCTTACTATTAAGTCGACTTTATTATTAAAAATTACTTACATATTCTACATAATGGTTCTATTTAAAACATGTATTTTTCTAAAATCTTTCTCCAAATTCTGGTTTGTTCTTTACGGTTATCTCTGGTGGTTCTTAAAATTTTAATTTTTACATGTGTTCAAATTAAAATTGTTTTTCACACTGGGATCTTTAAGCCACATGAAATGTACTTTTATGTATAGTGTGAAGTCCTTTCATTCCATTCCAATCTTATCTCGTTTCTCCGCAGTAGAAAGCTGTAAAGCTTTCTTGCTCTGATTTGTAGTGCCACTTTATCCCATATCATGTGAGGGTTGCTACAACCCCACTTCGTCCCACTGGTCACAGTATACCTGTGCAGAAGTCACAGTCTGCCATAACTCTAAGTTAGTCTTGTAGGTCTTTTCTATTTCTGGGTCCTTAAAACTATCTGGATTATTCTTGTCTCTTTGTGCTTCCAGATAAATTTTAGAAAGTTTTGGATTTGAGTTTCCTGATCTACAAACATAGGCTGTCTTCTTTCAGAACTTTTAATAAAGTTTTAATTATATTTCTCTGTAGGGTCCTAAACATCTTTTGTTAGATTTATTCATAAGAACCTTGTATTTTTTTCTTCCTTGAAAATGACATATTCAGCTTTTGTATATGGAAGAGCTCAGTAAAGGACGACTCACTTGCTATATCTAGCTTTAGGTTTTTTTTTTTTTTTTTGGCCCTGGAGCAAAGAATAATTGTGTACTTTTTTTTAAAGGAAAAAGAGAAAGAAGAAAAGAAGAAGAATGTATTTCAGAGCATGTTAGATGTCAGGAAAGGTCTAAAATGCTACCTTCCCTTGTTTATGGATAGCAGTTTACCAATCCCTATATAGAAACAAAATTGATTTAACTTTGATGTTGTATCTATTTTTGTTGATCTTGATCTTATAAAAATATTGCAGTATTTTTATACAGTTATTCTTTTTATTTATTTTGGTTTCAGGAATCAATGCAATACTTTTAATAGCGTTTATCACACCATTTGCATATCTTTCACAGACAATGATTTATTTGTTCATGGTTATTATTTGTTGTTTTTGAGACAGAGTCTCTATGTTGCCCAGGCTGACCTTGAGCTTGAACTCGTCTCAAGTAGTTGGTTCACTGTGTTGAAGGCCAATGACTGTATTTTTAACTTCTCTGAAGTGGCTTGGGGCTTTTTTAGATCTCTCTCTGTGTTCTTTTCTCACAGCATTATCTATGTCTTTAATCACTTTAAACAAACTTACAGTTTTTATCTGATTAGTCTAGGAAATCTAACCCTGCTTATTTATTGATCCAATGACTCACTTTGAATTCTTTTCTTCAGGGTTTTAAACCCGGCACGACTGTATCTACGGAAAGCCTGTGAGGTGCAGAGGAAGTCTTATCCCCAAATGGTCTCGGTTTTGTTGCTGCCTGGTGTCCATTGGCCTAGGACCAGTTTAATGGCCACGCTGGTTTTCTTCCTATGTTTCCATGGAGGCTTAGGCCCTGAAGGTACATGTGGAGGGAGGTCTGCAGGTCAAGGCCTCAGTCCCTCACCTAGACATGAAATTCAAGGCCCTCGGGTACCAGCACCCTTTTACCTCAGGGCCACCGTGAGACACTGCATGCACTAACTGCCTGCTTTTCATGTTCATCTTCATTACTGTCCTATGAACTCCCATGTGCACGCAGTACATACACAGATAAGCTGGGCTCTTCCTTACTAGCACCGGCCAGTGTGTGGAAGCAGAACTCTCAGGTAATCTCTCACTATGGAAGCACAAGTCTGCAGTGCACTTCACAGCACACAGTGACCCGAGGAACTTCTGCATTTTCTAAGTTTAACCCCTGAAAATTCTTTTTCAGGGATGTGCCAGTCAAATTAGAGACTCAGAGATAAGAAATTTTAAAACTTAGTATTAAGCATGAATTAACCAGACATTGGTGGAACGATTTGAAAACTCTACTGGTTCGTGTTTGCTTTGGGATATAAAGACAATCCGATGGATTCTAGACAAAAATGAATTACTATACATGTTCACTCAGACACTGGAGCATATGTTCACAACACAGACGTGAGTAAGATGCATTTCCCTATTCTACGGAAAAAAATAAAGTGCAAAAGGTCAATTTCAAAACTTGCTTGTCCAAGTAGGTTTAATTATATTATTATATTTTCTTAAAAGCCTTCCAAAACTTAATATAGCTGATGAATTAATTGCAATTTGTAGCAAGTTAACTCACCTGAGCACAACAGATAAATACAACTGAGATAGTCAACAGGAAGGCAGATGAAACTATGACATCAACGGATCTCTGTGGACCACGACGCTAGAGGGGAAAAAGGGAAAACACTTTTACATACGTTAGTTAGCAGCTAATGTCCATGCTTTCAACTAAGGTGTTGATCCATCACTGTAGGTTGGTTAAAACTTACAATGTTGCAAATATGCCTAACTTATCAAATGAATTTTTAAAGTGCTAATATTTCCTGACAATTTGAAACATAAAAGTCTGTAAAGCAGAATCTATAGCATAACATTCAAATATTTCTTTTTAAACAATATTATCACTTATTCAACAACAGTTTCTTAAGCACACACTCAAAACTGAACAGTGCGCTAGGTACAAGAAATAGAACAGAGAACAAAACAGACAAACTCTCTAACTTCACAGGTACCAGTAGGGAAGCATGACATCCAAGTCATAATCACAGACACAGTACATCGGGTGGGTGGTAGGAAGGAAAAGTACAGTGAGGATGCCTTGAGATAATTGTCGGGGAAACTGAACTAGGATGGAGTTCGGAATACTGGCCCGGAAGATCTCCCACATTAAGTGATATTCACACAAACTCAGGGGCAGGGGCAGGGGCAGGGCAGCATGTGGCAATATTGCAGGAAGAAAGAAAAGCATGCACAATAAAGCTGAAGGATCACAGTGCACTTAAAGAACTGAAGCAGTCTGGAAGATGAGAGAGGGAAGTGTTTCAAAATGAGCCAAAAGAGATACCTGGGTGAAGTAGGGCCTGGATCATGAAGAACATTACAAATCACACTAAGGTTTTATCGTTTACTCTAAGGGCAGTGGACAACTTTTTAAAAGTTTAAGATTTGTACAGTCAATCCACGTTTTCAGGAGACTAAAGAAAACACTGGAGAAAGGAAATGTGAAAGCTGGAGGGCTAGTTAAGAGGCACCTGAAGAAGCCTATCACAGAAGACGACGGCAAGTTTCAATTACGGCTGGAGAAATGGAAACAACTATAAATAGATTCAATACAATCTGGAAGCAGAAAGGCTAGGAACTGCTGATAAAATGGACGCTGGAAATCCAGAGAGGGTAACTACCAAGAATAAGTCCCGGGTCCTGGGTTTACACACGTCCTTGCCCAAGTGGAAGCTCCTGAGCATTCTAATTCCTGACCTAACCAATAGTAGTAGCAGATGGTTAACACGCCTGTTGAATGCTTGTTGAATGAAATCATCAGTGAACAGAACTCAGTACCAACGTAGGGATGATAAAGAGAGGACATGTTGAACGGATCCCCACTAACCCAAGCAACAAAGATCAGTTCATCCCTTGCACAGCAGAAAAGTCACAGTGAGAAGCAGCAGTCTAAGCCCATTTGCAACATTTCCCAAGGAAGACTAAAAGAACGGGATTTAGCAAGTTAAATAAATAAACACAACAGTACATTTTTAAACATAAGGGTAAACAGTGCAAATTTTAAAAATTTCTTTTGTTGTTACTAAAAAAATTAAAGATCTAGGTACTTCAGAAGATACTTGGTCTTGGGGTCAATTTTAATAATGCATAGAATATTTTGAACAAAATATCCTTCCGTCTTCCTGACTAAATGTAATAAGGTTCACTGGTATATAAGATTCACTGCTGTTTAACCTCCAAACCAAAAATCCCAGAAAACCAAAGTATTGCTGAAACTAATTCAGATGTCTCTGTTTTTCTACTCATTTCCATATCTTACTTCCATAAAGAGGAAAACTGTTAAAAAGATTAAAGAAGAGAATAGCATGGAAAGAATGACTAGGAATTGCAGGTTAAAATTTAAAAATAGTAATAGCTCACGTCAGTGAGGAGACTCATTAGTTACAAAATTTTTGAGATTCTTTTCTAAGTAGCGGGCTCCCTCTGCTGGTTTACAATAACCATTCTAAGGAGAAGCAAAACCCTTAACCCAGCGTTTGCAGGACAAACTGGTGACTACATCTGCAGACACATGTATTGGCAAAGAAACCGGAACTATCAGAGGAAGCCAGCATTCAGGAATACTTGTATCACTACCATTCTACCTTAAGATAGGAACGGAGAGATAGCCACATTTTTATATTCTGTACTTTCTTCAACCGGAAATGAGGAACCTCAGATTTTCGAGCCCTCCTTGCAGATGTTAAATGTCCAAAGAGTTTTGCAAAAAGCAATCGCTAAAAAAGATTAAGATGGGGATTAATTTTTAAGTAGATTACCACAGAAAAACAAAAATCAACAAAAAATGGATTGTTATGATTTTATTTGGTTAAGTACTATAAAAGTAAAATAAAGTAATTAGGTCAAAATGATTTAGTGAAATACTAGAATACTTCAGGAATACTTTGAACATTATGAAAAAGATAAAATACTCTATTTAGAAGCTTATATTATACTCACCTGTTTGTAAGTTCTTTCTGCTACACAGAGCAAAAAAAAGAAAATCCATACAAGAGACACACGAACCACAAAACTTATTATAACCATAGAGAGAACCATGACGTCTTCATTAGAACCAAACGCAATCACATAAAGTTCGGAAGCAGAATGTGCTGTAAGTTGTTCCAAGTCTGTGGCTTGAGAGAGCCGGAAAACAAATGGTGTTAAGCCCAGGATTAGAGAGATTGCATTTCCAAAAATCTGGTATCCTATTCCTGGTATATGGCTGTTCACCTTGAGCGAGTGGGCAGAAGAAAAAGAAAGGCACACACTGTTTTATAGAAATTAAAATTAATTCCTATTGAGCCTTATTTTGTTTATAGAAACAGAAAATCATTTTGTTAGAAACTATTTTACTATACAGTGAAATTTAAGAGCCTATCACACATAAATTATACATCACTTATTTCTTTAGTTTTTAAAATAATTCTTTACTGGGGGCCGGGCATGATGGTGCACGCCTGTAATCCCAGCACTGAGGAGGCTGAGGCAGGAGGATCGTTGCGAGTTCGAGACCAGCCTGGGCTATAAGCTCAAGGCCAGCCTGAACTGCATAGCGAGACCCTGTCTCAAAAACAAAAGACAAAAATAATTCCTTACTGGATTTTAATTTATGTAGATGCAAAACCATTTTCTATCTCAGTCTTACTCAGACTGTGAGAAAGAATTCTATGCATTTCATTATTTTACAGGTTAAGAGTATTCACAAATACTTCAGAATCAGCAGAAGGAGATCTTATACCCACCTATACTGTAGAATAGAAAGGGGATCTTAGCTAACTTTTTCTCATATACTTTAGGTAAATGAGACTATTCTTCTAAGTTATCTTCTAATTCACAGATCATTAAGCTTCAGAGCACCACCAGATCCAAGTTTCCAGAGACTCTAACTTACTGGTTTTAACTGTCAGACTGAGATATGTAAAGGGTACATATTAACTTCAAGATCTACTTATTTTAATATGTAGTCTATAAAAAGTAAAGATAAAAATTCTAACATAACAGTGCACCAAGTAAAGTTAAAATTGTAGGTTAGACCATGCCTAGTTATCCAAAATCAGGAAATTTGTTAAATAGCAATCATCTGATAAAGGAAAAAATTTAATGGAAATTAAAATTAAAATCCACAGTATTTATACTCTACTTTGTACTACTCAAGATTTATAACACTCTCTGCGTTATTTCTATATACTTAAGTAAGCAATTCAGTACAAAGACAAATTTTCTGTTTTTTTTTTTAAGTTTTGGGTTCTAATAAATAAATGAAGTATTAAAGGTGATACAGAAAAGCAAGTCTTCTTCAACACCTGTACGTATCTAGCAGTTTCTCGTTTCAGTATCCACTGAAAGCAAGAAAGAGAATCACACAAAAGAGGAAAACTGTAACTGCATTATCTATTCTTGGTCAGAGGAGTGAAAGTACTAAGAGCCCACGGCGGCTTGGCAAAGGATCGCTGTTTAAACTGCCGACAGAGACAGACGCATACAAGGGTTCTCCCGAGTGAGGACACGAGGAGAGCAGGGCACTGACTCGATGCTGCAGTGACTGTGCTCCATGCTGGCAGCCACCGACTTTACACTTGCCCTGAAACAATACAATCTACAACTCACTCTGTTCATTATCATCCCGCTGATCTCAAGCACAGACATGTCCGCTTTTTTGCAGTCGTTGCCTTCCCACACAATCGCGCTTATCTTTTCCAATCCGGGGTGAGAGCTGTGGAGCCAGGGCAAGTGACTCTACGAAGAAATCAACAAAACTGGTGAATCGACCTGCACATTTCATAATAAAGCATACATATGAACCTAAACATACAGCCACACACTTAACTACTTGTACGTACATTTACCGCATTAACGGAGCACACATACCTGTACAGTGGCTATAGCTATACACCGTTTCAACTACAGTAAATTCTAACAAAATTAATGTATGTGTTAGATAAACGGCATAAGAAGTAGAGTTTAAAAATGCAGAACTTTTATGCAGTAGGTATTAGGCAACATGGCATTCAAAAATATACTAAAATGTGTCAGTGAAAGTACTCAGCTGTCAATCTGTATGGCTTCAAAATAGTCACCGTGAAAGACAAAGGAAGTCGAACTGTCCATATTGGTCACTGCGCAACTAATGATCAGGCCACACGAAAGAGCATGGCCAAAGAGATGTGAGCCTCTGAAAGCCTACATAGTGATACAGTCTCACTGTGAAAAAATTCTTCCTTATACTTACCTTAAATATCTGATTCAATTACATTTATGATATTTTAATCTAGAATTTCTCCGAAGTGTCAGCTCAGCCTTTTTCCCCAGATAGAGCAAACACTGTAAGCTGAAGCACACAGAACTAGAAGCATTCTCTGAAGTAGGGATAAAGTGTCTCTCCATGTTTCAAGGAATAAAAGAGTAAAGGGGAAGATTGAAAACTTTAGTACTAAATCCTTAGTATTAAGGATCAGATGCTCAAATTTGTTTTTGTTTTGTTTCAGCTCAATCAGTAAGAAAATGAAACTTAAAAAGAGAATAAACAGTTGGGTTAAAGGTAGAAGAGAATTAATGAAATAGTAACCTTTACATAATCGGAACTTTAGAGGAAAAGTATCACTAAAAGATCACACTCAGAATAGAATGGACTTACATCACAGTACGTCTAACGTATAATTTTTAAGGACTACTATACTTCTTTCCCACATTTTATAAGAAAGAATAGGTATGTCATTCACAGGAAAACAGTCAATGGATCTTTGATTTTCTAACACTAAAATTTTACATTTCATTAAAAGAACTTTTAACAATGAATTGAAGGATTTTATGCAATGTTTTATTGGAGGACACGATGTGATTAAAATTCGGCAAATATTTCTGTAAATTTAAGGAATAGAATTTTTCCTCTGGGAGAATAAAGTTGCACTGGCTCATTTTAATTGAAGTTGTCTAATAACAAAATGTGAGAAAACAGGTAGGAACTTTCTATCTTTTCCAAAGGTGTAAGATTTTAAGGTATATACTTCACTATTTGAGGGCCTTTAGAGCTAACAGATACTAGTGATTAATTATTGATCCCTTCAAATGGTATTTCATAATATAACTTATCTTCAAACAAAATATTCCAATTTGGGACAGAAATAATTTGCATCAACATACAGTATGTATCCAACTTCTCTGAAAATTTAATTATAGGAGCAAAATAATGGAACCAAAAGGCTAGAAAGAAGAACAGGAGCCTGAATGGAAAGAGTGTGGAATATGGGAGGTACAGGTTTTAACCACGGCTTTACAGACAACTTTTCTCCTCCGATCTCAGTTTGTAACAAGAACTAAAGGTCTTCCCAGTTACACGAAGAAAAACAAATCAATACCAACAAGGTCAAGCTAGTGATAGAAATGGGAAAGGAACAATTTCTTTACTGTCCTTCCAAGTACTTAACTTTGTTACCTTCCCATTAGTCTAACAGCGTTTAGTATTCTTTTTTAATTGCAAAGAGCCAGTAAGCAAAAGAGAAGATGACAATTAGAAACTGGCAAACGTGAAGAATTCATTGAAAGAAGCCTGTGTCTGTCGTGAGTGTGCGCGTCAAATGTACACCGAAAGCCACTCGTTGGGACTGGCACAGCCTACCGTGTGTGCAAAGTCACGTCATCGGAAAACCTAGTTTTTCTTTTAAAGGCTCAGGGAAAACATCACAGCAAATACTCAGATCTTATAATTTTACCATACAGGGCCTTAATAATGTTTTCAAACTAAAATCTGGAACTCTTAGTGATTACGTGTCTATGTCTCAACTGGTTTGCCCCTTGTTCATTCAGAACTGCCTGAAGAGTTTAGCACTTCAATGGAGACCATGTTTTATTTCTAATAAATTCACCATGACAACTGCTTTACTGGTGTTTCCAACTATGGACATGTAGTCATTAAAATCTGGCCTTACCTACTAAAAAATAAATGTCACATGGCACGTACCTAAGCCATGACTACAGAAGGAACTTCTCTTACTGGCAGAAATGTTTTTTCCTTTTTAAAAAGAAAATAAACAATGAAACTACAAATTTGGGGATATTGTGACCAAAATACACTAATTCAAAAGGTCAGTGTTTCTTTATCTTTATGGTAATTTTCTACCTTTATGGTAGGCAGGAAGGATCCTGCAAACCTAACCTAGACTTTGGCCAAACAAGAACCCTGAAGCTATTCATTATTCGGTGACAATGACGACTACTGGGAAGGGGACCAGCATGCCCGCAGCACAAGGCAACTCACGCAACTCACGAGCTCTGTAGGCCAGCAAGAGACAGCGCGATGTGAACACTGCGACTGCGCTCTCTAAGGAAGCCACGCCGCAGCTCACGGAGAAAGAAAAAGCTGTAACATCACCTTAATTGAATGCAAGTTTTTCTTCACCACTATAAAATCTGTACATACACTCCAAGGAGCTCAACTGATTGCCCCATAGTTCAACACTGTAAACCAACCTGATGGAAAGGGTCGTCTCTATATTCTTTTTTCACACATGGGTTAATCTGAGGATTTTCCACATCTGTCTCACTGGTACAAGATGAACGGCATTCTGCACAATGTAACAAGTCTTCCCATAATACATCTTCTGTTTCAGATTCTGGCCTTGTGCTCTCAGAATCCTGTCTGGAACTTGAACAGCGAGAGCTGCAACTAGTACCCGATTTAGGGGCATCCTGAAATCAAGATATTCTTTGACATTAATACAATTTATGTATCCTTTCCAACTAAAAGGATTCTATCAGAAGCATACATTGCTACTTTTCCCAAAACTAACACTGTCAAAAGACAGTGAAAGAGGTAACAAAACATTAAAAATACATAATTTTTAAGGAGTAATAAAATGCTCTCACATCAAAATTTACCTGATTTCATACTTCAGCTGGGGTATTCTGCTTACAAAACTATACTGTTTTCTCTTACACTGTGTGTGAGGGTCAGACGTCAGGAAGGCAGAGACCAGCCCTAGCTTGTGTGACTGCACAGGGAACAGCAGCCTTCTTCACTCATCTTGAAAAGGTGCTCTCTTACTCCCATACTTGTCACTCACCTACTGCCTGTCTCCCAAACTAAAACTTCAAATGGATAACCTACACCAAGATGGCAACTGGCAACTCCTGCTCTTCAGATAATCTGTGGTATAAAATGAAAAGCTAAAATCCACGAGTGACTCCTAAACAATTTATTTTATCCTAGTTTTTAAGGTACAAAATATGACATGAGTAAAATCTTAATTTAAATTTTAAAAATGTTTACTGAGTAAAGAGTGGTAATAGCCATACCTATAACTAATTATGCTCAAAGTCTGGATTTGCTTTTAGCTGTCCTCTGTCACTATGGTTTGTCAATCCTACTACTAAAATGTTTCATATGTATCCCTTTCTCCTTCCCATGATCATCCGAATCCAGATTTTCATTCACATCTTAACTGTGAAAAGCGCCTCCTACCTGATCCTTACCCTTCCTTCCACATTAATCTGACTGACGAATGCCTCTCACCCAAATCTTTCTGCATGCTTTTCCACTGCTGTCTGCTGGGTAAAGCTCAAATTCCTCCTGCGAGCCTACGAGTCTGCAGTGCTACGTTCTCACCCACTTCTTTCCTCCAGAGGTACCAGGCTACTACGTGTACACGGCTACTCTCTAGTTCTTTCCCACTCTAGCCATAATATATATATAGCCATAAAATATATATATATATATATATATATGTATGTATATGTATAGTCAAATTTAGAGCAGATTTATTATTTATTTGAAGGGAATAAGAATTGAACACAGAAATGTCTTGTTTCTGTCAAGTTATGTAAAATGTTGCTACCCCTAGCAATCTGTGAAGGCCAGTCTTTTCTCTCCACTGTAAAGACGTAGAAATTAAACTATTTTCCCCAAGTCACTTAAATGATCTGACTCCAAGTCCACATTTTCTTTATTATGCTTCCCATCAAATACTACCTGCATTAGATGAAAACCTAATCTACAACAGGGAGTACAATTTAAAAGATACTAGTGAAAGCAGGATGGAGTCCAACAGGACACACACATGAGAGAAGCTGTCTTCTCCCCAGGACATTTCCTGCATCCCAAACCACCAAGTAATTCCACCAGCACCTGCCCCACACGAGGACTGAAATCAGCCAATCAGATACAGTCCTCATTAGAAAATGTGAAGAACAGGCGAAAGTCTACGCAGGAAATGACGAGACCCCCAGCTCATCTCTTGTGCTCTGGGTGTCAAGCACTTGGCAGCCTGGTGTTTATCTACCGCCCCAACCTAGAAGGCTGGACAGCTCTTCCTGAAAACGCTGATGCCCTATAAGGATACTGGAATAGCCTTCTCCGGCTGACATCAGAAGGCCAGGTTCCTGACCCTTCTATCTTCGGGGAAGCTCTCTAACCCCACCTTGCACGAACTGCTTCCCCCACACATTTTTAAAGTTCCTTTCTCATTTACTCACTGGAATGCTTTTATAAATAGAAACTGTGGTTAAACTCTTCTATCTGTGGCCCCTGAGACAATCTGAAAAAAACATCATAGTCTCTGATAGCTTCCTTGCTTTCCATCATACCAAAAGTTTCCTGTAACCTTCAGGAACTAGGAAACCATCATTTCTTCAGAAGCATAGCTTTTTGTGGAACTTTCTTTAAAAGAGATAACAGCACATTCTAGGTACTAGAGTTGCTTGCTCTTCTTGCCCAAAGGAGTATGTTTTTGGGAGTGGGGGTGCAGGGTGTCTCACTCTCACAGAAAAAAAAAACAACAACCAGCAATTTGGAGAGATTAATTTGTAATACAAATAAAAAAGCAAGAACAACACTACAAATCTGTTTCCATCTTAATTTTTCAAAAAAAGGTCTATTTCGGTTTTTTGAAGAATATTGTTTGGGTCTGGGGATTTAGCTCAGCAGCAAAGCGCCTGCCTGGCAAGTGCAAGGTCGTGAGTTCGGATCCTGGTACCAGAAAAAAACCAAAAAAAAAAAAAAAATTGTTTAAAGTTGATTTGACTTGAAAAGGTAAAACCTTCTGGAACTGAATGCAGCTTTTAAAATATTCTTTAGTCATAATCAACCAATATATATTAACTAACTATAAGCCTCACGTAGGTTGAAATCTAGAAAAAATTTAACGAACGCATTTATTTCCAAATCAAGATTAGCAAAACAATGTTCTGTCTTTTAAGAATCTGGAAAGCTAGGGCCGGGGATATAGCTCCAGGGCACAGTGCCTTGCCTGGCAAGCACAAAGTTCTGAGTTCAATTCCTGGTACCACAAAAAAAAGAACCCTGTAAGTTATAACCCCAGCACTCAGAGACAGAATGATCCCAAGTTTGAGAATACACTGGGCAACTTAGGGACTTTTTAAAGACCATGTCCCCACCTCCTAAAAAAAAAAAATAGCGCAGGGTGCACTGGGGATGTCGCTCTGGGCAAAGGCCATGGGTTCAATCTCTAGAAGCGTCCCCAGCATGAACCTCAATAGCTCCAAATACAGCTGCCAATCAAGAAGGACAAAGATCACAGGGTGAGAAATGTACCCAAAGCTAAATAATGTATTCCACAAGGGAGGGGTTAAATAGCCCTCTAGCTTCCTTCAGGTGGCAAGGACTTGTAACCCCGTGGAGTAAGGGTGTGACGGTCACAAGCTTGGCTGCGTGGCTTGGGGTTGGGAGACACATGGAAATGACGCAGGTGGAGGGGTGCAGGGCACATGCACTGGGTTACTGCCTGTCAGAGCAGCTGGCGCGAGAAGCCAGTCACAGTAGAAAAAGCAGCCCAAGACACAACCACAGAGAACGTGCAAAGAACGAGAGACTCTCTTGCCGTACACCCTGAAATTATTCCACACGGTGTTACATTTGCTTTTTCATAAGCATAACCCAAAGCATCAAGAAAAAAACAGTAACAGACTTTAAAAAGAGAAGATGCTGTTGCTCAAAACAGTGACATAAGGTGATTTGCTTTGAAGCCAGGTAAGAAAACTTTGTCCTTAGAAAAGAAACTGAAAAGAAATTGGAATGAAATTCTTTTTCTGTTTAAGTAATTTCAAGCTCAAGAGGTGATAGAATGTGAAAAGAAAAATCAACACAGAAAAACATTCGAAGAAAAAAACGGAAAGCTATGCAGCATGGAGAACTTAATAAATAATGACAGCAACATGAAGAAAGTCAACTAACAAGAAAACAACTAACAAGAACTTACAAAGCCTCTCTGCCTGTGGGAAAGATGAACACGGGAGCTGACAGACTGTCTCCCTGGGACAGGCTCACTGAAGAGTAATCAGCAATGCTAGTGCATGATACACCGCGATGGTGCACAAACAGCTGCCACTGTGTGTGGAATTCAGAAAGCTCACTCTGCTGCTCTATAAATCAATTTAAAAATAAATACTGATTGCCGGGCGGGGGGCGGGGTGACGCACGCCTATAATCCCAGCACTCCCGAGGCTGAGGCAGGAGGATCACTGCAAGTTCGAGACCAGCCTGAGCTACAAAGTGAGCTCGAGGCCAGCCTGAACTGCATAGTCAGACCCTGTCTCAAAAAGACAAAAATAAATAAATAATAAATAAATAAGTACTGATTATGGTGGGAAATAGTTCAACAATATTCAACTACTGAAAGAAGTCATACTTAGTAATGTATAAAATAGCTGCATATGCAAGGTCAAATATATACCTCGTTAGGATAATGCTTCTTGTAATGGTGTGACTTTCTATTCCGAAGGATGCTTTCAGAAGGCCTGTCCACGTGACGTCGAAGTGAATATCCTGTTTCAGGACCTTCTTCGCTGGATACTTCATCAGAGACATTTGTTATTGTCCTTTGGGTGTCCTAAGTTTGGAGTACACAAAGAGGATCAGAAATCATTCCTGCTGGACATGGTGCACGCCTATAATCCAAGCACTCAAGAGGCTGAGGCAGGAGGATTGCTTCGAGTCTGAGGCCAACCCATGCTGCGTAGTGAGTTCAAAGCCAGCCTGAACTACATGGTGAGACTCTGTCTCAAAAATCAACAAGAAAAAAACCCATCATTTCTGATTGACCTGTTAGCTTCAAAATGGCAATATTTTAAGTTACAAATACATTTGAAATATCATCAAATGCCACCAAATAATTGATCTGTACTACCTGCAAACATCTCTCAAAATGGCGATTATATTCTTAAAGATATACTTTAGCTGGGCTGGGGACACAGCTCAATGAAAGAGTGATTCCCAAGCTTATGTAAAGCCCTGGTTTCAATCCTCAGTATCACCGAAAGAAAGAAGAAGAAAATCTGTATTTTACTTTCAAAAGTAACTCCCCAGCCTTTCGTTGTACGTCCTTCTACATTTCAGTAGATAAAAAGATCTGAAACAACTTACAAAATTAAGAACTATAGAAGAAAACAGAAGCAGAATGGAGGGCATTTCATAGAAGGTCGAAACCTGAGAACCAGTTACACTTTTTTAAACAGACAGTAACAACAGTAACAATGTCAAACTGCTGATTTAACCGTGGCTTATGGAACAGCAAAAGGAGGTAAATGATAGCTGCGTATGTGCACATATCAGAGAGATAAGATGTATAAAGCAATTTGCAGGGGACACTCAGGTTTTAGAAATTCTGAAATCAAAGCACTCCAGGGCTGGGGCTGTGTAGCTCAGTGGTGGAATGCTTACTGAGTATATGTGAAGCCCGGGGTTTAATCCTCCACATGGCAAAAC
Organism: Chinchilla lanigera; assembly: GCF_000276665.1. Lineage (NCBI taxonomy): Eukaryota > Metazoa > Chordata > Mammalia > Rodentia > Chinchillidae > Chinchilla > Chinchilla lanigera. Next base: position 7,367,236 of record NW_004955410.1, read on the forward strand.
TTTTACTGATTATCTTCCTGTTCCTCTCTTATAATTTTAGCAAGTACTACATAACCAAAAACGTATTTGAAAACTTATCTGTTGAGTGATGATAGTAATGCAAGGTTCACATCAGACAGCTAAAGGCTTGAAACATCTAAAATCATAGTAAGGGATTATGTAGTGTGACCAAAAATATGGTGAATGTTTTAAGAAAGTTTTAAACAATTTGTTCCAGTAAAAGACACATTGCATTAATCTTCTTTAAAATATTCCCCCTCGCTTTGAACATGCTTATCCCATTGATCTTGCCACCTTCTGAAGCAGTTCTGGAAGTCTTCTTTCGTGAGTATCTTTAGTTACTTTTTTGTGGCTGCCTCCATGTCCTGAATCAACTCAAAACGTTTACCGCTCATAGTAACTTGGACTGTGAGGAAGAGCCAGAAGTTGCCCAGCGCCCGGTGTGGTGAGCAAGGCGGTGCGGGCACACGGCGATGTTTCTGTGTGCCTGCCTTTCCACAGCCCGGCACTCAGCGGCCGCGTTCCCCGCAGTTTGGATCGCACCACGTGAGGGCACTCACTTTGCTGAGAACAGTCCTCGGGGCTGCTGGGATCCAGGACGTCTCTTCTGGCCCAATAGTCTGACACTGAGGTTCATGATTTTGTATTCCGTCTTCACTGCTTTTAACAGTCTTCTTCCCGTCAAGGGACACGTAGCCATTGTCAGTCTCTGTTGATTTATCTATTGAATTCTTTGTTTTTGTTGATCTAAAAAGAAAAAAAATATGTAGAGGCACATTATACTGACCTAGCTTGTTTTGGTTGGGTTACTGACAGAAATTATCATCTGTTGGTAATTACTTTAAGTAGCTGCATCTCAGATTTTAATGGCTACTCTTCTTTTACAATAAATAACTTCAGCAACATAATAAAACATGTCTTATTTTCGTTCAGCTTATTGTACTTTTTGAGGCCTTACAAATAGCAATTCTAAAAGACATGCTCTAGTTTATTAAACAACTGATTTAGTCAAAATCACTAGTTCTTTGAGCAAATGTAGAAGCAAAATTTTGCCAATTTTATAATACATTCTGAAGTGTTATTTTAAAAAACTACCTTAGCAATTAAGTTGAAATCAGTGGTTTAAATTAATTTTAATAGTCTATCTATGCTTTACCATGAGTATATACAAGCAAATATCTCATAAATTCATCTTAATATATAATGGAAATGTATGACCTTTTTTAAGATAAAAAATACATGAAAAAGAGGAAAACTTTGAAGAAGACTCAAATAATGGAAGAAGTAACACTAAAGAACATAAAAAAAATAAGTAACCTCTTTCACCCACTGAAGTACTCTGGAAAAGATATCAGAAATCATGAAGCTTGGGGCTGGGGATTTAACTCAGCGGCAAAGCACCTGCCTGGCAAGCGCAAGGTCGTGAGTTCGGTTCCCGGTACCGGAGAAAAACCAAAAAAAAAAAAAAAAACCAAAAAAAAAAAGAAATCATGAAGTATAAACATCTAAATGGCTAAAGTTAAAGATGTTTATCTATAGTAATAAAATCTTTCTCAATAAATAAAATATGGGAAATAAACGTTTTTTATTAATAGGCAAATCACTGGAGTCTTCCTCAGAGATGATCGGGGATGAGAAGAATGCTACCCAAAAGAATAGTTAACAGAGGTACCATAATGTAAGTCCCACACAAATTAAAGTATGTTCAAGACAGATTCTGAATCTACCATAAAACATAATTTAAATGCAACTATATTTAAATAAATCCCTCTAAATTTTTTCCTAGAATATGTTTTCACTAAAGAAAAATGTGACTATGTTGTCTTGTGAATTAATAAGTTTAAAAAATGCACACTGCCTTCAACTCTAGCTACTCAGCAGTGCTGCAATCTGCATTTCAGAAGTGGGCAGAGCCTGAGAACTCCCTGATTCTGAGGCTTATTTTGAGAACAGGAGTCAGAAGGACAAAGAGGTCTAAGTGACTTACTTAAGGTCACAGAGCCGGTCAGAGGCAAAGCAGGCACCAGACTCAGACCTCCTGCTGTGAGGTTCATTCCATTTTCCGTACTACTTCCAGCTGCCCATTAGGGTTTCGTAACACATGTGCTCAAACACAGACGGTGTCTGTCATGCACACAGTGCCCACTGGTCTGCAGGGACCCTAAGGGCACAGATGGACCACACTCCCACGTGCCTGCCGGAGGACCGAGGCCTCTCAGGCATTTGGAACACATCTGCACACAGCTGCAAGACTCGGAAGTCTGATCTCCTGACTTTCCTTCCTATATGATTCTCAGAGGAACGGGGAGACCATGCGAACAATGAGCCGAATAATAACCATTTGAGAGGGGCAGAGGAAGGGAACAAAATGGATTACAGCAGAGAATGACGAAAACAGAAAATAACAGGCACAAGGAAACATGTGACCGTCTTTGCTTAAAGATGAGAATAACGAAGACTCCGCTTTATTAACTGTCCCCTTTCCCCTCTGCCTTTACCGCTGTGCACGGGCACATGCGGGAGGAAAGAAGCCACGAGTGAAGTTGCCTGTTATCTTGAAAATGTCAGAAACTCAAAGGTAAGGAAAGATATTTATGCAGAGAAGGTTCATGAAAATTAGACGAGGCTGAGAGCAGAGGGGGAGGGGGAAGACTGAAATATAGAAAGAAATTGGGACCTGGGATTAAAGTACTATAGTATTGAAACAAATAGTGCTTTTTAGCATTACCAACACATAGAAAAATCTGCCTTCTGATATTTGCACTTAATGTCTATAATGCTTTTCTTTTTTTCTTGGTACCAGGAATCAAACTCAGGACCTTGCACTTGCCAGGCAGGTGCTTGTGCCACTGATCTGTGTCCCTGGCCCTATAATACTTTTCTTAATAAAACAATGTTCTCACAGGAATGTGGGCAGGGAAGGGCGACACCCCTCTCTATACTGCTTCTGCTTACTCCATTGCAGAGGCCCTGTCTCCTAGACCTGCACTGCGCACCCCTGGGAACAGAGGCCGCCTAGCGAGGGAAGAACCCTCGTCCCCAGCTCTGGACAGGAGCGCCACGGGCTGCAAGGGGACTAAAGTGTGCTGGGCGGGGACACAGGGCACCACGGGTGGAGAACAGAAAGCCACCTCTGTTCCTGAGCAGGAAGTGGGAGAGGTTGCTGACCCGAGGCAGGTGGCATGACACAACAGTGAGGGTGGGACAGGTGCTTGTGCAGGGAGGACTCTTGGTGTGTCGAGGGGGAAACACGGAAAGAACGCAGACAGTCGGAGCAGCTAAGGAGACTGGCGGAAGAGGTGAAGCCTCTCACTTCTCCTCGCTCTACAGCTATTAAGTGATTCCGGTGTTACAAGAAGAAATGAAGATGAAGTCAATGCCAAACCAAGCCTTTCGTAAATTACAAACGTGATAGCGACGGCCACCAATTTTATTGGTTGTATTATGACATCACACCTGGACTTTGGAAGCTTACCAGGTCAAGCACAACGATAACGAGAGAATCAGAAGACAGGTCTCTCACACTTCTGCTTTCATGTGGATCACATATAATTCTGGCACAAACCAAGGAAATGTGGCACTTACCACCACCAGAAAAACCTGTGGTTTCTAAGAGACTTTTCAGAATATTGTAAAGTAAATTATAGATTTACTTTTGTCACTTTGAGAATCACTACAATTCTATGCACGTTAGAAAGAAATGAACATTGGGATTTCTCATATATTTTCTATCATTCAATGATTCTTAGAAAAAAAGATTTCGGCAGCCTGTAAGGGCAACCAGGAGCTTTCCCAACATCACTCTGTGCTGAGGGTGAAGGGTTTTGAGGCCCCCCAGCCATGCAGAAATAGCATTCAGCAGGCTGTGATGCTCCTCAACGCTGCACACACCCTCAACTCTAAGTTCACCCGTCACCCTCAAACGCCCAACCTCCTGAGTTTGGTTTATGTTTCTATTCAAAAACTGATAATGGAATGACTTTGCCAGGTCCCCAAGAACCACTCTTCTTGCAAGGACATATGCAAACCTTGTTTAAATTCATTTTTAGAACAACCTGAAACAGGAGGACTTTCTGACTCTCCTTAGCATAGATAGCTGTGCCTCTTACTGCTCTTAGGACACTGTGTTCACATTTTAACTTTGTATTTCAGAGGATTCTCCTTCATCAAACAGCTTCAGTGCTATGATAGAACATCTGCTTGGTCTATGACAGATGCTTAATTTGTTTTTTACTAATAAGCAAAACAAGGCAGCAGTCTTTTGTGGATTGGATTTTAATAGAAAACATTTGCTGAGAAACAATGTGCAATTTCACTGCCATGGTCGCGACTCACAGTATTAAAACTGCACTCTACCACTGAGACACACTCCCCGGCCAGTGCAGAAACCTTCGAAGTAGGTCAGTCAGGCATGTGCACTAACGCTGCTCTGGTATTATTCTGGTGTGTGTCGCTCATTCACAAGTCAATTTACCTAAGTTATGTTCTGCACTCAAAAAAAAAAAGAGCGTAATTCTTGTTTGCTGGTCTGTTTTTGAGCAATATTATGACGGTTAAATAAATCTTAAGGACATGAAAGAAAATAGAATCAATCTGAATTCTGAAATAGATAGTATGCTGCACAGATAATCTATAAGTAATTATCCTATCCAATCAATTATAAACTATAAATATGCTAATCAAAGTTAACAATCCATCAAAATTAAAGTACTAAATCTTGGGAACTATGAAAGATTTTTGTATCTTTTAAAACTGGTACTTTCTTGGCCTTTGTTTTTTTATGTTCATAAAAGTACTTTTTATAGTAACTCCTAAGTTTTCAAATGAGAAATACTATGCCTTATTTCTAAAATAGTTCTATCTTAAGAATGAAATATACTGAGATGACAAAAAGCACCTTTCCAATGTGTAAATAAAGGATTTAAAATAGTAATTTTCATCGTATCCTTAAAAACCATCAAGAAAGCATACACAGGGGCTGAGGATTTAGCTCAGCGGCAAAAGCGCCTGCCTGGCAAGCGCAAGGTCGTGAGTTTGGTTCCTGGTACCGGAGAAAAAAACCAAAAAAAAAAAAAAAAAAAAGAAAGCATACACAAAGCTTAGACGCTTGTGTGGCTATTCATTTTCCCACTTATGTTAACTATGATATCTTCACGGAAATAACCAGCTTTTTAATGTATTACCAGAAACAATTTTATTAAGTCTCAGTGAACATTTCAGTTTAAGCTCTTCTTCACCAATCAAGACTTCTTAAAATTAACATTTCTCCTGAGATCTTTGGTATATAGTATTTAAAACAAACTCACTCATATGCCAGCAAGCTACCTCACAAATGAAACAGTTAAAACTAGATTATTTTTAAAAATATTTAGACATGCAGTTGTGATGATTAAAGGAATAAACCCAGAAGTTGGTCACGATATGGTTACGCTATAGACCAACAGAAAGAAACCTAAAAGCTAGATCTCATTTGACTAGAGAAACATAGTTAACTCTCAGAAGCACCAACCTAGTGCTGTTAGAGGGCTTCTGAATATTGCGCATAATATAGTATCAGTTATAAATACCAAAGAGTCCCTATAAATAAAATATGTGCTATTTATACGCTATTTATAACTGCTTATCTGAAAGTAGTGCATGTTTAAGAAACCGACTTTGCAGTGATTAATCTATTACATCTTAATGTCAGAAAGGTCAGCTATGTTAGTAAAGAAGGCTCGGCAGGGAGAGAAACAGAGAGGCGGAAGCCAATGCAGGTCAAACAAAAGAGCACGTGGCATCAGGGAAGAACAGGTAACTGGAATAAAGGAAATTTCAACTCGATCAATGTCATGTTATTTTTAACTATTAACACTTTGGAAAATTTTTCTAAAAATTGTAACCACTGAAAATATGTCCAGGAGATAATTGCTTACCTGTACAATACATGATAAATTTTATGATAAGAGCACAACCATGATAAATTTTATGATAAGAGCACAACCATAAATTAACAAAACAATAACAGTGAAACAGTTACCAAAGTGGCTGAAACCAGTCATCTGTAGTATCCCTTTTCCTGATTTATCAATTTAGCACTTCTCATCAGTTATACTCAATATTTTGATCATAGCATTTTAACCTTTTTCAAATATACGCATGTGAAAACTAGTAACATAACCTTCACATGTTCTAAATAAATATTTGACTCACAATAATAATAATAATTATGGTGATGCTACACAACTAGGTTAGGTTTATTTTTAATGTTTGCTGTTTTTTATTTTCTTATTTGATAAATCTTCCTTGGTGGTACAGACTATATAAAAAGTTCAGTGTACAAAAATAAATTTTCACTACAGTACAAATTATATTCATGTAAATAATAATGCTTTGTTATCTCACAGAATTAGAGAAAACAATCCTAAAATTCATTTGGAACCAGAGGAAACCTAGAATAGCAAAAACAATTCTGGGCAGCAAAGGCAAGGCAGGGGGCATTACAATCCTTGACTTGAAATTATATTACAAAGCTACTGTGACAAAAATAGCATGGTACTGGCAAAAAAACAGACCCAAGGATCAATGGAACAGATTAGAAGATACAGAAACAACTCAAGATACATTCAGCCTCCCTATCTTTGACAAAGGAGGCAAACACCTTCACTGCAGGAAAGATAGCCTCTTTAATGCCGGAAAAGCTGGCTTTTCACAGGCCAAATATTAAAAGTAGACCCATATCTTTCACCATGTACTAAACTAACAAAATAGATTAAAGGTCTAACCATTAAAACAGAAACACTAAATCTGCTGGAAAAGAGAACAGGTAGAACTCTTGAAGACACTGGTGTGGGCAAAGACTTTATGAACAAAACTCTGTCTGCACAGGAACTATCACAAAGAATTAACAACTGGGATCTCAACTTATTAAAAGCTTTTGCACAGCAAGAGAAACCATCAACAGAGTGAAGAGACCATCCACAGCATGGGAAAAAATTTTGCCAGCTGTCCCTTAGACAAAGGACTGATATCTAGAATATATAAGGAACTACAAAAACTCAGACTCCCTAAATTTAAAAGCCCAATCCAAAAATGGACATCTGAAATGAAGAGATACTTCTCAGACAAAGAAGTACAAATGGTAAATAAATACATGAAAAAATGTTCAGTGGTCAGTCTAATCACTGGTCAGTCAAGATGCAAATTAAAACAACACTGAGATTCCATCTCACTGGAGAAAGAATGGCTATCATCAGGAAATCAACCAGTAACAAATGCTGGCAGGGCTGTGGAGCAAAAGGAACACTTCTCCATTGTTGGTATAACCGCTGTGGAAATCAGTGTGGAAATTCTTCAAAAACTAGGATTGGAGGTCCCATTTGACCCAGCTATTCCCCTTCTTGGTATCTTCCTGGAAGAATTAAAAGCATCATACCACAGAAGTATTTGCACATCTATGTTTACAGTGGCACAGTTTGTAACGGCCAATCTTGGAAGCAGCCCAAATGCCCATCAAATGATGAATGATGAAGAAGATGTGTTTTCTTTTTTAATACAATGGAGTGTTACTCTACCATAAAGAAGGATGAACTTGAGACATTTATAATTAATTGGATAATTTTGGGTAACAGAGACAGGCATTGAAAAGAAAAAATTTCATGAAACTCACATGACATATGAAAGCCAATTTTAATCTAAAGTGCTCACAGAAACCAAAATCAAGAAATCCTAATTAAATATACTTTGCTATTATATATTCATTCTCAAGTAGTTCCGTTTACACAACCCAAAGTAAACTTCATAGTCTCTATTTTTTCACTACCTATAGCACTATCGTGTCAAAATAAAATGACAATGAAGCTGTTACACTTGCAGTCATTAATACTCATTGTCTCAAAGGGACAGTGTGTCTCCAGGCCACTGAAAACCTTGAATGCATACAAACCGTGATAAGAAGAACGCAGCACGCCAGAGACCCCTGAAGACAGCACCGACACCGGAAGAGCTGCTTGGGCTGTGGCTCTGGACGGCCCCCTCCTGTGTGTTGTCTGTGGTACTAGAACCATCTCCTTCCCTGTGCACTTCCAAGTGAGCTGCTTTCCTCAGTTTCCTTTATCAGAAGAGATTAAGAGTGGCAGGTAGGTTTAAAATTTTCTTGGTATGGCAGAACATTCAAAACTATGAAAAACATAAACACAGGAACTGTATTACATAATAAAATTCAAATTTACTGGATAAAACATCATCCAAACATCATACTAATATTCACTTCTAGATACCAGTTTCTCTAAATGTTAAGGTATGGTTCCTGGCTCATCCTGACAAGTCAGTGGAGAGAAAGTTGTAAGGATCACTCGGGACAGATTATTTACAAAGCACTTCTTCCCTATTTGAATAACACTTATCTGCAGATGAAGAAAGAAGAAAATTTAGATTGCGAAGAATTATAATCTAACTAACCAACAAAACAATTTATCTAAAGCAGGTATTATCTTTTAAAAATGAGATGGGTTTAAATCTCAACACCGAAGCTGCTTTTGCTGCACCATTAAGAGAAACAGATCCCAGGTCTGATTCCCAGGGCTCCAAGAAGAACTCGACAACTGCATTCATCTGCTACCACTGTTAAAAGCCAGGCCACCTCAAGAGGAACTGCCCTAAGAGGCCCCACGGGCCATGCCCTGGATGCAAAGGAGACCACTGGAGATCGGTCTGCCCTCTGAGGTGGAGGCCCCAGAGCTCAGACCCATGCTACCAGTTAGTCCAACAGAATGAGAGGGCTTGGGGCATGGTCTGCCTTTTCCCTCTGGCCAGACCGTCATCTCCATCGAGGAGCCCTGGGTAATCATGACTATGGAGGAACAAGAAAACAGCCTGTTGCTAGACACAGGTGCAAGTCTCTCGGTCCTTCTTTTCAATCTTGGCCTTCCTTCCAGCCGTCACACCTCAGTGAAACGAGTCACTGGTGAGGAGGTAATACGCTATTTTTGACAACCCTTAGGCTGTAACTACTTGTTAGATCCTTCTTGCATATCTCTGTCTTCCTGAGAAACCACTTTGAAGATACCACCACATATTACAGCAGCCATTGATATCTTCCTACTAATCTATCCATAACTGTGTAAAGTTTGTAATGTTCCTATCCTATTTCATAAATGGATGTATGTTTATTATTATGTGTTTCCTACAACAACCATTGAGAATAGTTAATGATTTTTCAATAGGTCACTCATGTATAGCTCTATTTATTTTCTTTAGAAGCCACTTTGAAGATACCAAAGTATAGCACAACAACTCTTGATAATCTCCTACCTCTTTTGTCTCTAACGCACTATTATTTGTCTATTTGTTTTCCTGAGAAACTATTTTGTAGATAATAATATGTAAAACGATAACCATTGATAATTTCCTACCATTTTGTCTGTAATATGCTAAGTCCCCCCTATTATTATGTTATCCTTGTTTTACTCTTTAAGATAAAAAAAAAAAAAGAAATCTCAACACCCAAAAACTGTCACAAGCTCATAGCAATGACATTCAAACAAGGAATTGCTCCAAAAGACCCTTCAAGCAGAATACCACTGTGCTTAATACCCAGTGAGAATTGCTATATTTACTTAATCAATGGGCATTAAAATGCCTGCAACAGCATTCAATAAAGACAGCTAGAATTTTTCTTGGTTTGTATTTTTGCTGAGGCATCACAGAAATATAAAATGCTGTGAGCAGAAAAAGGAAGCCTAGCCATGCCAGCTAACATATATTCCTAACACCAGTCTTAGGTCACCAGAAATGAGTTTCGAAACAAAAACAGACACACATGCATGTGGGCTAAAAACGGCCTTGAAGCAAGTCTGGGTGGGGGCAGGGGGTGGTGACTGATTCTGGGGCTCAATGCTTTATTTGATTTGAAAGGACAACTTTACCAGACCACATTTTATTGCACAAAGGTAAGAGCAGTCGAGAACAATCCTGGATTGAAATCACAGACATCGACAAAAAGGTCCCTGTCTACCAGACAGCACAGTACCTTCTTCTTTTACCGCTCGTGCTCAGAGGCGGCTTGGGTGTTCTTGTGGAAACAATCTGACAGTGCACCGTTCCCAAGAGCAGCATCAGCCATATGGGCCCAACCACTTCGGTCAGAGGTATGCTGTGTGTGCTGGAAGTGGAGCAGAACAACACTACTGCGGCCACTACAAGAGGGAAAGGACACACATTTAATTATGGAATGCACAGGTATTCTTTACACTGTTCTTACTTCTTGCTAGACTCCTTCTAAATTTAAACAAGTTTAAAATGTCTATGTTACATCTTGTTTACCATGGCTTAACAGTGGAATTTAGTAACACACTCTCAGAACAAGAGGGCACTCAGTGTAGTCCCTGAAGTTCACACCTCACCAGTGCAGTAAAAATTAGATGCATACAGATTTAACGGGGCTTCAGGTTACATCACAATGAAAAGAAGCATACTAACCTTAAGTACATTTATTACTCTGTTTTAAAAACAAGGAAGTAGGGCTAAGGATATAGCTCAGTGGTATAAGCACCTGCCTGGCAAGCTCAAGGTCGTGAGTTTGATCCCCAGTACCACACACACAAAAAAAAAATTCTAAAAAAAAAAAACCAAGAAAGTCTATGATAGTGTTCAAAGAACCTAACAAAAAGTTTGTCAACAGGGGTCCATGGGACTACGCAGTCAAGTTAAAAAGCATAAATTCACTTGGGCACTGCACATCCATCAGTGGTAACCATTACCATGTGGACATACCTCAGACTTTCTGGACATAAAATCTCTATACTTTTTGGGAGCTTCCTGCCTTCATCAGTCAATGAAAGTCTACTCCCGACCCACCAGGCATGGGCATGTAATCTAGGTTTGCCACAGTTTTAGTAATTCTGGGCATAAAAATAAAAACACAGACACGTAACCCATGCAGGGCCAGTCAGAACTTCTCAACACTGCAATGAAAATAAGATGCATACAATTCAAGGGTGGCTCTGACAGCAGGCTGTGCTCTTAAGTCAGAAATGCTAAGGCTGTAGAAACATGAAATTTTCAGGAGCCACTTCAGCTGTCACCCAAAAAGAGCTAAGCTAGAATGTGACCAGCACAGGACAGTGCAGTCAATGGAGAGGAAGTGAGACCTCACCAAGCCTGAATCCACAACTTAGAAGAATCTAATTTTGTTTTGGAAAAAGTGGAAAATTAGAATATTAGGAGGTTTCTGTTCATTTTCGTAAGTATGATCATTGTACTATGGTAGCATATTTTAAAGAAAGGCCTATTATTGGAGTCAGGATAAAATATGATGTATATGATTTCCTTTAAGACGGTGCATGGTGGCACACACATGTAATCCCAGCGCTCAGGAGGCAGAGGCAGGAGGACTGTCACCAGTTTGAGGTCAGCCGGGGCTACACAGTGAGTTCAAGACCAGCCTGAACTACATAGGGAGACCCTGTCTCAGAAAACCAAAACAACAAAGTTTAATAAATTAGATTCATTATTTACTTTAATGAAAATTTAACTTGATAAAAATTATAACTATACCTACGAAGTATCAGATAATACAAAACTGGAAGAATTTTCATGTAATATGTTACTAACAACAAAAAGATACATTTTAAAAAATGGCTAGAAAGTTGGTAAGACATTTAATTTTATGAATTCTAAGAATCCACAATTGAAAATATAAGATAGCTTCATGAACAAATGTTTACTTAAGCACTAACTATAATAGCAAAAGAAGCTTAAATGTCTAATATTGATGCATAATATTTTCTAGCAATTTTAAATGATGTATAAAGACCCTGAAACTTGTTAGGACATTATGCAAAAATCATATAGCATTGTTTATATAAAAACATCTCAACCACGTATAAATGTTACAAAGTAGATCAAAAGGGAAGATTATGGGAAGATATTTTATCTTTCTTTGGCTTTTTCTAAATTTGTCATTTCTTTCTTTCATGAACATGTATCTATAATCACACGAAAAAACAGGGCTGAGGTCTAGCTCAGTAGTAGGCCACCTGCTGAGCATATGCAAGGCCCTGAGTTTTATCTCTAGCACTAAAAACAAAAAATACCACACAAGCAACAGAGTCTAACATTAACCACAAAATCCTCACTGTCCACTCCTTTTTGCAGATGTAAGATGTGCCCTGGCTTAGAAAAAAATCAACATTTTTTTTTCTTTTTTTGAGACAGGGTCTCACTGTATAGTTAAGGCTGCCCCTGAACTCACTATGTAGTCCAGGCTGGCCTTGTCCTGCCTCAGCATCCCGAGTGCTGGGATTAGAGGTGTGTGCCACCACGCCCAGCTGAAAAATCAACTTTAAATAAAACTTGTAATTTCTACTTTATTTTCATTTACTTAAAAGATATCTCTTACACAGTCTACTGATAAAAACACGTAAATAATCATTCAGGATTGAAACCATGCTTAAAAAAAGAAACAGTACAAAGAAAGGCTTCAACCAAATGAAAATAACTGCTCTGTTAGTGTGAGAGGCTCATAGGAGTTGCTTCTCCTTCAGTCTCCAAACGCTCTACACACACGCTGTCTACTGCTGCATCAACGGGCGGCTCCGGGGTCACAATGCCTACGCTTGAGTCCAGCCTCCACCAGACTGGGTGACCGCTGCCTTTGGATCCTTAAACCATTCAGGTCCATGTCTACGAGGCAGGCATAATACTAGTACAGGTCCATCTGTCAAGGGGGTGTTGGGAGAATTAAACAAGAATCTGAGAAGATGACTAGAAGAGTGGATGATAGATAATGTTTTAATACAGAAGGAGGGTCGCAAGGTCACAGTGGAATAAGCTGCAGAAAAATAAATGTGCTAGGCAAGAAAAACAATCCTGCACAGGTTGCTTTGGAAAAAAAAAAAAAAAGGCATGTGTGGGCGGGGTAGATGCATTTTGAATTCTCATTTTTCTTTAGCCATCCATAGATTTAACTTTTTGTAAATTATACTGAAAAGTACCTGCTTTGTCCTCTCAAACATTTTTAATACCAAACTAGTTTTGCTTCTAACATACACTCACTTCACACTTGGTAGCAGTTAGTATGTTATTTAGAACAAGCCCTAGTAACCCAAAATATATAATATCCTGAAAGTGAAAAGTAAAGTGCATTTGCACCACTTCATTATACCTTGAAGAAGATAAAGAACTAGGAGCCAGAAAAAGATGACTCTCGATGTGACTTGTAACCACCACCGGAAAAAAAAGGGGAAAAATACAACTCGAACAATCCCTTTTCTAGTCAGAGAAGTCCATGGGCTTTCAGGCTTTGCCTTAGCGAATGCAGACCCTGAGAAATAAGTAAAATACAATGACAGATAACATTTACTTTTTTCTAACTTCCCTACAGAAAACATTTCAATGCTTAAAAAACAAGGACACCATGTAACTTTCTTATTTCTGTGCTAAGAGTATGAACATCCAATTTGGAGTAGTAACCACTTTAAAACACATTCTCCTTTCTAGCACAGTAACTCAGATACTTGGAAAAAGATGAATTAAAATGATGTAGAACTTCTCTCACATATTTTATTGTCCCATGTTTTGAATACAGGACAGTATTCAAATGTTCATTCCAGTAAAGAATTACTATTTTCTTAACAAAATGCTTTTAATTTCTGCAACAAAGTTCTGTAGTTTGCCAAGTAAGCACGAATGGCTATTTTTTTATACTTATTTCTGGGAGTGATCTTTAGTGGGAGGATGAGTCCTCAATAGTATTCAAATGACCTATTCTCTCTTTTTTCTAGGACGCTTGTCCTCATTAGGCTCATACTTTCCTAACCTATTCTGACTTTTCCTTATGTTCAATATCTACTTGTATTATAAGCTTATTTATCCAGTACTCACCTCTTACCAGATCAACGTCTATGAGATCTGGCTTCACGTGTGCTGTTTTCTTTGGTTTATTCCTTAAGCCCTGTAATATATTAAGAGTAGAATTGAAATTCTACATATATATTCTTTTGGTCCAGAATAGCAGAAGACAATCAACTTTTAAAGATTTCAATTTAAAATAAAATCTTTAAGAAAAACACTAGACACACTGTATATCTGTTATAAATGGAACAGAATTACGGCACTGTGATGAATTTTGCACTGTGATGAATTTTTTTCAAGACAGGTTTAGAGATGTGTGTAACATGCGAGCCTGTTTATGACTAACAACAGCAACACTGTAATACAAAGACTACCGTCACGGCAAACAAATCTGGGTCTACAGCCCTACGGTCTGGCTCTAGCTGTGGCCCCAGACTGGCACCTGCAGGGCACAGAGGCTATGCAGGGCCTCAGCTGGATGCCGGGAGGGTGTGTGGTTGCAGGAAAGCATAGATCTTAGCCCTGAGGACCAACCCAGAGTCCGCCTTCTCAGCAGAAGCTAGCATGCGGCCCCAGAGAAAATGATGTGCTGTGATCTTAAGAGTCGTCGCTGTCCAGTGCCAGCACTGCCCAGACCACAGTGTCACCTCTTCACTTCAGAACTGGGATATGCTGACCAGGAGCAGCAGGCAGGCAACGTGCTTCTGTGAACTGAATCCATTTAAATTGAAACCACTGAACATGGACTAAGATTAAATTTCTGCCATCAGTACAGGGGGGAGTAGGGACGGCAGTCAAATGTAGCAGAAAAAAAGCTATTGGAAAAAGCAATTACAAGCCAGGTGTAGTGCTGCACGCCTGAAACCCAGCATTCAGGAGGCTGAGGCAGGAGGAGTGCCGTGAGTTTGAGGGCCAGCCTGGGCTACACAAGCTATGTCAAAGCCAGCCTGCACTACATAGCAAGACCCCGTCTCAAAACAAACAAACAAAAATTACAAATTACTTAAGACTAGTATGTTGAAATCTGAAGAGCTTAGGCTGAACTCTTCAAACGCCAAGATGTCTCAAGGGTTGAGATGACTTTCAAACTATTCGTTCCATTAAGACAAGACACTGGGCAGTAAACCTTTTCTTTGGTCCTGATCACAGGAGAGGTGATCCCCTAAAGTTAAAATCACATTAAGAACTGCTGGCATCTAAAACAAACAAGGGGGTAGCAATTCATCAGAATTAACAAGATGTCTAAACCAAGACTGCACACTAAAATCAAGATGACTGACCTCTGAACTCCTGCATATACTCTACTCACCTGAAAGGTTCAAATCATTCAAAGATACACAATAAAAATGGAAAGTCAGAGCTGAAGATAGATACAGCAATAATGATTTTACTGTAGTTGAACATCATACCCCTGGATTCTGTATGCGGAAATTCACTCACCATCATTCATACCCTTAAACCCATATGCTCAGTGCTTTTGTCCTCACTGGAAGAAATGAGCAGTGTAGGGGGGAAAAATCCCAGCTGAGGCCAAAGTCCCAGCCTTCTTGTTTTGGCTTTCATTACTGTGTACAAGGGCTCTTCTCAGTCTATTTAGGGTTACGGTTTTCACATATTTGTACTTCTTGTTGGCAACTCATTGCTGAAAATAACCCCAAGCAGGGTTTCAGTGTCCTGTGTTTCCCAAGGCAGGAAGGCTGTTCAGACATGATCTGCAGTGCTGGTGGTCATGAACCATCATTAGGAAAGAATCAACTATATGTATATGAAGTACGTATCTTCACACAGAAACATAACTTAAAAAGGTATAGAGTGAGTGGCTGACAGCACTGACCAAGGGCTTGGAGGAACCCATTATCTGCCCTAGCAGCACTGGGTCAGTATTCCTAGTTCAGTGTTGGTGGTGACCTCACAGAATGTAACTCTCACGAATACAGAAAATCCAATGACCTCATTTCCACCTTAGCGTCACTCTAGAGTAGCTGACGCACTATAAATCATTCCTAAGATTTTTAATCTGGAAAGGCAATTCTAACCATACATATATTCAAACAAATTTCAATACAAGAAGCACTATTTTGACTTCATGTGGTTTATTAAAATCAAAGTTCACTTTTATTAGTATCAAAAACTTGAAAACTAATGTTTTCATTTGCTTCCTTTCTAATTCTCTATCAGCTTGAAATAACCTTATTGTCTATGCTTTCTGATGACTCTGAGGCATGATTTACTACAGACCTACAATGCGCAGCAAAATTATTTTAAGGCCTTATTAGAGAAATGGTAAATTGTTGTGATTTATACAACTATGCTGTTTTCCTGTCACGTATATTATACCTGACCTTGTGTATATGCAGTTCATTTCCTATTCTACACCCTGTTAAAACATGTATTTTGACTTATACAGTCACGCCATAATAGAACTCCCCCTTCAAGTTGTCTATCAGAATATTTAAAGAAAACTTTCAATGATAAATCAGTGTACATAAAAGATACTGGCAAGATGTAAACATTCATAAAACATGATCTTAATTAAGTTGGGAAATTTTAATTGCTTTGGTGTAAACTACATACATACAAAGTAGCACAGCTTCCAGTACTAGTTACAATCATGAACCATCACAAAACTTAAGTGAACAAAAAAATGAAAACTAAATTTTTGGAAAGAATGAAATCTTAAAACTCTTCATTTATACACAAACTAGAAGGGGGAAATGAACAGTACAAATATAATTAACCTGCAAGAATAAAAATGACATACTTTTTTTTGAATGCACATTTAATCACTGCCACAACGCAATGACTCAAATAGTACAAAGCTGCCTATTTTCTAATAAATCTCTAATTGCACGGACAATGTTGTGGTAAAAAATGAAGAGGGCTGTCAAGTTCACAGAGTCCTTCTGTTTGGTGACCTAGACTTCCTTTGCTCAGTGGGCACGGAGCTGCTGTGATACTGAGATTCTGACAAGGACCTAAACTTCAGTCTCACTTGCCGGAAATGTTACTCACTTCCCCCACCCCCTTTTCCCTCCTGGCCACTTCATAAACATTTTGTTGAAGTTT
This sequence comes from Chinchilla lanigera, assembly GCF_000276665.1. Lineage (NCBI taxonomy): Eukaryota > Metazoa > Chordata > Mammalia > Rodentia > Chinchillidae > Chinchilla > Chinchilla lanigera. The sequence goes on from NW_004955410.1 coordinate 7,384,135, forward strand.
TAAAAGTTTAATAAGTACTAAAGATGAAAAAGCATGCATTTACTTTTAATTGCATGTATTTATGGGTACCATATAAATAGGTACCAGAATGTATTTATCATAATATCCAAATCAGGATGCACATGTTTCATCAAATACTGATCATTTCTTTGGAATGAAAACATCATAAACCCTTCCTGCTAGCTCTGAAGTCCACAGCACATTCCTATGGAAGCACAGTATGCTGGAGTACCTTGCTCCTGTCTGACTGCACGCTGGTGCCGCCCACCAACCTTTCCCCAGCTCTCCCAGGCCTGCTCCCAACAGCCTCTGGCAGCTGCCACTCTGCTCTCAACCTCCAAGAGATCAGCTCTGTTTAGATTCTGCATGGGTGAGACCTTGTGGTGCTCTACTATCTTTCTGTGCCTGACTTCACTTAACAAAATAATCGCTCGCTCCATCCACGTCACAGATAACAGGACTGCACCTTTTTTACCGCTGAATAGTATGTCACTGCATTTCTCATACCACATTTTCTTTTCTCCTACATCAGGTGGTGAGCACTCAGGTATTTCCACTGCTATTGTGCACAGGGCTGCAGTGAACACGGGAGATCAGAAGTCTCTGACACACCAGTTTCGCTTCCTTTGGATATCCACCCAGCAGCGGGCTTGCTGGATCCGAAGGTAATTCTATTTATTTTTCGAGGAATCTCCATGCTGTTTTTCTCAGTGACTGTACAGCTTACATTTCCACCACAGCGCGCTCCCTGTTCTCTAACCCGTGCCAGCCTCGTCTTCAGACTCTCTGCTGAGAGCCATTCCTACTGGAGCGAGGTGCTATCTCACCGTGGGTTTGATTGCACTTCCCTGGTTAGTGATGTTGGACATTTTTTCATGTCTGTTCACCATCTGTATGCGTTCTTTTTAGAAAGTCTGGCTTAGGTCTACTGGCCACTGTTTTACTGGATTATCTGTGGTTTTTTGCTGCTGAGTTTCTTATATTTTCTGGAGTATTAACCCTTTGTCAGACACTGTACAGTTTGTAAAGACGGCTACAACTCTGTCCGTTGTTTTCTCAGCGGTAAAGTTTGTTACGCATTTATTTTTCAATTCTGGCCAAAGTGCTCAGAGAATGAAGTCAAATTTTTAGTTATAATTACTAAAAAGTTTAAGGAAATGTGATTTGCATCTTACAAAAGGTTTACTTTAGCAGTACCCACTATAGGACTTCAAAGGATAACATTTCTAAGAAAAACACTTTCATGCCTTTATTTCTTTAGTAGTTGCTCACTGCTTTGACAGTGAGATAACTAATTATATAGGATAAGTTCAATACATTTGGTACACTGTCCTCTAAACAAGAACATTTTGCTTTTATTAAATATTAACATTAATATCACTTTCTGTTTTCCTTATTTTACCTTATAATTTGCTTCCATGATAATGTTTAACAAGAATGGAAGTTTTTTTTCAGACTTGTCAACAAATTGATTCTTGCAGTTTATTTTTTATCTATTTGTGTGGTTTTTTTTAAACTGAGAGTCTTGCTACACGGCCTTCAACTCATGGTCCTCCTGACTCAGGGCCCCAAGTGTCTAGGACTACAGACATGTGCCACTGTGCCTGACCAAACTGACTCTTTTAATTCAAAATAACAAAAGTAAATCTCAGCACTTCAGTGACTTTCATATAGTATTACCTTTAACGGGGGACACATTTTAGAAAATAGTTATAGGTCCTATCTTTCCCTATGGTCATCCTACAGCACCACACAGCAACTAACCGAGTCCCTCCCTACAGTAACTTCCTACAGTAACAGTGCTTTTAAAAATGGGGAAAGCATATAAATAATGTAGCAATTTCTGGCTTCCAAAATCTAGCAAATTATGTCTGTATTTTCTGGTTTTTAAATTTTACAAAACATCCACATATACCACGTGATAGGTAGCAGGACCTCCCAGAGAACTCAAGGGCCCTGGCCTAGTAGTTGAAGTTGTTTCAGTTGTCAGAGAAAAGCTGTTAAGTAGTATTAGACCTCTTTGCTATTCCAACTCTCCCCCTACAAAATCTTCCATAACCTCTACAAGGCTACCTACCTCTGGACTCCTCTATACAGACTTACACATGCAGCTCTTAACTGAAGTTACACCTCGTTTAGAATTACGTATCTCTTCTACAAAACTGCAACCTCTTTCATATTTCTGAACTCACTACATAATCTTGTACTTAACATCATAACTTTGTTAAATGTATTAATTCTTCATAAAACTGAAGATTAAAATCAAATGTCACAAGTCTTACTCTTTACTACAGATAACTAAGTTGTCTAAACACTGACAGATTTTTTTTTTAGCAGATAGTATAGACACTAGTTTTCGATCTAATGCAAACTTTTCTGTACAAAACAGAAAATGTCAAATAACTAAAGTAATATTATCTGGGCCCAGATTACATTTAGCTCGTGCAGGAACACACTGATTAGTATCTATGCAAATGAAAAAAAAAAAACATAAACCCTATTACCAGAAAAGTGCTAAGAAACACAAATGTAGTTTAAAAATGGTTTTCATGCTAGCAAAGTAGCCTGTGAGAATGATCTCACCCCTGTGGTAAAAACACTTTCATTAATGTTTTACTGTCCGGAAGGCTTTGGCCAACGGCTCAGAGACTGTGCATCCAAGTCACTCTGTTAGTAGCACCAGAAAGCAGATGTCAATTAAGAGAGCAGCATCTGCAGGGACCACGCACACAGGAGAGCCTCAACACTTACCAGCTTAATAAACTGCACAGAGCAGCGACAGCATCAAAGGGGAGGAAAAGCAAACTAGAAGTATAAGGCGACAAGTGAAAAAGGAAAAAAGCTGACAAGAAAATAACCATTAGAAACTGAACTTTAAGAGAATGGAAAGACACTCACAAGGAAAAAACTTAGAAGACACATGACTAGATCATCAGAAAAAGTTTACCACTTTATTTAAAAATTTAGAAGAATATAAATTTTTATCTTGAAAGTATGTGGAAGGGCATTAAATGAAATGTGATTAATAAATTTATAGAATTATGTTTTAGGATAGCATGAAATACTTTGTTACCTTGATTTCTCTCTGTTCAACAGATTTTTCCCATATTTGCTGATCATAAGCACCAATCTGTGAAAAAAGTAAAAGACAAACACTACATTAAAAGATCACTGCTGCTGCTCTACTCTGAGCTACAAGCTACTCAGCGTTCATCTGACACAGATCAGATTTAGCTCTGTCTCAAACTTCTGGAATCAATACTGTATTGCAGTGGCTCTCAAAATTCAGTTTAAAGAGCAGCAGTATTAAGGAGTGGCAGTACTGGGAACTTGTTAGAAATATAAAGTCAGGGGCTTCACCCCAGGGTTACTAAATCATAAATATGAGAGTGAGACTCAAGTGGAACTCAAAAATCCGTCTAAAGACGAATTTGACATTTGGAAACCATGACCCTAGGGATTTCTTTATTTTAAAACATGTACACAACTACTACAGCACTGGTATATTTTACCAAAAAAATAAATAAATAAATAAATAAATAAATAAAAGTAAAATAGGAATCCCAGGTGATAAATCCTTCATGGAGTTACTTTTTTAAAGATACTAATATTCATAAAAATGTGAACCATAGTTATCATTGAAGTTTAAATTAGAAAATAAATTTGTGAAACACCTAAAGATACAGGGAAAGAATGAAGAAGTACAATTCCATCTAAAGTAGTTCCTGTCTAGTACTCTCACCACTGCAGGATGAATAAGCCACTCCTTACTGTTCCTACACAAGGTCTATGCTTAGATTCTGTTATGGTTTACATCTAAAATGTCCCTGGAAAGTCAGATGTGCTGGAGGTGGGCCTAATCAGAGAGGTAGGTCGCTGGCATGGTGTGTTCTTGTCCCTGGCTCCGACCTCCCTCTATTTCCTGGCTGCCATGAGCTGAGCATCCTTCCTCTGCCAGGTCCTTCCACCATTCAATGTCTGCCTTGGGGCAGCCAACCATGGACTGAACCACACTAAACTGTGAGCCAAATAATTGCCCCTCCATTAAGTTTCAGGTGTCAGGTATTTTGTCCAAGCAAAAAGAAACCTTACTAATACAGATCTTATTGTCTCCAGGCTCTACTTACTTTCCCATATCCAACAGAACACAGATATGAAGCTTAAAAATTAGAATCCTGAGAAATTTTAAAATATTTCAGATAATTACATCTAAGGGACAAAAGACAGGTAAAGACCAGATACAGATAAAGCTGTAACAGAGAAATTAAGGAGAATTTTCTGACTTAATATCACTTTACTCCAAACTTTTTTCACCTACACATTATTTTTTAATGTTATTTCAAGAGTGAGAACATGAGAATGGTTTAGATACACATGAAAAAATAGAATAATTTAATAATGACTAACAGCCTTCCTACCTCCATTTCTTTTGTTCCTTATTTTAACCATACTAATTATTCTAGTCCAATAAAATCTTGTCCACTATTTCACAACTTTCCTGTGACTCCCTTCATATTTTTACAAATCATATTATGATACAACATAACCTTAAAATTAAAATCTCAAATCTTAGATCAAGCCACCTAGATTGAAAATCTCACTTATGTGTGACCATAAGACAGGGTTAAAAAGGCCTAGGTAAGCAACAACCAATTTGTTACACTTAATGGCAGAGCCGAACTCCAGTAACTAGCTGCCCCTAACCCTTTTAAATTTTGAATTAATTGAACAATCATGTTCATTAAAAATAGAAAAGGTAAATGAAGGAACATAGATACCACAGGAATAATTCTACTAACTGGATAATTCAGACTCAGTTAATTTAAAAAAATTTAACATTTTAAAAATGTGTACCCAATTCAATGCATTGCAAACTTTTTAGTGAAACAATAACCAACACTAATAAAAAATTAGGTGCTCATATGTTTTAATGAGTTGGGCAGTACTTTGTTTTCATATACAAAAGAATGCAATAATGCTTATCTAGTAGACCAAATTTTTAAAAATGTGACAGCAGGATATGGTGGCCCACACCTGTAATCCCAGCACGTAAGGCAGGAGGATTGCCACAAGTTTGAGACCACCAGGGCTACATACTGAGTTCAGACCAACCTGGACTACATAGTAAGAAGCTGTCTCAAAAAATAAAAAAATAAAAAATAAAAAATAAAAAAATAAAAAGCAGGTGAGTCCTTGGCATGCTGAAGTTCAGTGTAATTACAGCATGGTACTCACAGAGAGCAGAATGCAATCTTCAGGAAAAGGACTGATAGCTAGATATTCCTGCAACAATCCACAGGATAAAATGGGTTGCTTTAACAGAGAGGCATGCAGTGAGTGAGAGTGAAGGCAACTGTCACTGTCAGAGAATACCTCACAGGGCCTTAACTTCTTTTTCTGTACATGAGTGCCATTTCAACCATAAGTCATTAAGTGTCTCTAACTGTAAGCATCAACTCTTTGCAACTCATTTCTTTTGTTTTAAAAATACTATCAGAATAGACCACCCAGTTACATAAACAAATATCATATGGAGAGAACTGGAGGTGCTATGAACCTAAATGTAAATTCCAAAGATGTTCAGGACTCTGCCTTGGGAGGCATATGTTCTTAAAACGAATTTAGTGTGAATCACCTCTGAAAACTTCATTTCTTTGGATGTGTGTGTAGCACAGACAGTGGTGGTGGCAGAAACGTGGAGTGGACAGTGAAGCAATTCTAAAAATCCCTTCCAGCCTAAAGTCTTTCTCCTCATTCCAAGCAGAAATCTGGCCTGTGAGATCACACCCCCTGGGGCTGGGGTCAAACCCTTTTGGAAAACACCAAACCTCCTGTCTGTCCAACCTCACAGATCAAGAAAGGATGGGACACATAGCCTGAGGAAGAGAAGAACCACCTTCTTATCTTGGGACCATGGGTCAAGAACAATTCGCAGAGCGGTGCTATCAAAATTAAAACATACCTTCCCTTTTACCTCTGACATACAAAATACATGGCACACTTGATGTGACAGCTGTTTCTGTTTCGTATTTCTGCTACGTAAGATTAAACCACAAGGCCAAGTTCAATTATAGTGCCCATAGAAAGGAAAAAAATATAGTATATTCTTTTTTTTTTTTTTGTACATTTATTTATTTACTTATGTTTTTTGAGGCAGGGTCTCACTATGTAGTTCAAGCTGACCTTGAACTCACCATGTACTCCAGGCTGGCCTAAACCTTGAGGTGATCCTCCTGCCTCAGATTACAGGTGTGTGCTACCACGGCCAGCCAGTATGTTCTTAATGCACATAAAAAACAAAAAGATGCTCAGTAGTAACATTTATCTAATAAGACAATGCCTAGTTTGTATTTAAAAAGGTGCTGCCTACATTTATAGGAGCCAAAGAAAATAGGCTCAAGTAACATTTTGTTGGTAGCCCTAGAGATACCCAGTAAGAATCTTCTTACATGGCAATCTGTTTCAAGGAGGGAAAAAACACTGTTCCACATTGTGAAAGGAGACTGAAATCCTGATTCACGTTTTACAGCCAATAGCTGGGTTCCTGTTAAGTATGTGAAATTCATTCTCTGGTGCCTAGCAACAGTAAGCAATTTTATCAGTGCTTTTGCTACTACTTTCAGAGAGGTCTAAATACAGTCAGTCTCTGCAGTGCTCCTACCCAGCCAGAGCTGACTCACAGTCTGCTTTTGTATTCCAGATGACCCGTGCTCTGCCCTCAGGGCATTCATCTCTTATCTTCAGCAATAGATCTACCAGTCTTACAATGACCTCTTACTACACTTTCCCTGGGAGGAGCAAGGATAATTTTAAATTTTCTTCTTACAAGCTTGAGATGTTAGTAAGGATTGCCTCCTCAGTATCCTATAGCCATGACGAGGAGGAGGCCAAGGAGAGAAAACAAAGAGGCAGAGAAAAGGCAGCTGCTTTTGCTGCAGCACCAAGAGAAACAGACCCCAAGTCTGATTTTTGGGGCCCCAAGAAGAACTCGACAACTACATTCATCTGCCACCACTCTTAAAAGCCAGGCCACCTCAAGAGGAACTGTCCTAAGAAGCCCCCTCGGCCATGCCCTGAATGTAAAGGTGATCACCGGAGATCAGTCTGCCCTCTGAGGTGGAGGCCCCAGAGCTCAGACCCATCCTACCGGTTAGTCTAACAGGAATGAGGGGGCCTGGGGCATGGTCTGCCTTCTCCCTCTGGCCAGACTGTCATCTCCATCGAGGAGCCCCGGGTAATCATGACTATAGAGGAAAAAGAAAACAGCCTGTTGCTAGACACAGGTGCAAGTCTCTCGGTCCTTCTTTTCAATCTTGGCCTTCCTTCCAGCCGTCACACCTCAGTGAAAGGAGTCACTGCTGAGGAGGTAATACGCTATTTTTGACAACCCTTAGGCTGTAACTACTTGTTAGATCTTTCTTGCGTATCTCTGTCTTCCTGAGAAACCACTTTGAAGATATCACCATATATTACAGCAGCCACTGATATATTCCTACTAATCTGTCCATAACTGTAATGTTTGTATTGTTCCTATGCTATTTTGTAAATGGATGTATGTTTATTACTATGTGTTTCCCAAAACAACCATTGAGAACAGTCAATGAATATTCAGTTGGTCGCTCATGTATAGCTCTACTTGTTTTCTTTAGAAATCACTCTGAAGATATCATAGTACAACAATCATTGAGAATAACCTACCACTTCTGTCTGTAGCTCACTATTATTTGTCTATTTGTTTTCCTGAGAAACTATCTTGTAGGTAACAATATATAAAACAACAACCACTGATAATTTCCTACCACTTTGTCTGTAATTTGGTAAGCCCCCCTATTACTATGTTATCCTTCTTTTACTCTTTAAAATAAAAAATAAAAAATAAAAAAAAAAGCTTTAATTCCTAATTTATGTGAACACTGCCATTCTTGGCAGAACATATAACTAACTACTTTTCTGAAAAGAATGAAGCTGTAAGATACAAGTACCATTTTCTGTCTTTTCTATCTCTAGTACTTGCTATATCATGTCATCTATTTGTCCTTTTATCTTTACAAATGAACTTTGAGCCACTATAAAGGTAAAGATTGCCAAAATCAAAAAAAAAGGAACATTACCCAGAAAGCAATAAAAATAAAATTAAAAGAGAAAAAGAAGAATCAGAGATATTAGAATTTAATGTCAAGCAGATTAAAATGGAAAGGTATACTCCTTTAGGTACTTTCTAACCTACTGAAGACTGATCTAAAAGGAAAACGAACAAGTTGTAAATGCAAAATCAATATACCTAATATATGATATAATGTAGCTTATGTAAATAGATGTTTAGAAGGAGACATGGACACAACAGTGATTATCTCTGAGAAGTATGGGAGAAAACAGCATTTTCCACGGTGCTGTCTAGTCACTGATATTGCATTATTTTTCCCTCACAAGGATATGTACTATTTTTATAAACCAAAATGTGAACCCGAGTATATGGGACTCCAAAGTAATTTAAATTAGTTAAGAAGCAAAATGTGTTTCACAGTCCTATCACCAAATGGTAACTCTACAGGAAAAGTTTACCTCCTCCTCACTTACCTCCTAGTATCATTCTAATTTTGTGGCTTTCAATACACTGAGATAAACAAAATGTAGAGGGAGGAGAAGAAGACAGAATAGGAGGCTGACGGGGAAGACTGGGAAGAAGGGGTGAGAAAGGAGAGGACTATTCTATAGAGAAAAGGATTACCTTTACCTGTTATCTGTCTACGTCAGTTCTCGCTCCTAAGAAAATAATTTGTAATGAATATGATGGTATCAGAAGAACAAACACTAAAACCCAGATAATTAGATGATGAAATGGGAAACAGGCACCACTTAGGAATTCTAGAAAAGAGTATCTTTGAAAAGCAATTTGAAAAGCTACTTTTCGGTGATCAGATTACCCCTTAGGTCATCACATTCAGAACAGCAGTAGCTCAAGTATCAAGAGGGTAAAGAGAAGGTGTCTTACTTCAATAAGGTAGCTATCAATAGTTTAATTAGATTGAGTGCTTAGATAAGAGATTGGGAGTTCACAAATAACCACAAGCAAGGTAAGGGAGACCCAGATTTGCAAACGTGTTTTAAGCACCCAGTTTCTTTAACCAATGGATATACTATAATAGCGTAGTCAAAGATGCAATTTTTCTAACCACTTACCCATGCTTAATTTTTCTGAATCTCATTTAAGAAACTCTGAAGAGCACGCTTTTAATTTTCACAAATACCAGATATTACACAAAAAGATAATCAGAGTCTGCTCTTTAGCCCACTTGACAAATATCAGAGGAAAATTATGAACTAGGACAAATATAATCTACCTTTGTTTTCAGGATTGTATGTCGTAAAAGTATGAATATCCCCAAGGCAAGAGGTTAAAGCATCTCTTGAGATAAGGGAGTGGGGGAGAAAAAACTAAGAAGAGGAGATAAGCCTGTACTGCTGCACTTGGGGGCCCTTTCCATCTCTAAATTGATACAAATACTATTTCTTCTATAGCTTTCTTTGGTATATGCATCATCCATAGGCAAAAATGTTTTTATATGTGATGCGAATGTTCCAAGTTATGTTTTAGTAGGGATTTAATAGCTATTTAATCAAAGGTACTTGTCTGAGCTTTTTAAAAATAATCATCAGAAAATACCCTTTGTCCTATTTAGTGTTCGATTTTCTAGCCTTTGGTTTCCCAATGCCTCAGTCAGTGACGTTGTCTAAGAGGGATGGGAAGGGCACTGGACTGTGGATGCGACCTGCTTCACACACACACACACACACACACACACACACACACACACATACACACACACAGCCTCAGACCTGGGCCTTACCTTTCTTCCCTTGAGCCACCAGAAATGGGAAGAACTGCAATGTGAAGCGTCTGCTATTTACTAGGTACACCATGAAAATACCAGTTCATTGTACATTTTAATATCTCTAGATCTCAATTACCTTATATTCAAACTGATATAGCTGAACTATTTTCAAATTAATAATTAAAACATCTATACAGATGATGACCTATATGGCCACAGAGGGGATTTTTCACAGATCAATCTGGGAAAAGAAAAGTGCAGTGCTACTATGAAAGAGAGCAGAAGCAACAAGGCAGCTAAAAATGTCTGCACAGAAGGTACAAAAATACATAAAAAGCAGCCATGCAGATAAGTGTGTTTTTCCTAATAACCATTTTATATTGTTGACAATTGTTTGTAGTTTATTAGTAAAAATGGAGCTGTCAATATCCAAATTATCATTTGCCCAGATACTTAAAATATATGAGTTGCACTGTCATAAAGATATACCTAAAAGTTTAATTTAAAGGGAAAAAATTACCAGGCTATTAATACAACAAAGTTAAAGTGACTAAACAAAACAGAATAAAATATTAATCTACCAGTAAAAAAAACTTACACCTTTAACCCTCAAAGTTATGTTGTCTCGGACGACATTCCAAAAGGATTCCCAGGACTTCTATTTACACAATGCTGAAACAGGCAAAAGAAATATTTAGAAGCCACTTAAAACTATTAAAATTGACAGCCTTCAGATGAATCTCAAACTGAAGTTAGTATGAAACTAAAAAAAAAAAAAAAAACACCCAACTTATAATTCCAAAGTAAAGATCTCAATGTATTCAATATCGAACAGATTTTCACGGTTTCTTTCTCGGAACCACTGTCCCTCGAACTTGTCCATTAAACATCTAGGGATGTCTCTGAGTACTCTAACTGCTCCTGACAAGCCTTGTTTCTACTACATGAAGAGCAATTCTCATTTACTCCACTTAAATGATGCCTAGTCTACTCTTAATGTACAGTCTTCCACTTTAATACGTTGTTCAACATTTCTGAATCCCAGTAAATACATACACACATCTATCCCACAGAAGGTACAGCCTACAGAATGGCAAGCGCTCAAGTGACTTGATAAGCAAAGTAGAAAACTAAATCATTTACGTGATAGCACAACATAAACTCTGAGTAATGATGATGTCAGACAGAAAGGTGTGGTCTGAGAAAATGTCATAAGCTTCTAACTCTTCCAAACATACTACCACTCCAAAATAATGTTACTAAGTCCCTAACTCTTCTGATCAAAATTTTCTTAAAACTAAAAGCACTATGGGCAGGATTCACAGTCTTTTAACTCAATCATTAAAAACAATCCCCCTATAATTTCAGTTGTTATTTGGAGGTTACCTCAAAAATATCCTAATTGGAGAAAGAAATTGAAGCCTGTTATAAATATTATTAACTGTAAGCAAAGTTATCTTTGCAACTTCCTTACTTTGTCATTTGTTTCTTCCAATCATTATCAGGATCACAACCAGAAGTTTACTATAGAAATTAAAGTGCAAATAGAATGCAAATGAAAATACATTTTTAAAAAGTTGTATCTTACTGGGGAGAGAATATGACTTTTTGAGGAAGAAAATAGAGTTCTAGAATTCAATTTTAAAATATGTATCTAGCTAGCCTTTAATACTGGGATCAAAACGCCAATTCTAAAAACACATTCCATAAATAGATACTAAAATCTAGCTAATTATCAAAGATTCCCTTCATTATAACTAAAGCTCAAGCCACTTAAAATCATCCCATCATGACCTCAAACCATGCCCTGCCTTCTATTAACCCTATGACTAGGGGATGACGGGCCAAATCACAGAGCATGACCAAGGTGCTACTGTCCAAGAAAAGACAGTTAGTGATGTACTAAAACACTGATTCAAGTTTATTAAGGAATTTAAATGCATTCTCATTAATTCAATGAACAAAAATTATTAGGGAACAATCTGCCTCTAAAGGGTTAAAAATCCAAAGAAAAAATATTCAAAGACAGAATCAAGTGACTACAGTGTCAATCAGAGTATTTGAAAGGAGCATTACCAGTGAGGTAAAACTGTAAGAAAAGGAAATTTACTTGAGGGCATGGACGAGAGATGAAGACAACAATTACTAGTTAAGTACCTGGGGCTGTGCTGGTGCCACTCGCCACAAGAAATTAAAGAGCACGTTTGAAAACAATTAAACAGCAGGTTTGAAAACAAAACAATGGCCAGGAGGGGCTGGGGATTTAGCTCAGCGGCACAGCGCCTGCCTGGCAAACGCAAGGTCGTGAGTTTGATTCCCGGTACTTGGTGGGGGGGCAATGGCCAGGGATTATAGCTAGAATTCAAGAGTTGAGAAGGTAAGCATCTGGAACTCGGCAGCAAAAACTAGGTTTCTGGATGTTAGGTGGTCAATCTGATCATCTAGGGAAACTGAGTAGCGTAGAGAAACTAAGAACAAAATATTAATAAGGATAAATATTCAAATGAAGAGAAGAATCAAAGTCAAATAAGGAGACTTTGAAACATCACATAGGTGAGAAGAGACCAGGAACAATACCGTGTACCACTAAAAAAAAAAAAAAAAATACAGTGTACTAAAAGCCAAATGCAGGAAGAATTTCACACAAAAATACAAAGCTAAAACTACCAAAACATTTTCAGTACCAAAACATTTTCATTCATGTTGAATAATCTGGATCTCATTCACTAAGACCTAGAAGTTTGGGAATTTGAGGGATGAGGGACAGTAAGGAAGGTAAAAAATGTGCACTTAAACAACCTGAGTGATGAGGGGTCCCAGGAAAAGCAGATGCGGCCGAGCTGGTATTAGACGCACGCGCCTGGGTTATGCTTGTATATCACTTTTCCCATGAAGGTTCAGGAGTCCAGGAGAGGAGCGGAACTCCAATATCCACACACATACCTGGCGTGACCCAGCACCCTTGACCAGCACTCTCATCTTCCCCAGCTCATTCCCTTTTCCCCCTACTTCTTCTGAACAAGTCAGAGCTAGAGCCACTCGATGGGCACAAGCACAGGGGCCCCAAAGCGAGGTGCCAACTCCCATGGGGGAGCCTGACAGATGGGGTGGCCAGGAGTGGGGCGCACCTGTGTGCTGTAGGGAGCCAAAGCCTGAGCAGGGAGTCAAGCACACGTGAGGGGGCCCGGCTCCCGCCGGGTACGGGGACACCGCCCTGCAGAATACTCTAGCGCAGGGAGCGGGCACAGGGAGAGTCTCCAGTGAGAAGCTTGAGTGGGATGAAGGAAGAGGGACGGGGCTAGGGGAACCAATGAGGACTGATGCCTCAAATACCTGAAAACGTTCCTTTGTTTACTTAGAGATCTCTAAGCTAAAGCTATTAAAGAAGTAAGAGATCAGCCCAACAACATACGAATGCTAATAGGGGAATGGATTAACAACTAAGGCATATTCATACAACGAAGTATCAGAGTAACTGACATTATGGTTTTAAAGGGCATTTAGTGATATGAAAAAGCACTTTAAACAGGAATATAAAAAAATGAAAGATGATCCTATTTTTGTTGGGGAAAAGTCCTAATGTTAACAGTAGAACAACTGTATGATTTTAATTTTTATGGTACTTACCTGCATTTTCCACTTCTCCTATCACAGGCACATTACTTTTACACTTGTGATAAAAACAATATTTTTTAAAATTCAGAGAAAATGGAATTTAATATCCTCAAGAAGGAACCAAATGTACGGCACTAAGCTAAGTGGCTCCGAGTACATTTTCTCATGGAAAAGTCCTATGAGCAGATGAGGCCAGCTGTAAGGACTTCAACTACAACTGCTCAGAATCAATTTAATAAACACTCACTAGGAAAATAAATTAGGCTTTTCCTACAGAAACTTTCAGCTAAGAAGTTAGTTTAATAACAAAACTCAAAAATTCTTACGTTATAAAAGGGTACATAGAAAGACACACACCACAGGACAACAGGAAAACTAAAGGAGCTAAAGAATCAAAATACTCAAATATACCAACTGACCATGAAAACAACATTCCAAACAGGATTCTTGTGGCAGAGGGTAACTTAAATTGAGCTAGGTGGTGATGGAACGAATTCAACTGGTTCACAGGAGAGGAAGGGAAGGGAGGAAAGGAACCTGCCAAGCAACTCTGCGGTGCAGCTGGGAGAACTCCAAGTTCTAGAAGACAAGGAGAGCTCTTTTGGCCTCAGAGGCACAAGCAAGGCTTGGCCACGGGAGAGGAAGAAGCAGCCATGAGCTGTCTCACCCAACGACTCCTTGCTCTTACCCTTCAGTCCTCAATGAGACCAGAAAAGTGACCCTCAGAGGTAGCAATGCTTAGTAGATACAGTGTGACACGGGGGGTCTTCACTAACTCTCAAGTTTCAAGCTATCATTGCTACCAGCTAAAGATTAAGGAACTAAATCTTAAATTTAAAGATTAAAATCATAATCTCCTTGACTCCACATACACCCTCTTTCATACTGCAGTCAGCTGCCAACCACTAAGTACAAAGACCGAAGCCCTGCCACCTTGGAGAGGGACCCCAGCCATGCATCCGTGCGACTTGATCCCGCATGCTCCCCTCCCCTACAGTGAGCCAAAGCCAGACACTGGACTCAGGCGAGCTCATCAGATTCGCTCTCAGTTGCAAACATCACCTAAACTAAAGAAACACAGATGAAAAGCTAAGAGGGGAAAAAAATTCATGACAGCCAAGGGGCCCAACACAACCTTGACTTGTCTTCCCTTCCCAGGTCCTGGCTGTCCGCACTGGGCGACTGACATGTGAGCGAAAAGGAGAAGCAGAATACAGGAGTGTTTTTTCCTGGCCCAACTTTAATGAGAACATTCCTGTCAATGCAAACCAACACCATTCTGCATAATTGACGAGGACTGCTCATTTTCCAACTTGCCGGCACATGGTGGTATGTTCTCGGAGATTTATTTATCAAGGTACTGCTTGACTAGCAACCTTTCCCAAGATGACACCTCAAAGAGAATTTAACTTCTATTTTTCTTAACCTAATCTTGGATCATGAACTAGCGAGACTCTGCTAGTGAAGAAAGAAAAGATCATTAATTATTTTTACTAATCATAGGAAAGTAATTCAAATATATCTTACTTGAACAATTAAACAGAAGAGCAAAACACATTATACAGTACAGGGTAAATACTAAAGTTCTAATTAACAAATCTACAACATTAATTCCCAAGTGATAAAGCTGTTAAGAGTGAAATCCACAGAATTTAACACTACTCAATAATTTTTGGGATTTCTGATAAAAGCAATTTATTATTTAAAATTAAAGGTTGATAAAAAAATTAAGGGTTGGCTTCTTCAGCTCCTAAATCAGAGAAACATAATAAAAGACCACTAACAGTGTTATTCACTTTAAAGTGTCTTCACTCACTTTGTTTCTGTTTGGTGAATCAAACTTACATAGGAAAATTTTTTTTTAAAAAAATGAGTATTAACCATCCTACTTAGTCTAAGGAATTTATCAACATCAGTCCTAATTTTCCTAACAAAACATACATTTTATGAGAATTTTATTTACTCAGTTAAAAATAACCAAAACTGACCTACTCAGTAAATTTACAAGACTTCCAATAGACTAAACAAATACCGTCATGTGCTACTGACACACTGGTTAATAACAGGTCACATTAGCATCACCATGTTCGACAATTAAATGAAGCTTATAAGACTCCAAAGAAGCTGAAAGTACCTAGTGCCTAGTAACCTTACAGCCACTATAGAACAATGCATTCATTACACAGGGGTTTGTAGTGATGCTGCTGTCAACAACCTACTGTGCTGCCAGTTGTGTAAAAGAGCAGCACATGCAGTTATGTGCACTATGTAATACTTGATTATAATAATGAACATCTACTGTTACTGGTTTATGCATTGACTATACAAGTACCGATATTATTGTTTTGTGCAGTACTACTCATTTTTTTTAAATGTTCACTGTAGAACCACAGACCCAGTTAGTTACACCAGCCACAGCCTCATCTTTCTTGCATTTACCATGTCTCCTGGTTACATCCGGATGGAGGGACTGACCTGTGTCATCTAGGTCTGTGTAAGTACATTCTGATGTTCACACAAGAATGCATTTCTTGAAATCTATTCCTGTTTCTATGAGAAGCATAACTGCTAACTTAAAACATGAGCAACAGGGGCTGGGGATTTAGCTCAGCGGCACAGCGCCGGCCTTGCAAGCACAAGGTCGTTAAGTTCAATTCCAGGTACGGCAAGAAAAACAAAAACAAACAACAAAAAAATGAGCAACATAAACAACAACCATTCCTCCCCATTATTAAGATTTGCTGCTCCATGATAGCGGCCCAGGCAGGAAACAAGCCACATATGCCAAGTACAATGCACCATTCAACAACCACCTGAGTGCCCACAGCCAGGTGAAGGAAAAGCTGAATGAAATTTCTTTTAAGGTTTTGGGGTGGAGTCACTATAATAAAAGAGGGTGGAGACCACACCCTGAACAAGTGGGTTTCAACCAATCTCTCTGATAGTAAATCTCTATCCCACAGCCTCTTATTATGATTAAATATATGCAAAGGGCTTACGACAGGGCATAGCGCATAAACAGTGTTCAAGAAATGTCAGCGGCTATTATTAGTTAAGGACTACAACCAGGACAGGTAGGGCGCAGCTGACTCCTAGACTTAAACAATGGCATCTGTCCTCCTAACAATCCTTGAAGTAATCCTTGAAGTAATCCTTCAATTTACAGAAAAAGAAACAGACATGTATAAATTCAATAACTTCCCCCAAATTACAAGACAGCAAGTGACAGAACCAGACTCAAACACAGGATGTTCAATGCCAAAAATCATGTCTCTGTTTTTGTATTTTGTTGTTCAATTTTTAAGTTACTAGGGTTCACAGAGTACAAACAGGATCAGTATCTGCGTGCAGTACAAATTTAAACTACTCATGCCAAAATGAAAAGTGGTATTTATTTTATTCTTTTTTTATTTTAAAGAGAAAAAAGACAAAAATTACAATGAAACAAAGTTTCAAAACAGGTTAGTAGGGCAGTTACAATAATACACTGCATATCGTTGTCTTCACAGTAATTATTCAGAGTACAAGATAGAGGTATGATATCTTGTGGTAGTATTTATCTTAAGAGCTTAAAAACCATTTAAAAGTCAACAATATCACTCTCATTTTAAACAAAGGTAAACTGAATCTCAGGGAGGTTAAGTAATTTACTCAAGGTCCATGAGCATTTAAGATACAGAATTCAGATTCTATCCAAAGGCACGATTGGCCATAGGTTTTCCATTAGCAGTGCCACTTTTCTAAGAGTTGTCTTTTCCCCAAATAATAGCAGTAAAAGCAATTTGTGGAAATTGCTACTAAAAAGCAAAAAGCATTTTAAACTACTTGTATAGATAAAAATAAAACATATCACCTATTTCAGATATATGTATTCTTTGACAAACTGAGATTTGTTTCTCATAAACCAGATTCCTAAGAAGAGTTGTCCCTTTTTTAAAAATTTGATTATAGCAATATCTAACTTTATTATTTCTTCTGTATATAAGAGGTTCTGTGCTATCCTGGAAGAGTGGGAGGCACTCTGTGTGGGGTACAGAAAAAACACAAAGAAGTGTTTCTCAACATGAATGTGTATATTTATGCCATCCTCTCAACTGTCTGAACGACTTCGTAAGATGAACTGGGCATGACTTACTCCCAAAACACATGTCCTGTTAACATTCTGCCAACCTTGTAACTGAGACTCATCGGTCAGTAAAACTAAAAGATCACATGCATAGGAGCATTGCATAGGTGTTTTACTGTATCAAACTAGATTAAATATTTACTTCCTCATACTGTGTAGCACCTAATCTAAAGTGGTACATATACCATAAATGGTATATATACCATTTTTAAAAAATAGAGTGTCACAGATTTCTAGTTAATTGCTATCAGATCATTTTTACTTTGATATAAGAAGAAAAAATTATTTATGAATATTTTATCAATTACCATCACACTTTCAGAATGCTGAGCAAATAGGTAATAGCATGAAAAAAATCTCAATTCAACTAGTTCAGTGCTAAAGGAGAAAAAACTTACAGTGATATGCCACTCAATCAAGATGAGTTCTGGCTTTTGTGACAAGTAAATCTCTTTTGATTTTACCCCAAAGCCCTAAATTTTAAACAATTCAAAGACGTTTCTCAGACCTCACAGCATGGAGCAGAACCTTCAGGGCAAGCAGTAAGCAGCACAACAAAGATCATGACAGTTTAAAAATCTGTCCCAGTATGTCTAAAGCTGATAAGAATTTCAAACTACAATTATAATAACTAAAATAACTGATGAAAAGACCACACAAAAATGTCACTTCTTTGGTATCTAGAATGAGTACAATCACAAAGACAGACAACAACAAGAGCTGACAACGTGGAGAAAGCCAGGGTACAGCTCAGCAGCACGGTGCCTTGCTTGGCAAATGTGAGGTCCTGAGTTCAATTCCCAGTACCAAAAAAAAAAAAAAAAAAAAAAGTGGAGAAATACATCCACATACATTCAACCCCTGTGGGAATGTAACGAAGCACTTTGGGAAGCAGTTCGGCAACTGTGACGTGTAATTCCACCCGTGAGGAATGAAAAATGTCCAGTGCCATGCATGAATGTTTATACCAGCTCTACTCACAGTAGTTAAAAAGCAGAAACATCCATCAACTGTGAATGATAAGCAAAATGTGGACCATGTGTGCAATGGGACTCTACTCAGCAACAAGGGGACAAGTACTCAAAAGATAATGCTCAGAAGCCGCATCCTTCGTGCGGATGCACCGCTTCCCATCCGACAGGAAATGCAAACAGGCAACTGTGCAGGCAAAAAGCAAGAGGTAGGCACCTGGTGATGGAAATGAGGACTGGTAGTAGATGAGTATGCACTTTCTTTTTAAGAGGATGAAAATATTCTGCGATTAGACTGTGGTGATAACTGCATAAATGTACAAACTTACTAAGACTTATTAAACTGTACACTTAAAGCAAGTGAATTTTCAGCCAGGCATAATGGTGTGTGCCTATAATCCAGCACTCAGGACAGCTGCAACAGGAGGATCCTGTGCTTGAACCCAGCCTGGGCAACTTAGACACTGTGTCAAAATAATAAATGAGAGCTGGGTGTGGTGATGCACCCTATAATCCCAGCACTTGGGAGGCTGAGGCAGGAGGACTGTCTTGAGCTAGAGGCCAGCCTGGGCTACGTAGTGAGTTCAAGGCCAGTCTAAACTCCATAGTGACACCCTGTCTCAAACAAAACATGATAATAATAATAATAACAACAACATTAATAATTAATAATAATAATAATGACATGAAAAAGGGGTGGGGGATGTAGCTTAGTGCAAAGGCCCTAGGTGCAACTCCCAGTACCACAGTAACTAACTACATTTATGGCATGTATCTTAGACCATTTTCTGATTCTACAACAAAACAACTGGGGCTGAGCAATGTATAAAGAGTGAGGCTCATTTAGCTCACAGTTCTGGGGACTCAAGCACAGCATCTGCATCTGTTCATCTCTGGCTACACCACAGCCTCACGAATCATGCTGCGAGCATGTGTAGGAGAAATCACACAGCAAGACGCGAAGACAGTGAGATTCAGAAGCATACTCTGCTCTCGTGGGCACTACCTGGGGTCTGGTGAGAAATGCATTTATCTCTTCCAAGAGCACTGCCCTTGATGATCTCACCAAGTCCTGCCAGGGCCCACCTTCCACAGGTGCCACCACCTCAACACGGTCCCAGGAGACACCCTGGGGCACACCCAACCCTTAGCAGTATGAGGTGATACTTTAACAAGGCTGTTTCTTCATTTTTATAGATTTCTTTCAATAAAACGACCCGACATACATTTAATGGAAAGGTATACATATTAAGAAGGCCTTGGCCTCTACGGAAACTTGGAAGATTATAATTTACCATCAAGTTTTGACTCTTAATAGGTTCTTCCTCTTTATATCCAGAAGACTGCTTCAGGTGATTCACAGTCTCTCTCTCCTTGGTGCAGAATTAGGATATTATTAGCTAATTTTACAACTGGAAGAATATGAACTTGGGTATTTACAGGATTTAATTCCCAAATGACTGGAGATATTTAAACATTAAATAGTGCAAATTATAGTTTACTGTAAATGAGAAAACAAATTATGCTGTATCAAGCGATGTTATACTTGCATTATTTGCAATTTTAAAAGTCACTTAACGCTTTTATGAAGCTTGTTGAAATTGAGCCTTACAGACAGAACACCTGAACAGGGCTCAGTTCTGACATTTACTGAGGGAGCTGCAGCACCCTAAACACAGTAGGTGTGAAAGTGCTCAGGGATTGTTCCTCCAGAATGTCTGAAACCAGGACCATGATTTTAAAGAATTTAACATAGCGTTTAGCATACAGTAAGACTTCAGTTTTGTTTTCAGCCTCAGCCATGTCTCGTATTACGTAAAATATCATCCTATACAATCAGAGAAATTGTTGTGTAACAGAACTTCATCAAAATGACATTTCTTGGACAATTAAATGCCTCTATCTTGTACTCTGAGTAACTAAAGATAATAATATGTATTGTATTAACCACTGCTACTCTCCTATTATCTTGTTTTGAAATTTTTTTTCTCTTTAAAATAAAATTTAAAAATAAATTTTGAAAAATGACACTTCTCGAAATTTTGGAACAATAATGAAGTGTTCTTGATTCCACTACATAATATTTCAAATACAATGGAAAGTTGAACCAATTTTTGCTTTTCATAAACTGAAATACAGTATAAACTTGCATAGAGAGGTAAGTAATCGAGCAATCATACTAAAAACCTTTTAAACTATGGAGGGATTTAATGCTGACACTGAATGATCTCGAAAAAAAGCAATTCTTAAATTGAGGCATTTACTGTAAAGCTTGTTCTGCCAGCCTTCACATTTCACTTTATTTTATAACTATTAATTACCAGTAACACACATGATATCGAACAGATCAGATCACTTCTCTAAGCACCACAAATACAAAAAGAACTCAACTGAGGAAACTTTCTAAAGTGCCTGGGGATAGACTCAACACACTGAGAAGCCAGCAAACCTGAGACGCCGCTCCTGAACACTCAGTCAGACACTAAGAGTTTCCAGTCAGTTCTCAATGGTCTGTATTTCTGCGCAGTTATTTTTGCTACAGGGTAAATACAGGTTTTCTTCATTTGTGGAAGTATACCTTGAATGAAAAAGGAGTCTCATGCTCATTTGCATCTTACAGACATTAATCTGAGAGACTGTACATACATATGACTAGTATTTTACTCTATCTTGATTCAACTTGATTTTAAGATCTAACAGTTATTGACACTATAGTATCTGCTTTACTGTCTCCAATATAATTTTGAAAAAGAATCCTTACTTAGAAATGAAAGCAATTTTTAAAACTTAGAAGCTAGTTACATGCCCAACTTAATACTGTACTTTGTTTACAGAGAGAAATTAAATCAGGAAACACTATACTCATTTGAAAATAACTTGTTCTTATATATTTTTTAAAGTGGGGGAACTAAGTACAGTAAGGGCACACAATTTCAGTTCCTGCGTTTATTCCCCACGCCCCATGACAGGTCAAATTCACTTTGACCTCTCTGGGTTTCTCACTTATTGTAGTAGAGATTTCTAGAAAATTTTCTCATTTTTTAGAGGTCTCTCCTCCAATCCTTCCACTCCAGAAATCATGTAATAGTACTTATATGAAGAGTCTTACCTAAGAAATAGTAAGTATGAAAATTAGAGGTAACTTGAAAGATAAAGTAGAGAGTGTTGAGTACTGAGTTATACTTATGACAGCAAAACATTTCTAAGCCACCTGAGATGAGAACAACAGGGAATGTGTAGGTCTAAAACAAGCACCTAAAGGGCTGGGGATGGAGAATGCTTGCCTAGCAGGCATGAGGCCCTGGCTCTAGTGCCCAGGACTGGGGGAAAAAAAAATTCACAAAAACTAAAATGAAAGGCCAGGGATACAGCTCAATGGCACAGTGCCTGCCTGGCAATTGCAAGGTCCTGAGTTCGATTCCTGGTACCCGCTCCCACCCCCCAAAAAAGAAACCTAAAATGAAATAACCATGACATTGCAGCCTGAACTGAGAGGGTTCACCCTGGATGGAATGCCCAGCCCCGGTTACCGAAGGATGTTAGGGTCTCAGGTTGCTACTCCCTTGCCGACTGAGACAATTAGTGAGAATGACTGCCATGGCAGGAACCATGAACACTTGCCATTCCTTACCAATCAGATGCCAGACACGGTTCCAACATATTAGCTCATTTATGCTCATAACACTAAGGAGAAGGCATTACTGCTATCCCTATCGTATAGTCACAAAAATTTAAGATTAAACAGTAAGTAGTAAGACACAGGAATTCAAATATGGACTGGTTCTACAGCTAAACCCTTACCTATCAGTAATTGCATTTACATCCTCACACAAAAAACACTATGTTCTTTTGCCTTGGCTCTGATCACTAACAGGTGTATGAGAAGGGCAGCACCCAACCCCTAATCACTGTCAGACACAACTGCCTCTACTGACCCCCCCATGGGCTTACTAAGCAGCAGGAAATCTGTCCAAGCCTGTTACAGAAGCAAATAAGAACTTACAAACCCTCATAAAATTCAGCATACTCAGCTCTAAAAATATGTGACACTGTAGTATCATTCTAATGAGAGGACAATTATGAGGATGAAACGTGCTGACAGATGGAGCTAATGACAGGCACAGACACACAGGAGCTCCATGAAGGTCAGCCACCGTGTCACAGCAATGAACCACCCAGTGCTTCCTTGTCCTTCATACTGCAGGAAAGAGTGCACACGCCCGCTCGCAGTCCTTTAACATTCATCACAGGACACTGCTCTGGCTTACTGTTCCAAACGGGACCTTGACTAACACGTGCACACAGTATGAAGCAAGGCTACAGCACCTTCCCTGTGTACATGTTTCTAGCAGTTTTCTACAAACAGCAAGAAAAACTGTATTTTAAAATAATTGAAGAGCCACGAATATTAACATATCTTAATGTTTTTAATATAACTAACATATTGCTGCACCTATTCATCAGAAATAAAAGTGAGATCATGAAACTGATCTGAATTATCCAAAATTTATTAAGTTTACTTCCAATTACTTACGTCGTGTAAAGTATAGTGTAAAGTGGTGAAAGTTAAGATAAACTGCTTCTGGCTATTCAGTCCAAATCTATCAGAGTAGGAATTTCAGGAGGCTGGACCACTCTCACTGAGCAAGAACAGGTTTGCTGTAATTCCAAGAGCCCAGGTAGCTCTAGAATTCCTCTAAGCAAGAGTAGAGGGAGGCCTGTGGAAGTTACCTTGCCACTTACTAGCAGCATGATAGAAAATTGGGCAGGGAAAGAAGTCAAACATTCACTTACAGAATTTGTTAAATTTATAATGAAACATCATATATATAAGACTGTGCAGCATTGTATCTATGAGGCTGTGCAGAAGTCCTAACCTTTGTCAAAAAACAAAACAAAACACTGCAGCCTGATGCTGTCCAGACTAGTACTATTTTATTCATGAGACACTGAGGCTTAAAAGGGCATTGGAAGGTTTCACACCTAGTTGAGAGCAGAAAACCAAGTTCTGACTTTCAATTATATGTCCTTTCCACTGCACCATACTCTGATGTGTCATGTTATCCACAAGGGCATGAGGCCCTCAGCATGTTCTATGAATTTTCAGATAAAGAAAAATTAAATACTGGTAAGTTGTGTTTTCTCTCTGCTTCTTAGACAGTACGCCACACTGCACTAAAAGTTCAGTGTCAATACTGTCTTCTAACAGCACTGGCATCAAACATTTATCAATTACCAACTGTAAGATAAGGCCCTGTAAGAATGGAGACACAAGGATAATGGTTCTTGGCATCATGTATTAGAAGGCGAAACTATACTACAAATTACGCTACTTGGATAAACCAAATACCACTGTAACACAGAGGCAGACGAGGAATATGTTATAAGAAATTCCTAGGTAACTGTTGTTGGATAGAACAGAATGCCTTTAGCTCATCTCTATACCATAAACACTTCAGATGTTTATATATAGAATGGTAACAGCATCTCTACAGCTTTTCCTCTTTCTGTCTCTGTGAAGATAGGATTATTCCCATTTCAAATGTGATACCTCAAGAAATAGCTCTATGGAAAGACAATAACCATTAAGGAGAGTAATTCTAACAGGATGAAACACATCAACTATCTTTAAAGCCAAGAGTTCATATAAGTGATTAAAAACAAAAAACACAGTATTGTCCTTTGTAACTGCATGATTCTATAAGCTTTACAAACGAGGGGGAGGATATGGATTGCAAGACTAAAAGCCCCTCACTACTGCCCCGAGAGGAGCACACACACCTTGTGATGGCCACGCAAGCAGGAGACACCTAACCCAGGCTCCAGAGGATTGTGAAAGATGTCCTTGAGGGGAACAAATGGCTTCTGAGTTTTAAAGACCAACCTGAGGTAGGTTTTAAAAAGGCAAAAAGGAGCAGTCCAAACATCAAGGTGAAAAAGTGGACAGCGAGACTTCGAATAGTTGTATGTGTTGAAGGGATGGCGCTGGCAGGTAAGCTGATCGTGGGAAGGAGTAAGCAGTAAGACTATGAAGCCAACTGGAGCCAGATGAGAAGAGCCCTCACAGTTCTTACCCTTGAAGAAACTTGGAGTTTACGTCCTATGTGAGAGAAAGTGTTTGAGGAATCCTGAATAGGAAGAGGACAGGTCAAATTTTTGCTTCAGGTGACTCACTCTTGTGGATGTGAACAGAAAACAATTGCAACAAGAATGAAGGAATAGTGAAGGGGGACGGTGGCAGATTTTAGAAATATTCATGCAATAAACAAGTGACAGAACCGTCACCAGAAGAACAAGTGTAAAGGAAGCTTTGTATGCATTTTCATATCACTGTAAGGATAATTCTACTGCAGCACTTATAATGAAATATAGCAGTTATTTATTTGCATTTTGGATCCTCCACAATGCAGTTTTCTGAAGATAAGAACTCAGAGTCTGACACACTTAGACCTATCATAAATGTTCTTTAAATGTAGGTGGATACAAACCCTGCGAGGGTATTTTATTCTGGAGACAGCAACTTGGTAATAAAACTCAAGTCTACAAATCAATCTGTACTGGATAGAATAAAACATACTGAATTTTCCCTATATGAAGTCAATAAAATGGGGCTCCACTCAGTCATTTTCTTCCTACTTTTCCAACAATACATAAAAATAAGCCATACAGGGGCTGGGGATTTAGCTCAGTGGCAAAAGCGCCTGCCTGGCAAGCGCAAGGTCGTGAGTTCGGTTCCCGGTACCGGAGAAAAACCAAAAAAAAAA
>NW_004955410.1:7409543-7429726 GCF_000276665.1 Chinchilla lanigera
GTTCGGTTCCCGGTACCGGAGAAAAACCAAAAAAAAAAAAAAAAAAAAAAAAAAAAATAAGCCATACAACCAAGTTTCAGGATAAAACAAAGAAACACGATAATTAAAAGTATACGCTGCTGCCTACTATTTTAAGGACTGGAAAAAATCAGACTTCATCCTCTGATTCCTCAAAGCGATAAAATAATTAAATTTTAATAAGACCACCTTACTAACCTCATCTTGCACACTCTCTAATTAGAAATCACACTAACCTCCTCCACAAATCTGTAAGCCAAAACTCTACCTTCAATTCTAATTCTATTTTTTTTTTTTTTTTTGGTTTTTTTGGTTTTTCTCTGGTACCGGGAACCGAACTCATGACCTTGCGCTTGCCAGGCAGGCGCTTTGCCGCTGAGCTAAATCCCCAGCCCCCCCTAATTCTATTTTAAAGGATCGAGGGGGTAGGGAGACCAAAAAGCAAAACTAAAGCAAGATTTCACTTTCAACTGACAGGTAAAATACAGTGTAATAAGGTTATTAATTCTGTGTAAAAGTTCAAGTGTGAAACTTGTAGGTTGTATACTCGAGCATTTTATTCTCTGTAAAACTTTGCTACTAAATCAACAGCTTTTATCTGAATAAACTGTAGGGGAAATTTGGCAGACAGCAACTTAGCTTCTAAGCTACCCTGTTAAACAGCATTTATAAATGTCATTCTTTACAGAATGATAAACATATAGGCTAACAACAATGTTTTAGACTCTTTTGGGTCAAAGAAGGCACATTTGCCTAATTTTAGGCTGTCAATGGTAACTATCAACTTATTTCACCACTATGTTACCACGGTAACTGGCAAACATTCTATCTTTGACTAATGTCTCTATTTTTAATTTATTAATCAGAGAATAAAAAAGGTTAGAGAGTAGTGTTCCACTGTGCCATAAAATATTTTTCTTTCCAAAGCTCAATAGGTATACAATAAGATGCTTTAGACTCATTTGAGTTTTAATTCTATTAAATCATTTGTTGGAGCTCCTCCTACCTCTGCGAACAATTAATGTTTAGGCACTGTTTTTAAGTACTGCTTAGGCAAATGAGTGCTTCCTTTCCATGTAACTATTCAATTTATATAAAAAAATGACTGTGGCATTTTAAAAAGTTATATACAGTATGAAATTCCTAGCTGTGACATACCCAGGTATTTATAAAACAAAAACCTCCTATTACAAGTTGAGTAACTTTTAAGGAGAACAAATATAAATACTAAGCATTTGAATGTGTATATATTCACAGTGCTCGAACATGATGAAAAGATGTTTCAAACACCTCGAACATGATGAAAAGATGTTTCAAACACCTTAAAAATAAAGAATTTTCTCCTGATATTGTTTTCATGAACCTAGTACCTGTATTCTCAAGAGTAAAGCATGTGATCCTTGACATTCGTAAACATTACTGTGTAGCAGCTCAGGAGAATATTGCTAGGAAACAGCACAAGGTGTTTTTTTTTTTAATTTTCCCATTTCCTTTACCCATGGGAGTTGATTTTGCTACCTTCACTAAATACAGTCACTACTAGTCCAAAAAGGAACATCTATTAATTCATGGTACAGTTGACAAAATCTCTGGATTAGGTTAAAAAACAAAAAGCAAGACAAGACCTTAAGTTTCCTTATCTCTTAGTCCTCATCTATAAAATACACACTTGAAAGGTTAATGTCTAAGCTTTTTCCCTATGTTGATGATTCTTTAGTAAGAAAGTTAGATGGTAGCACAAGGTAGCCAACAGCCAGAGGTTCAGGCAAAAAGAGGTGGGGCTCAAAGGCACAGGGCCAGAAAACAAGGTTTCTGAGTCATGGAAACAGCTTCAACTAAACCAGCACTTTGCAGCACTTCAGTGTTCACCTGGGAGCTTTGTCTCACACTGTGGACGAGAGCAATGCAGTTTGTTCACCTGTAACTGATCAAACTCACCAAGTACAATCGGGTGGTGGCAAACTTAAGAAAATGCATCACTTCCTTTGTTCCTTTCTAAACACCTCTCTTTAAAGAGCGACACATATGTAGGAAAAGCAACTATCTTGTGCTGGAAATTAAAGCAAAGGGTAAGAGAGAAAGCAATTAATGCCAAGAATGTAAATCCCAAAAATACAAAAGAAACCTGATCACTTCCAGTGGTGTTTTCCTTTTAGCAGAAACACTGTGCTTAGTGCTTACATATGTTAGTTCTCTCATATAATGGGCACATCAACCTTGAATTCTCATCTCAATTACAGATAAGGAAACTAGGAAAGTTAAGAAACTCACTAAAGTTTAGCAAGTAAAAATAAAGTCAACTAACATAGGGTTATTTGGGAAACCCAAGTATGTTCTCCAAACAACCTGAACTGTTGTACATAATTAGCCCCAAATACCAAGGGTGGTTTTCATTAGCTTGTAGCAGTTACAGAAAAAATATCTTCACACATTTGATTGTAAGAGTTTAAACTTTTAAAACTTCACACATCAAATGCTAAAATTTATGATGGAAACAATGGGCTAACATTTTATAAACACTTACATGCATGTTTTTATATTAGTATTATTTAATTCTAACTAAAGCAGTCATCTTTTAGAGACAGTCAATAATTTATCCCAAAGATCTATATTGCTTTGTTTTGTTTCAACCCCTACCCCTCTGCCAGAGGGAGGGAGCAGGGAGGGAGGTGGGGAGGGACGCCTCCCTGCTCCTTCCAAATCCTGGTCCCCTTCCCACTGCAAAAGCTCTCTTTTCACCACTTTTTCCCTTCTTCTCTTTCCATCCCCTTTCCCTCCACCTCTCTCTTGCTCCCCTATCCATGTGAAAGAGCTCTCCCTACTGCCTATTTATCTTCTCTTTTGCTCTCTCTCATTCTCTCTCTCTATATATAGCTTCTCATGTTAGAGAAACTAATGTCTAAGATTGTATGTCTGATTTACTTCACTTAATATTGTGATCAAGCTGTACCATGTGCCATGTTAAATGTAATCATTATGTATGTACTACACACATAATATAAAAATTTTTTAAATTTAAAAATTCATGTAAAAAAAGGCAGCCATAACACTGTTATAAAATATTGTATCAACCATCTGTAGAGCCCCGAAATGAATTATAGCTATTTGTTAAGAAAATAAAATGCTTTTTACTTTTTAGAGTCATTAAACCAAAATTCGTTCTAGTATTTCTGAGTCCTACCTCATTCCATACCACCTATTTGAAATATAACAAAATGCAAGAGAATCGTGCTTCTGGACAGGAACTGTCTGTTACCCAAATCCATTTGACAATGATACGTAACACAAAATAAGTGGTTTTAATTATACTTTCATTGTGGTTAAATAAAATGCTATGATGTTAAAGTGAGAAAAAAACAAATCTGACAATCCTTCAAGACTAGAACCCTGGGAAATGTATACTCCAGGTTAGCATTCGTGCACTTTTTTTTAAAAAAGTGAAATATCATCTACAAAAAATAAGCTAGTACACCTCATAATGGAGTGGATAAAAATTCCAAATATCTATGTGTTTGACAAGAACCAGAAGCACTAAATTGTTAATTCCGCAGAAGATTATCTCATTCATCGGTCCACAGAAGAGGGGCTAAATGACAGACAACCTTAACTCTGAAGGACATGGAGAAAACACGTACGGTCCTGGTCTTGTCTTACTCAGTCCTAGCTCGGCTGTACGGGCTGCAGCTATACCGAAGAACATAAAGCTCTGCGGTGCCATGTGGCACCCTTAAAGCCAGTGTGCGCATTAGTTAAGAATTCTGTGGTGAGTTAACAGTGTCCCACAGGAGTTATGCTTGCTGTTACCTTCGAATGATTATCTGGAAACAGGCCCTTTGCATATGTAATTAAGGGTCTCAAATCAGATCTTAAATTAGGTGGACAATAAATTCAGTGACTGCTGGCCTTTAAGAAGAGGACTAGGCACAGCTGGGTGTGGTGCTGCATACCTATAATCTCAGCACTTGGGAGGCTGAGGCAGGAGGACTGCTGTGAGTTCAAGGTCAGCATTCAAGGCAAGCCTGGACTACATAGGGAGACCCTGTCTCAAAGAAGAAAAAAAAAAAAAAAAGAAGAGGACCAGGATGGGAATGGTAATGAGTCGAAGGCCAGCCTGGACTACATAATGAGACCTGGGGGTGGAGCACAGAATGGACCAGGCAATGTGAAGAGGGAGGCAGAGACTGGAACGACACACTAGAAGCCAAGGAAAGGCAGACTGTCCACCAGAAGTCAGCAGAAGGCATGGGACAGATCTCCCAGAGGTTATTTCTCTCTAGGAGGAACCAGCCCTGCTTGATACCTTGATTGTGGTCTTTCAGCCTCCTAAACTGTGAAAAAAATCCTGTTTTAAGCACCCAGTTCGTGGTCACTTATTTTCAAAGCCCTAGGAAACTATTACAACTGCTTATAGTATCTTATTATTATTATATCTGTGTGTGTGTGTGTGTGTGTGTGTGTGTGTGTGTGTGTGTGTGTCTTTTTGAGACAAGGTCTCGCTATGCAGTTCAGGCTGGCCTTGAGCTCACTTTGTAGCCCAGGCTGGTCTTGAACTTGTGACTACGATCCTCCTGCCTCAGCCTCACAAGTGCTGCAATTACAGGCGTGGACCACCACTAATGTAATTATTATATCTTGAGGTCTATGCTATCACTGAGATAATGTATTTCATTATCAAATAAACATACATGGAAGCACTCCTGAAAAAGTGGCAGCTGACATCATCAGCTGCACCACCCCTGCATTACTGTTTTTAAAATCAATGTACATGCATAACGCTAACCATACTTTGTTCCAAAAAGTTACATACCTCTTCCAAAGACCCTCACATCAGATGTTACCTAAAACAAACTCAGTCTCTCTAGTCTGTTTTTAAAAGAAACTTTAGTATAGGAGGAACAGTGACCTGAAAGTCTGCTAACCTTTATCACTAATCTGTGACTCTGACTAAATTAGTAGCTTCAGTTATGGGTACTAGGTTTATTTCTATAAAGTAAAAGGTTGACCAAACCTAGATGATCTCCACGGACTTGACTATAGTTTCTTTTTCTGCCTTGCAAACAAAATTAAGACCCATTTACGTAAGCGATAGATTCCCAAACTGGCAAGAGGATGTGGTTAGAAAATCAAGACCTTTTATGGCAAAACTGGGAAAGAAAAGTAAATCCTAAGTGAAAAGGAAAATATTACAGCGACTTAAGTACCCTATTTCTGCTAGGACAGGTTTTATTTTTGATGAGTTAAGTGACACTAAACAGGAAGAGGTAGAAAACATGACCAGTGACTCATGCAAGCAGCACTGAAGGTTTTAACCACCACTCAATGATGACTCTGCTGGGTGAGTGTTACACAGCAAACACTGACTAAACACTACTGCTCTAGTACTGGAAATTAGGAGTCTGATGTTTCATAGTCCTTCTAGCCATGACAACCTTTAGAACCCACGAAAGAGAGTACTGTAGTTTTTGGGGGGATTCCTCTTGACAACTTGGAGGCATATGAAGAAATAACAAAACACAACATTTATTGAAGGCATTATCCTGTGCTTAGCACTACACTAAGGATTTAGATAGACTGTCAGCTAATCCTCAATAGATACAGAAGGTGGTATTATCATCACTTTACACACAGAAAGTTAAATCCAGAGATAATAAGCAATTACTCAAAAATCAGACTTTCAAGAACAAGGATCTGAGGCTCTGCTTTCCAAACCCCAAACCTTGCTCTTCCTGCCCATTAAAATACAGTGTTGCAACAAGGCTCATCCTCTGAGCACTGTGAAGGAAAGGGCACATGCACACTTCTGGCCGTGGGAGGTGTGTATTACTGTTTGTTTGTTTGCTTTCAGACAGGGTCTCATTCCACTGCCTAGGCTGACCTTGAGCTCCCTATATAGCTCAGTCTGGCCTCAAACTCAGGACCCTTCTGCCTCAGCCTCCACAGTGGTGGTGGAAGCATTTACAGGCATGTTGCCTCCGTGCCCAACTTTAGGGTTTTGATCTGCACTATTTTACACTGATGTTCAGTATGCAAACATTTATCAAGCAGACTCACATTCTGTGCAATTTTCTGAGTATCTATTTCTAAAAAGATAATATATGCATACATAACTCAGGACTCTCTCTTGCAAGTAAAAATACAATTCAAACCAGCTTCAATACGTGCAAGAATTTATTCAGTCGTTCAGCTAAATTACTAGATGTCAAGGTCAAAGCGAATTCAGGGTGGGTGGCGAGAATCCAGGGACCAGAGCCATCCTGTCACCTCCTCTCCTAAGTTTTGGATTTGGTTGTGCTGTGCCGTATGATGTTGTGGGGCTGCAGATGAGCCCAGGGCCTCATGCAGGACAGGCAGGAGCTTTCCCACTGAGCTTCATGCTGAGGCCTTCTGAGACAGTTTTGAGTCAGGTTTACTTCAACCTGCAGGTGTTAAGAGTATGCTGGACTCCTGCCTTTCCTTCTTCCTATACCCGATTCTCTCGTAGTTCAGTCTTCCTGAGCATAATTTTCTTTCAGCTGTTCTAACACATCTGGCTGGAAGCAGCTCAAACTTTCATCCTTCTAACTCCTTACTGAAAGAAGCCAGAGTCTTTTCCGCCAAGTCTGACTGCTAAACAGTCCACAGAGGAACAGCTTGAGCAGTTGGGCATTCCTGGGCTGACCACTGGGGCCGCGGGTTAAAGCACTCTCTCTGGCCTCGCCTCAGGCACGTCCCCACCTCTTTAGCTATGGAAAGGGTATGCATAACACAGACGCAGTCTTTAGAGAAACTGGTGGCCCTGATATATACTTTAACTTCTTATCTCTTACAGCCCAAGTCATAAGATAACTACTATTCTTGGTCAGCCATGGTGGTGCACACCAGTAAACTCAGCACTTGGAAGGCTAAGACAGGAGGATCAATCACCACGAGTTCGAGGCCAGCTTGGGCTATACAGTGAGTTTAAAGCCAGCCTGGACTCCGTAGTGAGACCCTGTCTCAAAAAACAAGCAGACAGACAGACAAAAAAGATAATCACTATTCTTAAGAGTAATATGTCATATCTGTAGAACAATTCATAAGCCACTTTAAAAAGCCTTTTTAAAATCCTAAGGCTGATGGAGTCCCTCAGCTTGTGAGGTGCAGGGGAAATATTACTGTGTGAAGCTCACAGGAGAAGGGGCTAAACTCCAGGAAGAAGTAACACAGCACCCCGGCCAGTTAACGGCACAATCCAAAGAACAGCGCTCTTCCCACCCACCGTACCACACTACAGACTGAACAGCACCTATGAAACACAGCTGTGGTGGGGCAAGCTTAAAGGGAGAAAACACAATATACCCATTTGTCTACAGCTTAGGATTCCTTCCTGCGTAGATCTTAATTTGCTATCCGCTACTACAATTATCCAGAGGTAGAAGACTACATGGAAGACTGTATCCCACCAGAAAGCATTTCTGTGGTTGCTTAGTATACTTTCGGCAGCAAAGAGCTAAAACACCCATCTGTGAATGACTGAAAAAAATAATGAAATGATTATTTCACATAATAGGAAGTCTTGGAGTAGACTTCAAGAGTTGATCAATCTACAGCACAAAAAGTCCTGAAAAACCCAGGTTCTTTCTGTCTTTCAATTCTGCCACCTTCAGCTTGTTGGCAAGCTCCTCCCAAGGAACAAGGTCACTAAGAAAGCTTAAGTAGGAGAGCCTCACCCACCAAAGACAGAAAACACGCCACTCACTTCACTCCGTTCCTTTACTTACTTTAGTACACACAGTGGCACATAACACTAAGTTTTGCTATCATTACTGGTTCTGTCTGTAAGAAATGAGAGCCTTCCTAGAGAGCTGCCTATCTCCTTAGCGAGAACTGGAATACAAGCACCATTCTAGGCCAGCCCCTGCTAAGGGAAATAGAATGAATGCCATGCCTGGCTCAACCAGCGTTTGTCTCACACTCCCTGGCTCCAAGGCCTGTGGGAAATGAATTTAGCTAACAAAGCAGCGCTCTGCCAACAGGCAGAAAGACCAGGGATAGGCTGAGGTTGGAAACCCACTGTATCTCAGGCCCCGACACATCTGTCTTCTCTCAGAGCTAGAGGAAGGGTCCAGAGGCTCCTCCGGCTCTCCACATCATGGAGGAAGCCTCTGTGGTCGGAAGGAGTCTGCCAACTCCAGAAAGCAGGGCAGGAAAAGAGACAGACGAGCACACCTGACGGTGTCCTGGTCTTGGGGTTTAGGCACCTTGAGATAAGCTTCGCCACTCTGTATCACTTTAGCTTAAAAGTCAATTAAAGGGTTCGCCTTTTGTGCAGGGAATTTATTCATTTTTTAAAAAAACAGTAGATTTCTCCTCTTAAGACAGGTTAATGGGGTGCTGTGGGGTATGCCTACTTGGGAGACTGAGGCAGGAAAATGACAACTCTGTGGCCAGCCTGGACAACTCAGCAAAACTCTGTCTCAAAACAAAGCAAAAGGGCAGAGGGTTTGCCTAAGATTCACAAGGCCCTGGGTTCAATCCCCAGTGCAGCAGGAAAAAAAAACCTGGTTTGTGCTACACGTGCCTCACTCGTGAAAGAACCCAGACTGAGGCAGAAAGGACAACCTTAAAGACAAGCAATAACACAGGGTGTGGGAACTGAATGCTGAGACCTAACACTTCTGGACTACCCACGCAACTGTGAGCAAGTTAGCACTCTGAAGTGCTCTGCACAGGCGCTTAAGCGCACACGCACTCGGGTACACACAGATGAACTGTGCTAAGACAGCGGAGAACTAAAGCTCCCAGTGATGAGTAACTGACAGCAGTTATCATTCCAGTTCATGTTACTTACGCCACGTTCTTGTTTATTACTAAACCCACGTTCAAAGGCACTGAACAAGAGCTGTGTCGTCAGTTCTCCCTCAGTTCTAGAAGCTACTGCTTTACTCTACGTACTTTTTTCCCCTTTTACATGGGGGGTATTTGTAAGCCACCCTTATTTTATCACTCATCTCTTGAAAACAGAACTTCACTCTGATCTGACCTGTATATTCACAATAAATTCCTGCTGTCATTACATTTTAAAGGAATACCAGTGTGTCGAATATATTTGAACCCATAAAACTTCAGGTAGGTCCCCATTCTGGATGATAAACATTTCACCCTCCTTGGAAATGCGCAACTAGAAACACAACAGCAAAGTCTTTTGTTATAGTACTCAGCGGCCCATTAGCAATCAGAAAGTATTCTGGTTTCTCCATTACCACTTATCAAGTACTCATAACTAAAACTTACTTTGCAACAACAGAACTTTTGAGTGATTCACGATCATGACAGCTAGAACAGTACAACTTTTAAAATTAGACAGCAAGGGACTTCAAACATCTCCGAGTAAACTATGCATAGAACAATTAATTAAAAGATACTTGATATTTAATTTTAATTTCTATACATTTATAATAATGACATAATTTGTTATATTTCTCCTGGAAATTTCACATTTGATATTAGAATTCACTTTCAAAACAGTCTATAAGTCAGGTAATGGCCTTCGGGGCTAGCTAGTAGTACTCAGCACAAACATACACAACGTCACTGTTTTCCAAGAGAGAAAGGTGACTCAAGTGAGTCAGATACACAAATACTCAAAAACACAAAGGTCAACCTTGGTTTTTATTCACAATGAATGATACTAGTCAGTGTAAGCTGGCTACCACTGAATGATAGACTCAAAAAGAACATTAAATATGGAAACTTTTACATCACCTAATCCAGGACATTTTAACCTGAGTTCCAAATCAAATGTGACCTTCTGTGTATATGAATATTAGATATATTTTTCCCCAAAATAAGATCCTTCCTTGGCTTGCATCACAATTTCAAAGGGACCTACAACTGAAAAGATGCTGAGAACCACTCCAGTTACTGTAGAGAAGGGAAACTAAAGTTCAAAGAAACAATTTGCCTGTGGTCAAACATTCAGCAAGTGTCTGTTTTAGTACTCAAGTCTTCTTTTTCCTGAAGCATAATTAGCTCAGAAAAGATTGTTAATAAGCACATATTTAAGAGAAAAACAGATCCTATGACCTCAGGTCAGTGAGGGGAACCTGCAGGCTGACGTTAAAAGGAACCACAATGGCAGCTCGGAGCCGGATGGAACTCAAGCTAACCCAGGCAGCAGGCTGCAGACCGACCATTCCGAAGGGAGGGGGAGGGCCTGATGGAGACCTGCGTGTCCTGGCCCACGGCACAGGCTCCTGGTGCTGAGCCGCCTCAGCTGGCCCTCGGCCCGTGGCAAAGTGGGAGCTAAAGAAAAAACAATCTTCAAGGCTACAAAAGTAAGATGACACACCAGGAGAGAGGATGTAATCAATTCATGTAATACACCGTATCAACACAGCTAAAGACAAAAATCACATAATCATCTCAATAGATGTAGAAAAAGCTTTTGACAAAGTCCAATATGCATTCATGATAAAAACCCTATAGAAAATAGGAATGGATGGTCTTTCAAAAATACATCAGGAGAGATCCCAAGAAGGGAGCAGAAACATGCAAACGAAACACACCAAAACAGAATTCCAACAAAACACCATGATCCCTAAAATGAAACCCACTGAAGCAGTAGAGTGATCTGCCTTGCTCCAAAACCCAATTGAGAATTGTCTCAGGTGATCAGGGGCAAATTCCAGACGGCAGGGAACAAATACATGTAAAGAGTCACTCAAGTAACCTTTACTTTATTAGCATAGTAAAACACACGCCCCAAGGTAGAGCTTTATAGGTGATAAAGGCTGGCAGAGGAGGCTTGCCAGGAAGAGGGCAGGTGCCACTGATCTCCACCTCCACGGTGATGCTGCCCACACCCCAGGGCCCTGGCCACCCTGAGCCATAACTGCCTGCAACTTTCTCCTTCCCCTGGGTCAGCCTGGGGCACCTGCCCTCTGTGGATTTCCCCCTTTTATCTGTAAGAATGGAAGCCTTGTTCCTGCAGCGAAGTGCTTCTGCTGACTCTCTTCATGAAGCAACAGTTTATCAGGGACTCTGGAAATACTACAGTGCCTTCCAGGACACAGGTATACATGATGCACACACAAACATAATAATGTAAGCAGTGAACACTGATTTCACCAAAAGTTTTAGTTGCTGGGAGAACTGAAGTAGGTTCAAGGGAAGCTTATTTCAAAAAAAAAAAAAAAAAAAAAAAAGGCTGGGGATACAGCTCAGCAGCACGGCACCTGCTTGGCAAGCATAAGATCGTGAGTTCAATTCCCGGTACCAAAAAAAAAGGCTAAAACTTTTTCATACAGTCAGAAATAACACCACAATGAAATGACCAAGAAAAGAAAAGGTAGGCATGTTTAAAAACATACAGCAAATATAATAAAAAACCTACTGCTATTCAAAAGGACATTACTCATTTTTGAGCAGAACAATCCTTGTGCTATGAGGCTACTAAGACCAATGGGCCTGATCTAGTTTTATCTGTTTTGCAAGGTAAGGGAACACAGCCATGCAGATTCATTTTCCACGCTGCCCACGGCTGCGTCTGCGCTGTAATGGCAGAGGAACTGTAATAGGGACTTCGCAGACCTCAGAGGCTCAACTACGTACTCCACAGTCCCGTGCCGACTGCTTTGCAGCCCTGAGTCAGTGTCTACTCATAAGGCCAATTCTGCCCCCAAAGTAACGATGAAAACTAAAACCTCACACCTCATGTCTGTAACCCTTGTCCTCAACCCCCTTCTGGGAATGAGGAGTAGCAGAACTTTGGTTGGAGAGACACTAAAAAATTTTAAATGACTGCCTCTAGGCAGCAGAATTAGAATCTGGTAAGGGTAAAGGAAGGCCCTACAGCATGGGAGCCTGCTATCTTTTTCTTTTTCTTCTCTTTTTGCACTAAGCCTTGAAACAATGTTCCTTTAAACTATTTAAAAGCAAAAACAAATGAAAAGAAGAGTCAATGAAATTCAGTTAATGGTTCTAGTAACCCCCTAACATAAAATGCGTGACTGTATTTCCCAGTGTATTTTATACCTTCGTTACGGTTGCTCTGGAGAACTGCTGGCTGCACACATCCAAAGTTGCTAGGTAAATGACCCCCAGATAAAAGCGGTGTCTTTGTGCTAACTGCATGTGAGTGTAATCTTTCAAGCCCCCCCATCCCAAGAAAGGTCAGCCAAGTACAGTATGTTTCACACATGATCTTCAGTTCCAAGTGTTTAATACAAAAAGCCGGACAGAGAAAATGTTTCAAAAACATTTCTCCATAAACAGAAATAAGAAAAGAAAAAAAATCTTTCAAAGATAATATGTTAAATTTTGTTTAATTTTCCTTTATTCACTTTTTTAGCTAAGCAGACAGGTCTTTAAGTTGATTAGAAATTTACACTTAAAGGTGACATTTATATAGGACCAAAAAAAACTGACTTAATCATAGGTTAGCATAATACTTCCAATTAAGTACCTTCTATGAGAACTGTGATATTATGTATCTGTAGTATGTTCTACCCAGAAATAAATAACACACCCAGAGATGGACTGCATTATTAGATTTATCTAATCTTTATAATGTTTTAATTATCACATATCCAATTCAACTAATTTTAAAAATTGTCTGATTTTCCCTAATAAAAAAGCTTTAAATATATAATTATATTTTGTTAATATGAATCTGAAGAATAAGGCATCAAAAATGTTTCAAGATGCGAAAATAAACACAATTCACTACATACTAAAAATGTAAGGTATCACATAAAACAAACATTTTAAAATATGTAAACAACTTAGTTTGAAACCATATTTTCTTTTAGACTTTCTAAAGGAAAGAACTGCATTGATAAAGCTTATTGTGAATGACACTGGATGAGACAGGCAGTTAAGTAATTATAACTAATTTTGAAGCATGAAACTAAAGATTTTATATTTCAATTTGGAAATACAATCTGAGGAGCTTATTTTAGTGAAAAGATTCAGCTACTAAATTGTAATTTACAACAAATTAAAAATTGTAATCTCTCTTGCTATAAAATACCAAAACTATAACTTTTACTAACCCCATCCTTCTAAAAAATTAGTAAGAATAAATTTAATGCTTCTTATATAATTCTAATTATACGTTGTTTGTTTTAACGGACAGCAATTAATCTAGCTACACTGCTACTGTGGAGTAAAAAGAGACGTATTTTTAGGCATAATCCTAGTCAGGAGTAAATTAAGTACAAGGAAAATTAACCTTCCCTTTTCATTCAAAAGCCTAAAAATCTAATTTTGTCATTATTTTAGGCAATATTTAACATAAAGCTATTCCTCAAAATAAACATGGAGTTTTGGAATTAAAATATTTTACAAGTTAAAAGCTTTGACTATTAACTTACCTTCTTTTGATACCAGACTATAGCATCTGTGACTTTGGACGCCATTTATTCCACTGAATTTACACATTTGTCACTTTAGGCTGCAAAAGAGAAAAACATGCCAATGAGTTTATTTCTACCTTCCTGAGAGAGACCAAGCAGCGCTCACACACAGCACTCTGGATACTCACAGACCAAGGGGTGCATGACGGTACTTATATTACATCCTTCCTCATTACTATTTTAGCAACAGGTTCTCTTAAGTAAACAAAAATCAGCTAGGCTTCTTTTTGTGTAAATATAGTATCTGAACGTTCTTACAAAATAGAATGAACTGTTTTTCAAGCAAATGGAACATTTTAAAAAAGTTTCAGGAATGTTCAAAGTTATTCTGGAAGGTTTTAATTAATACATTCACAAATAAGAGAAACCAATTTTCTCACTTAGTAACAGATCGATTTTGCCATGGTTTCTACCAAAGAACTTGTGTAAATTATTGTTGCCAATGGAGGGATTGACAGAGACGCCAACATCTATAATCATATAATTTTCCTTGATACTCAGTAAATTAAAAATTGAACTAAAATCAAATAACCAGAGAAGTTTAAAATTTATATTAGGCTTGGAGTGGTGGCACACAGCTATAATCCCCGCACTCAGGAGGCTGAGGCAGCAGGATCACTGCAGCTCAAGACCAGCCTGGGCTACAAAGTGAGCTCAAGGCCAGCCTGAACTGCATAGTGAGATGGTAGTGCACACTTGTAATTCCAGTATTTAAGAGGCTGAGGCAGGAGGATCACCAAGAGTTCAAGGCCAGCCTGGGATACAAAATGACTTTAAGGGCCAGCCTGAACTACATAGTGAGACCCTATCTCAAAAAGAAAAAAAAAGACAAATAATATTAAAGACTTCTCAGGTATTAGTTTGGCTACTATTTAGAAACCACAGACCATCCTCACAAAAGATCACACATATCTTGTATGTCTAACAGAGTACTGGGTCCTAAATTTAATCATTCCTTAGCCCTAGAGAGAATTTCAAACTGATTCCAGTCAACTGTTGAATGCTATTCTAGCCCGAGGACAATACTGGCCCAGAGAGCATCTCTGGTATGGTTTAAGGATAAACCAAGAACAGTTTTAAAACCAGAAACTGACTCTGGCACTCATCAAAACTAGGATCACACAAGGCCACACTAGATCTCAGGAAGTCACAGGAGCAAAGCGCACTGCTGAGCCAATCCCAGCACACGCAGGTACCGACTGCACAGAAGCCGCTACTGCAGCCTGCAACGGTAACAACAAACTAAGTATTACAGACCCAGAACACACTAGCACTCAAATACAATGAAGTCTGTTATTAAGAACCAATGTCAGACAATCACCCTCTAGTTTAAAGCAGAATTTACTTAATACTTCTATTTTTGACAACTACAAACCAAACTGTTTAACACCTTTCCTAAGATATTAATACTTTAATGGATCAAATCTAAGCAAAAATGTTTTGAAATTCCTGTCAAATAACATGACACAGTGGAAAGAGGAAGATCACAGAATGAAAAGACCTGTGGAGTTCAAACGTAACCCTCAAGAAAATACTTCGCCTCTTGTAAAACAGGAATACCTGTACCTATTCCCCCTTACAGGGTTTTTGTGACCAGTAAGTAATATACATAAGATGCCTACCACAGTCCAAAACATACAGATACCAAATTAGAACTGTTTTCATTATTAATTTTGATATTTTAAAACTGTCCCAGGGGTGGGGAGTGTAAGGGGATTAAAATAGAACCAGCTTGTGCTATATATAAGCACCTCCTTCCTAAAGTGAATGTGAACTTAATGTAGTGCAAACATACACTAATAAAAAAGGCAAGAGGGAAAAATACCCCCCTCAAAAATCTGTAGGACAGGAACTGGGGGGTGTCTGTGTTTCCTTTTTAAATGAAACAACTGAGAGACCACGAACGGTGGCGCACACCCGTCACCCCAGCACTCTAGGAGGCTCGGGCAGGAGGATCACAAGTTAGAGTCCAGGCTGGGCAACTTACAGAGACTCTAGCTCAAAATTTAAAAATTAAAAGGGCCGGGGATGTAGCTCATTGTGAAGGTTCTAGATTCAACCTCCAGTACCAGAAAGAGACGGGGAAAGGGAGATAAACAAAAGAAAACAACTGAGAGCAAGAACATACGCCATCATTTTTTGTTGACATAAAAGTAAAAATAGCTCCCTCACTATCGAAAGACTGCAAAGTCAATTCTCAACTACATGCACACGAATTGGAGATTTCAAAGTTCCCCTCCTCGGAAGCTTCTCAGTCAGGTGGGGTACCTTCATTTCTCTCAACAGGCTTTTGGGGAGACGCTTTCCTTTCTTGGCTTATAATCCTGTCCTGGAGTCGCTGGGGGTGAGTCACGCGTTTTAATCATGTTTTGTTCTACAGAAGTGCACAACGATTCTGCTACACGAGTGTTCTGCTCGTGTTCCGTTCATTACAACGTTACACCTTCATTAAGTCTGTCTGGCAAGACAGTTCTGTTTTCCAAACTAATCAGTCTCCCCCATGCAGACTGTAAGAAATGGACAACAAAGAAAGAACATCTACTTTTCTTAGTACTCCTTTTACTTTACACAATCTTTACTGAAAAACTTTCAGATCACCTACTAAGACAAATCTCCTGCCCTTACCCCTCCAACAGTGCAAACATACATTTCATATACAAATACGAAAGTGTTTATTAACAAATCTATGAAATGTATGAGATATTTAATATACTTAGGGACTATTTAAATGCTCATATATAAATAATACTGAAACCAAAAAAGAAAGAGAATGGGCTTCAATAAAGGTGGGCAAAAAACACTGTCTGCCTCAAAACAAGATAAGCTGACAGACAATTTTGATACGTATTTATCAAGCTACATTCATGAATTTCAAATATCTACAATGTAACAGGAATATGAACTATCTTATAAAGTTTTAATTTGTATGGGTCTATACAAATAAAAACTCAATCTCTGTTGGTGCTTTAAGAAAAACCTTTCTTCAGAAATACTGTGCTCTGCCAGCTCACTAGATTTTCCATTGTGTCACCACCTTAGTGACACCGAGTGGCTCATACCTATTTTTAAAACAGGTTTTACAGCATGCTGAGAAGGATTCCTGAAGCAGACATGACAAAGCACCCTCGAACACCCAAGTTTCACATGAATACAAGCTAGAATTAACATACTGACAAATGCTTTTGTTATTTCTATAGCCTTTCCAACTTCTCTGATTCTGTGGCAGTCCAGCATGACAGTCCGGACACATCACTTACTTCCTAAGTACCTCAAGTAGAGCATCTAGATCATTTTTATAAGTTGATCTGATACAAGGATACGTATTACTGAAATAATCTAATCCTAAACCACGGGGCTAACTGTAAGAATAAAATTTAAATCTTGCTGCAGTTACCTCGAGCCAGTTCTCTCCTTGACCGATTGAACCACCATACCGATCAGAACACCTGAACTTATTCCTTACTGCATCAGCTTCTTCACACACTGCATTTCTGATGCCAAAGACGCGGGTGGAGAGAAAACAGGACAACAAAAGGGGTAGTTTGTGAAATCCCCCTTTACAGAATCTCAGTTTCAAATACGGTAATGTCCATGAGTATTCTTTGTACTGATACAGTAAAAATAAAGATGGTCCGATTCCTAACCAGCCCACAACAACAATGACCCCACAAGAACACTGGTCGACATCACGGCATACTTTCTCACTACTCCCAAACAGTCTCCTGTACTCAGAAACTGCGCCCTCCCTCCGACCCTCTGTGTGGGGGCCCTCACCCTACTCCTCTCCGAGAGGAGGCTTCTAACAGGAGCTCATGTGGATGGAAATCTCTATACTAATCCATCTACCATGTAACTAAGAATGCAAAATGACAGGGCCACACGGCTCACTTGATTACACACAAACACCTGAGGAGAAGAGGGGTCAGCCTTCTTTGGCGTCCCACTGAGTGCTGGCACACGACG
Source organism: Chinchilla lanigera (assembly GCF_000276665.1). Lineage (NCBI taxonomy): Eukaryota > Metazoa > Chordata > Mammalia > Rodentia > Chinchillidae > Chinchilla > Chinchilla lanigera. The sequence continues at coordinate 7,426,901 of NW_004955410.1, forward strand.
CGGAGCACGCAGCAGAGGAGGTACGGAGAGCAGCGAGAAGCGCCGGCCACGCGGTAGAACTGGCCTCTGCACCCACGCTCCGACACTGCGAGCTGCACGCTCGTGTGCGAGTTACTGAGGCTCTCTGGGCCTCAGTTTCTCCCCAGTCCCACCTCGCCAAACAGTGCACAACTCAATAAAGATTCAACAAGCCACAATTCCAATAATGTACATGAGCTCCTCCAAATTGTTCTACTAACACCTGAAATTATTCATTTAAGATAAATCCATGTTACGTGAGTAGAAACGGTTAGACCAAATGAAAAGGATTTTTTTTAAAGGTAGTTAATGGGATACTCTTCGGGGTTGACAATTTCATTATTATCCTTTAATCACTCATTACTGCTTACAGAGTAAAACCACAACCCACGATCTGATCCTAACCTTATCCAAACTATCGTACACCAGCTTCTCATACAGAATATGGCTCAACTAAGCTGGGCGTGGTAGAGCACACCTGTAATCCCAGCAGTCCCAAGGCTGAGGCAGGAGGATTGTTGCAAGTTCAAAACCAGCCTGGGCTACAAAGTGAGCTCAAGGTCAGCCTCAAGCGCATAGTGAGACCCTGTCTCAAAAAGACAAAAAAAACAGAATATGGCTCAACCACACTGTGCTCCTCCACTGTCCTAGCTCTGTTCCAAAATTACTCTCCTCTTTCCAAAACGAGTTTCATGGGGCCTCCAAGCACCGCTTTCTTCACAACTTTCTCCCCGGCTCCTCCTCTGAGCTTGTTACACCATGTTCTTTGCTGTTTAGTATATGCTACTTTGTGTGGATTTGGTACAGTTATGTACTTGTGCCCCAGTCTCATCCGTAAGTTCTCTATGGGGAGTTCAATGTCTTTATCGCCAAGTTATCCTACAGCTTGTCTGCATTAAATATAAATGTTTACAAATGAATTTAAAAGTTGCTGACCAAACCACCACAGGTGAATGAAGTTAAGAACCAAAACTGAGAATTCCTGCACCACCCCCACCACACCCCCACACTTCACATTAAAAGGTAGGGTACTATGAAATGTAACATTCTACTTCATCAACCAATATGTAACAATTTGCAGACTTCGAAAGTCCAAAGAAGAAAATTCAAGTCAAATCTGCCAAGTCTAGCTTAACTCCATTCCTAAGTGCTAAAGTTAAATATAACTCAGCTGCCTCCTCCACAAGCAATTTTTAGACTTCGGAAGCTGGGAACAAAGCTGCTCTGCCCTTAAAGGGTAATAAATACTAAGGTTCAGATCAGATTTTTCATACTGATACTGAAGTTAGGAAAACAAGTGACATTTTCCCTAAGAGAGGGAACCCAGCTCAGGGCAAATTGAAATCTTCTATTTGGTTTGTGGGCTGCTACTTTATAATCATTTAACCTATAAACTGTCACAGTCGCCTGGAAAGTTTTTAGTACTTCATCTGGAATGAGGATATTTCTTGGAAATATGAAAAATAAACACTACATCATATGTCAATACTTGTTTCAATCTTGGAATAGAAAAATAAAATGCAAAGTGAAATGTGATTAACAAACCTATTCATTTTCTATTGTACCAGTTCATAAAATGCATTATTTTTATTTTCTTTAATGGAACTAATGCATAATTTGTACATTTCAAACCAGAGGGTAACAGATAATCTAAGAAAAAAATCACAGTGAAGTGGTATCTCTCTAAATGTGTACTAATAAAAACACTTTGCACTATATGAAATCTAAGAGAATATCTAGCTAGAATCTTAATATTACTCTGTAGAACTTTCTGGTCTTTACAATGAACCCATCTGGTAAATCCTTTAAAACAACTTCCTAGGATTTCTTAACCTCAGATTACACTCACAAAGTCTTTGCTATTTATTCATTCAGCATTCACTGGCACTTTTATTTACTTATCTTTTGTAGTACTTAAAAGGGCCTTTAAAGTCCCATGTGAAGTGTTTTTTGCTTTGAGAGCTATATTACTCAGAAAAAATCAATAATGAAGTACTGTACGATCCATTCAAGTGGTTTAACTTTATTTACTCATAAGAAAGCTTACCACCAACCAATCAAATATGGATATATGATTCCTGGCCTCCAATAGAAACATTAACTTAGTAAGTGTTCTATGTAAATTATCAAAATGTTAATGCACTACGTAATACTAGGTGGCTTAAAGAACAGACCTTCAAATTTTAATCTAAAACTTGATATTAGAGGTTAAAAACTGCTAACTATACCACATCATCAAACATACTATTGAGTAAAATCTAAAAATTTAGAAGATTCAGAAAGCATCTGATCATTTAACACAAATACTTTTTTACTGAACATTTACTAATATTGCTCTTGTACAGAAACTGAGGCTATGCCAATGAACAGGAATCAAGGTTCCTTGAAATGGACGCTGCATAGGAAAGACACACTACAGACAGTGAGACAGTTTTGGGTTGAGAAAGTGACATGAGGGAAATTAATATGGTGATATGACTGGGGTGTGATACTTTCGGAAAGAATGAGCAAAAACGGTCCCCTTGGAGATCAGTGATTTAATCTCCAGTAAGGCAAAATAAACAAAACAGAAAGTAAACTGATGTGACACCAGCAGAACAGTGATGATCAGGGGCTGGGGATTTAGCTCAGCGGCAAAAGCGCCTGCCTGGCAAGCGCAAGGTCGTGAGTTCGGTTCCCGGTACCGGAGAAAAACAAAACAAAACAAAAAATCCACTATGATCTATTTCAACTAGTCAAAACTTTATGCACAGTTCAACATTCACCTTTTCAGCCAATATAATAAACAAATGCCTGTTTTTCTGTGAC
>NW_004955410.1:7429826-7443175 GCF_000276665.1 Chinchilla lanigera
CTGCCTGGCAAGCGCAAGGTCGTGAGTTCGGTTCCCGGTACCGGAGAAAAACAAAAAAAAACAAAAAAAAACAAAACAAAACAAAACAAAAAAAAAAAGAACAGTGATGATCTAACTTCCAAAAGATTTTAACTGCTCTGCAGAGAAGGACTGGACCAAACGGTCAGAATCTGAGGGGTGAGGCTAACAACTCATCATCAGGCATCCCCCCGCAGAAGATGGGTGATATACTGGGCTGGGGGGCCAGGTGGGAGGCTGGAAACAAGTGGACTTTTTTCAGTTGCATTTGCGGATAAAACTGGCAAGATCTAGGAAGACTGGGGCAAGCTAAGGAGGAAAGGGTTAACAGGAATCTAGATTTTTTTTCTGAACCGTTTTCTCAGATGAAGGGGGAGGTAGTTCTGAGATAAATATAAAAATTTAGTTTTGGACCTGTTAAGCCGGTCCAAAGACATAAAATAAAGATGTTGAAATACTAAGATACGTGCACCTGAGAGGAGGGTTGGAGTTAGGAGTTTGAGAGCCACATACACACAGACAGTATTGAAAATTAGCGGTGGGCTACCTAGATATATCCATTTTTCAAAACTGATCAAATACTACACTTAAGATTTGTACATTTCAGCTGAGTGTGGTAGTGCACACCTGTAATCCCAGTACTCAGGAGGCTGAGGCAGGAGGACTTCTGTGAGTGTGAGGTCAGCCTCAACTACATGGTGAGAACCCTGTCACAAAAAGTATGTGTATGTGGGTGTGGGTGTGTCACACACACATACACATATTTTTTACTTGAATTCAAAGACATACAGATTAAAATCATTGGGTCTCTCTGTATTACAAGATTAACAAATTTTTAAATAAAATCAGCATGTACTTTTATTTACATTTATTTACAATAAAAGGAAAAATGTTGGCTAGTATTTATGAGCAGTATTACTTTGTGTCAAGCACTGTATCTTCCAACACAGCTTTTTAAAGAGTCTTTTTTTTTTAAAGTTAGGGATCAGTCCCAGAGCTCTCTGAGTTACAACCCCAGCCCTTTTACTTTTGATTTGGAGACAGTCTTGCTAAATTGCCCAGGTTGGCATTGACTTGCAATTCTCCTGCCTCAGCCTCCCAAGCAGCTGGGATTACAGGCTTGTGCTACCATGCTATCAAAATTTTACAGGCGACTATCTTTCAACCTTAACTCCAGAGAAGTACTCCTGTCTGCCTCCTAGTACACACGCACAAGCTGTGCACCACAGGGCTATTTTTTTGGGGGGGGGGTTGGTTTTTTCCGGTACTGGGAATCAAACTTATGAACTTGCGCTTGCCAGGCAGGCGCTGTGCTGCTGAGCTATATCCGCAGCCCCCACGGGGCTATTTTAAAGGGAGAGAAAAGGGTAAGTAACAAACAGAGGGGTAGGGATATTTTTTAAAGGTATGGGGTAAGAACGTGACATTTTATAAAATAAATATGCAAACATCGCTGGCACAACTGCACAGAGAGGGCCAGCTGGCCGCACCTCTCCAGATCTTGGAAGAGCTGAGAAAGTGGGGCCAGGAGAGGAGAAGAGGGGAGCCCATTTACTGTGCAGCCTTTAGTTCTCCTAACAAACATTGGCCTTTCTCACCTAGCTGGGGACGTTTATACACACACACACACACACACACACACACACACACACACACACGGGTGCACACACTTCACTTTGAGACCTGGGTAGTGTATATAATCTACTTTTCTAAAATCCAAAGATGCATGCAAGAGAGTTAAAATGAACTTAGCACAGTCATCAGGAGGGTGTTTAATTCTACACGAGCCCCCCAGGGGCTGCCCCACCTCAAGGCTCTCCACAGGCCACGCTTCCCTCCCCTGTGGGTCACCCTTATTCACAGGGTCCTCGGGGGTCCTCCTGCCCCAGCCTACTCTGCAGAGGCTCAGTGAGATGCACTCTAGGCCTCTGCTTCCTTAGATCGCCCGGTCTCACCACATGCAATCAGGATGTTCTCAAGCTATCATCTACTTTTTGAAGTATGAAGTTGTAGCTATCTCCCTCCCTCCCCTCAACCCACTTTTCATTCGGTTTTAATGAAGAAAAATTCTTTATCCCACTTCACTGTTATCCAGAAATCCCTAAATTAACTTTTAATATACTTTAAGTAAAAAAAAAATTCAACCTTTTATGTTACTAACTCAACTAAAAAGTACAATTTAGATATTCTAAGATAGAGTTCTAAACTAACAACAGTTGCACTTTTACTTCCCCTATCTCTAACAGAAGGAAAAGGAAGACAGCCAGTTTCAATTCTTCTTATAAATTTAAGATACTAAACAAAAATAGAGGTGCTTTCTTACAGCTCTGTAAAATTAATTGTAACAACAATCTCCAAGAGGACACAAACTAGGATGCACCTGTCTTCCTCAAATCTACTCCTCCTTCAGCAGCTCCTCCATGGTCCAAGAGACCCAGGAGTCTCTCTGTCCTCCCACCACAAATTCTGCACCTGCTGCGGAGGAATGACTCCGTAAGGAAGAAAGGAGTTCATACAGACCAGACATCTCTCGCACCATCCCGCCCAGCATACCAGACACACGACAAGCCCTTAGTCTCCACTCTCAGGACCACTCTAGGAGTCTCCTACTGTTTCTACACTTTCTGCGCTAAAAAAAATTACGTGAGTGTGTGTGCGAGTGAGTGTGCATGTGAGTGTACGTGTGTTTCCTAGTCAGGGAAGCCTCTCTCTTTTTCTATTACTATGTGTTCGCAGTACATAACGATTAACTCCATGGGGCAGCTGGACGTGCGCATAACACATCTTCATCCTTTTCTCACCCGCTTCCTCTCCCCTGTCCATCTCGATTCCCTTCCCATTTAAGAAATGTCTATCTCCACTGCCTAGCACCCATGAGGTCCTTGGTTCAATCCCCAGTATCAACGTAACAATACAAATTAACTGACTTCGTCCCTTTAAAATCTCTAGAGATTTCCCACCGTGCAGGACAAGTGTGCGACTGGCACCCTACACAAGGCCCTCTGTGATAACCTAACTGCAGATTTCCTGCCTCCACAGTAGCCTCCATTGTCTTTCCCTTCTTACATACAGGACCTCCTACCTGTCGTCCTCAACCTCCTGTCCAAACGCACGTATCTACGGTCTAGTTCTGGGCTGTCCCCAGACTCTCCTGTGTGTGGAAGGCGGCTGCATCCTGGAATGCTACGCAGGTCAATGAACTCATCTGCTGATGAGCTCAGCAGCTAAACCTGCTGTTAGGTTAGAGATGGTCACCAGGCCGTGACCTGGAAGGGTGCACCTCCCTGTGTGCTGGCTCTGCTTCGCGGCTACAGGGGTGAGCGCTCCTACACCCATGCCCTCCCACCCCACAGACCAAAACTATGAGCCAGAGTCAACCTCTCTGCCTCTGCGTTGTGGTTGCTGGGTATTTTGTCCCTCCTGATCTAAGAGATCTGAGAAGCAGAAGGCTAAAGTAAAGAAAGAAGAACATTAACCCAAATTACATTGTAAAATCAACACGAGTTTCAGGGATTGGTGGCTCAGATTCCTCAAAGTTCTCCTGAGGAGGGGACTCATCAGCATCTTTAGGAGGACAACTTAAAAACTGTTGAAGTCACAGGTTGTTTTTCAACATCCATGCCAAAGGCTGACCCTGTCCCTATGACCCTGCAAGTACATCTCCATGAATGGAAAAAACTCAACTGAAGGAGCTAATCTATTTGCCTCTGTAACAACGACTAGGTAAAAAGGTTTCTAAGACTCTTCACCATCAAGGTGAAGACCCTTCACCATCCAGGTTACCTTCCTCTTCAGACAAAATCTAATTCCTAGAATTGGACTGCATAGGCAAGATGTCTCAAGTAAAAATTTTAAAAGGGGCTGGCTACATAGCTCAGTGAGAAGGACCCGGGATCAATCCCTACTACCGCTAGAAGAAAACAAAAGGTCCCACACCTAAAATATGTCAATACCATCAAATACAAACACAGGCTTAAGAACTGTTCCAGTTCAAAGGAAACTAGAGAGACATGACTAAATGCAGCATGTGCTCCTGGTTATTTTGGTATTAAAAAACAATACTAGCCAGGCAGGGTGCCGCACGCTCATATTCCCAGCACTCAGGAGGCTGAGGAAGGGGAATCACCCCAAGTTTGAGGCCAGCCTGGGCTACATGGTGAGTTCAAGGGTAGCCTGAACTATAAGGGTGAGACGTCATCTCAAAACAAAACAAAACAGAAAGAATAATAATGTGATACTGTGGTAACTGGAGAATGTGAATATCTGTAAGGTAGAAAACAGTATTGTATCAATGATAATTTTCTGTTTTGATCACTGTACTGAGTTACTGCAGAATGATCTGGTAAGGGCAACTGTGCAGATCCAGAATGCTCTAATAGTAAGCATGGTGGGTGCATAAATCGTTTATATCTTTAACATGAAGACTAAAAAACAAAACAACTAAAAATAAAACTACAGTGATATGAGATAGATAATACAGAAACATATACAAAATGGGATATCAAAAATTCAAAATCAAGAAGAATGGAGTACAAATGTAGTTTCCTTATTAGTATATCTTCTAGTATCTGTATTAGTATTTCTTCTCTTTTCCTTTGTTTCTGTTCTTATCTTTATGATCATGTTAACTTGCTGTCATTTCAAAATATCTTGTTAAGAGTAAAAAGGTGTCTTTGAGCCAGGGATATAGCTCAGTGGCATAGCACCTGCATAGCACCTGCACAGCAAGCACAAGGTCCTGAGTTCAATTCCTAGGACCAAAAAAAACCATGTCTCTTACAAGCTTTATAATAATAATAAAACAAAAATCTATAGTAGACAAATAAAAACTAATAATCAAAGGAGAAAAGCACACTAAGAGAACAAATCCTTAGCTATAAAGGAAGACTATAGAAAGAATAAGAAACCAGAACAAAATTAGAAAAGTTACCTGTAGTAAGACCTTAGCTAACAACAATTATCTTGGATGTATATGGATTAAATTCTCCACTTAAAAGCAAGGTGACTGAATGGATAAAAAACAAGATCTGACTATGTTTCCAAACTCAATTCATCTCTAAAGATGAACATAGACTGAAAGTGAAGGAATGGAATAAAACATTCCATTCCAACAGAAGTTGAAGGAAAGCAGGGGTAGCCAAACTTAAATTAGATAAAATAAGAGTCTACCTCAAAGGCAATAAAGAGAGACAAGGAAGGTCATTAAGACAAAGATGGGTTCTGCTACAGTAACAGCTAGGGACTTGATCACCCAACTCTCTGCAATGGGCATCGTCCAGACAGAAAATCCACGAAGAAACCAGAGTTAAACTGCACCAGAGGCCTAACAGACCCAACAGACATCTGCAGAGCACAGCACCTAACAGCTGCTAAATAAATGCACACAACTCATCAGCACCATATGGAATGTTCTTCAGGACAGAGCAAATGACAGGCCACAGAGTAAGTCTTGACAAATTTTTAAAAACCTGAAATCATTTTGAGTATAATTTCTGACCACAATGCAACAAATTCAAAATGAATAAAGAATAATGATCTTGTTTTATGGAAATAAAAAATCATGTATGTAATGGAATATTATGACTTGATTAAGTCAGGAATAAAGTAATACGTATGTACTTGTGTGTATGTATGTATATATATATATATACACTGAAGACAGAGATAGGCAGAGAAAGAAAATATTAAAATATAGTAAAATCTTAATATTTGCGTAATCTAGTGAAGAAGGATCTACAGTAATTATTTGTATTATTCTTGCAACTTTTAAAGTCTGGGGCTGGGGAGATAGCTCAGCACACTTAGTGCCTGCCGGGCAAGTGCAAGACCCTGAGTTCGATTCCTGGTACCAAATAAATAAATAAAGTCTGAAATTATGTGAAAAATAAGTGAAAAGTTAATTTAGTCTTAAAATATTTATTTTCCATGTTAACTGGCAGTAAAATTGCAAAGAGTACACCTACTTTTTGAAAACAGTATGGAAATTCCACAAAAAATTTAAAAAAAAGTTACCATATGATCTAGCAATTACATTTCAGGGAATATAGCCAAAAGAACTGAAAGCAGGGTCTTAAAGAAATATCTGCATACCCATGTTCACAGCAGCACAATTCACAATAGCTAAGGGGTGGAAGCGATCCAATGTCCATCACAGATGAATGGACAAACAAAATGTAGTACACACAACAGAGTATCTATTATTCAGCCCTAAATAACAAAAGGAAATCCTGTAACATGGTACAACATAGATGAATCTTGAGGATTCGTGTCACGTGAAATAAGCCAGTCATAAAAGACAAATAGTGTATAATTCCACTTATACGAGTTACCCAGAATAGACAGTCACAGGTTGAGATGGGGTTGTCAGGGACAGGAAGGAGGGGAAAAGAGTAGTTGAGATTTAGTAAGTATAGAGTTTCACACTTGTAAAATGAAAAAATCCTAGCAATCTGTTTTACACCAATGTAACAGACTTACAAAGTCTGACTGAAATATACTGGATGAGATTAAGAGTAGATCAGAAACTAGCAGAAGAGGTTAGTAAACTTGAGGGATAACAATAAATATACAAAATGAAAATAGGAAGGAAAAAAATAAGACTTAAAAAAAGGGCAACAATCATAGCATTTGGTTAGCTGAAGGACAATGATCAAATGGCCTAACATGTGTAGCAGGAGTACTAGAATAAAACGAGAAAAAAAGACAGAAAAACTATTTTAAAGTAATGGCCACAATTTCCCTAGAATTGATGAAAAAGATAAAGCCACAGGTCCAAGATCTTTTAACAAAACTCAAGAAACCTAAACTATACCAAGGCACAGCATTATAAAAGTACGTAAAACCAGAGGTAAAGAGATAAAATTAAAACCAGCTAGAGAAAACAGATACTTCCTACAGAGATAAGAGGGGAGCAATGTCTTTACAGACCTGAAAAAACAACCTAAGGGTCTATACCACTGAAGGCGTATTTCAAAAATAAAGTTTTAAAACAAGTTTTCAAACATATGAAAGCAGATGGAATTCATCAGCAGTAACTCAGCACTACAATAAATGTTAAAGAAAGTCCATCAGAGAGAAGGAAAATGACACCAGAAGGAAACCTATATCCAAAGGAACAAAGAGTTCTGAAAATGTAAGCATGTGGAGAAATTTAAGAGTCTTTTTTTCCAAGTTAGGTTTCAATCCCCTTAAAAGGGAACTGACTATTTAAAGCTAAAAGAATCAACGCTCTGTTGTGGGGTTTATAACATACATACTACTAAAATGTATGACCACAGCACAGAGTTTGAGAAAAGGGAAACAAAATACTGTAATAAGCACAAAAGTATACTGCTAAAGCATACAAAGCGTTATTTTACCCCAAGTCAGACTGTGATGAATGAATACTAGCCACTATAGTACTAAGAAACAAAAAAAAGATATAGATAAAAAGCCAAAAAGGATATAAAATAGAGTGATAAAAAATAACCCAAAAGAAACCAAAAAGAACAGGGGGGACATACAGCCAAGATGATCAATTTAAGCCACACAATATCAATAATCACATTAAATGTAAATGGTCCAAATTAAAAGGAAAGCTGAGCTGGGCCTGGTGGCGCACGCCTATAATCCCAGCACTCAGGAGGCTAAGGCAGGAGGATCTCTGAGAGCTCAAGGCCAGCTTGGGCTACATAGTGAGTTCAAAGCTAGCCTGAACTACATAGCAAGACCCTGTCTCAATAAATAAATACATGGAAAACTGGATTAAGAAAAGCAAAAACTAACTACATGCTATCTACCAGAAACCTACCTTAAATATAAACACAAAATAGATTAAAAATAAAACAACACACCATGCTAATACTACTCAAAGGAAAGCTGAGTATATTATCAGGGATAATGAAAGAAATTTCACAATAGTAAATCCAAATCATGAAGAGATCATAAAAGCCTCAATATACATGCGCATGAACAGCCTGAACTTCAAATAAAGGAGGCAAAAACTGACAGGACTGCAAGGAAAAAAAGGCAGCGAGTTCACAATTACAGATTTTTATACCCATCTCTCAAAAACTGATGGACTAAGCAGACAGAAATAACAAGGATATGTAAGACATGAACTATGTGATCAACCAACTTGACCTGATTGATATTTATAGAATAGTACATGCAGCAGTCTTTTCAAGGGCACATGTACCATTTAAAAGCATCGCATACTCAGACAAATCACTTAAAATGAATCAACTCACACAATGCACAGTCTTCAAACAAAGTGAAATTAAATTAGACATCAGTAACTGAAAAAAATCTGAAACATCTCCAAGTAGTAGATATTCTTACAGCCAGAAATAGTGGCATATGCCTCAGGAGCCTGAGACAGGAGGACTGTAGCCAGTTCAAGGCCAGCCTGGGCTACACAGTGAGTTCAAGGCCAGTCTGTACTAGAGAGCTAGACCCTGTTTCAAAAAAAAAAGAAACAAAGAAAGGAAGAAAAGAGAAAGAAACTCATATATTCTAATTAACCAAAGAAGTTAAAGAAATCACAAAGGAAAAAAAACAAAGATTTTGAACATGAATGAAAATGAAAACATTTCAAAATCTGTAGGATGCATTCAAAATATTATTTAAGGGAATTGTTTGTGGTTTTTTAAGACAGGGTCTCAATATGTAGCCCAGGCTGGCCTTGAACTCAGCAATCCTCCTGCCTCAGCTTCCCAAGTGCTAGGATTATAGGTTTGTACCACCATGCCTGGTTGTTTAAGGGAATTTTATAGCATTAAACACTTATCTTAGAGGAGAATAAAGGTTTCAAATTAAGGAGCTAAATTTCTATCTTAACATATGAGTAATTTAAAGGCAAATAAAATGTAAACAACAGAAAAGGAAGTAATAAAACATAGAAACTACAGAAAATCAACACAGAAAAACAAAAGCCAATTCTTTAAGATCAAAAACAAGCTAACCTCTAGCCAGACTAAACAGGAGAAAAAAACAGAAAAGACACAAATTTCCAGTCAAAAATAACTACAGATCTCACAGACATTAAAATGATAATAGAATATTATAAACAATTTTATGCCAATGGACCTAACAAATTAGATGAAAAATCTCTTCAAAGATACAATGCTAACACAAGGAGAAATGAACTGAACAGTCCTTTATTTACTAAAAAAGAAAACAAAACTGGTAGGTAAAATCCTTCCTACAAACCAGACAGGGTAGCACACACTCCTAATCCCAGTGCTCCAGGAGAGTGAGGCGGGAAAGTCTGAGCCCACCTTGGACAATTTCGTGAGAATCTCAAGATGTTTTTAAAAGCCAGGCATGGCGGTGCACACCTGCAATCCGAGCACCGGGAGGACTGCAGCAAGGTCCAGGCCGGCCCCTGCTGCAGAGTGGGTCTGAGGCCAGCCTGAGCTGCAACGTAAGTCTGAAGTCACAGAAGGGGAGACGGCACCACTGGGACCGGAGTCTCCCTCGACAGGGTGCTGAAACTTGTGCCATGTAGTTTCCTTTAATTTTTGCTATCAGTAACAGATCCTGTAGTGAGTATTTTACTAACGTAATTTATTTATGCAACACATATCAGTACCTTCCGCGTCTTCTAGATACTCTGAGCAGCCCCTTTCCCCTACTGGTTCTGTAGCTGGAAAGCTGCATCGCATGCGTTTTTTCTTCAACTTCCTCTCATTAAACGTCAAATTTAATCATGCTGTGATTATCAGGTAGTCTTCAACCACAGCCATTTCCTGCCCAGCTCTGACACACTGCTCAGAATGAAATCCAGCATATTTTCTTTCTTTCCTAGCGCTCAAAAACTTCCTGTTCTAGGAAGTGGCCAGTTGATCTCATCTGAAAATGCACCTTCTTTTAGCAATTGTATTAGGCCAACAAGCCGGACAAAAAATGCAGCTGTCATGCAACATTTTCAAAATCGTGTGATTCCGGTCATCAAGTGAGGATTCACACACTTGCACATTCAACATATGTAGGGATGGTAAACTGTACACTGTATGCTACACTGAGAGGAAGATACAATACAGTGTGAAACTTACTTCTCAGATTCTTCAAAGGCAGTCCCAATTTTAAACACTCTCATTCAAACTGGGGTTAAGAAAAGATAGTTACCATACAAGCAAAGGAGAGTTTGCAATTTTGAGTCTGTCGACTACAGACCAGGTAGAGAGGTTAAGGGTGACAACAGTCACTGAGATGTTTTTCACAACCAATCCTAAAGTATCTTCCACAAGCCAAGCGCATACAGCTCTGGCAGTGTTCGGATTCTTACAGCTTAGGATGGACTATCTCAATATAGTAATGAATCAGTTGCTTAGCTGGACAGTGTGTAAACAAGAGATTTAATTGGCATTTGGAAAATAAGTATTGAATGACAAAAATTACATAACAATATACCAACAGGCAATGTGCATCTATAATTTTAGTATTTAAGTATGCAATTTCTAACCACCAATACTGGGTGGTACTCAATTTGCCCAGCCACTTTCACATAAACCACCATTTATTTAAAGACAGTCTTCAAAAATACCTCTTGTTTTGTGTTTCTGCAGGCTGGCCTCCAACACATTGTGATCCTCCTTTCTCATCTTCCCTAGGGCTGGGGTTATAGGTCTAGGTCTCCTTTGAAGTCTTATCTTCCCCACCAAATAGAAAAGGAAATTGACGCTGAAAGATTCAGCATTTGAAAGTCACAAAGCCCAACAGTACTCTAACCTATTGTGTCTAGCAGGGTGTGGTAGCCTATGCAGGGTGCTAAATCATTTCCTTATCTGATTAGTAAGAAGGATACTACTCCAAAGGAGATGCACACTTGTAATCTCAGCCCTTGGGAGATGAGGCAGGAGGATCACGGCCTTATCCTCCCAAGGGCTGTCTCAAAAGCCAAATCTATGTCCACACTTTAAATTATCTTTCAATGAAACCACACATGCTATAGTACTCTTTTGGTATATACTATATTATCACCATTTGTTCAAATAGCTATCCTTAGCCCTAAACAGAATCTCAAAGAGGAGAATGACTCCATCCCTACATCCTCAGCAACACTAAACAGTGCCTGTTATAAAATGATCAGGAAGTGCTATCAAATCGGTACAGTACCAGATTTAGTTTATGGTTTTGCAGTATTATTTTCACCGATTAGACTCTTCCTACCAGTCTCTTAAGTTTTACTGTGAGGTGGCAAAGCATAATGGCACAGAACACTGGCTCTGGAATCAAGCAGGCTGGCTCTGAATCTATTATAGACAGCTAAGTTAGGAAGAAATATTCTAGGCAATCAGACAGGGCTCGGCCCTCAAGGGAGTCAGTGCAGAAGATGAGAACACATCACAACTGTGGCTGGAGGCGCATCTTAAGATTAAAATCACAATGGCCAGATTTACACACCTCCCTATGGGATAAATGGTAGCTTGAGGTTGTGGGTACCACCCCTTTGAGATTTCCAGTATAAATAAACCATTAGCTCATTAGAGGTAGCCCTCCTCTCCCACCCACGAAGTCGGCTAAAACTAAAGACAAGACTAAGACTATAGATTATCACTCAAGGTTAATGATGTCATCCACATATATTTGCTATGCGACCTGCTTCCACACTGGATCAATGTTACTTAGCAACTATACCTGCAGTCTTATTGGTTATTTTGTCCCAGGTTGTACCTGCCTACTGACTTTGCTCTATAAAACTTCCTTTGAGAAGTGGGCTCACTGGTAACCCACTCAGGACTCCTGTCTCTCAGGAGCTATTCCTATTCCCCATTCCTTTTCCCCAATAAATGTTCCTACTCTTAGTTCCTTAGACTTCATCCTTCGACTTTGGGGCCCAAGAACTTGGGGTATCAGACATCTAGCCGGCTGGGAGTTACATTTACTTTCCCTATGTCATCTGGAGGTCCCATATCAAATCTACCAAATAACACTGAAATCAGGAACAAATGAGTTAACCCGAATCTTAGTTAACTCACCTACAAAACATGACAGACAGTAATCACTGTACCTGCCTCACATGACTAGGGTTAAATGAGCTAACACTTCCCACTATTTTCTGATCCTTCTTTTTTCGTTTGTTTTTTTGAGGCCGGTCTTAGTATGCAGTTCAGACTGGTCTTGAACTCACTTTGGAGCCCGGGCTGGCCTCGAACTCTCTCCTGCCTCGGCCTCCTGACTGCAATTATTACAGGAGTGCACGGCCATGCCTGGCTTCTCATTTCTGACACGCCAGCAAGTCACTGGGGCTCAGTCTAGAGACACTGACTTCATTACGAATTTCTTGAAATTTTGCAATGTACTAGCCAAAAAGGTCCTGGGATTTACAAAGTCCTCAGGTTACATTATTTTTGGGGCCAACTTATCCAATGCCAATGTGAGCTCAAAAAGCTAACTTTGGAGGTTTGAGTCAGCAAGAACGTCCCCACTGAGCTGTACTCGATTTGCTTACAGTCACACTTTACAAGAGAGCATAAGGAGGAGCGAACAGACACACCCCAACTCACTAACACGCAAACCAACCCCACCTGATGTGTGCACACAGTCGGCCTGTGCGGGAGGCGGGCGATTTCCAGGACGAAACACTTTCCTGGAACCACCTCGTTTCTGGTCCCAGACATGGCTCATCTCCCCAGCACTCCCCAGCCCTTTCCTCTCGAATATGGAGGCTGAGCTACAACAAACGACAAGGCATGCCCATTTCCTTCCCTTAAAATTAGCTCACTGTACTCCCAATACAAGCTAGGATTTTATTTTTTTGTTTTGTTCTGTTCTTTGAGTTAGGGTCTACTAGACTGACCTCAAAACTTCTGGCAATCTTCCTGTCTCAGCCTCCTCCTGAGCGCTGGGATCAAAGGTGTGCACCACCAAACCTGGCTCAGGTTAGGATTTTCAATTGTTAAGGTGTTTTACAGCTCTTTGGGCTAAAGGGCACAGTCTCCAAATTCTCAAGACTTTTCCTTCCAATATTATAATGCTGTAAGAAAAAAAAAAAAGGCCAGTTGCTGAAAACACAACTTGCATAAAAACACCTAACGCCAAGATCCAATACTAAGTCCACGGCCCACGGCCCACGTCCCAGAGGAAGAAGGCAAAAAAGGAAAGAAACAGTTAGAAATGCTGGGTGATAGCAAACCCCAAACTCCAAAATCGAAGTATCCCAGCTGAAGTCACCTCAAGTTAAGCCCGATGCCCCACTGACAAAGCCGGCGCTGGCAATGCCGCCTCGGCCCGGGCGCGAGCTCGCGCGGGGCGCCCACCGACCCGACCCGACCCGACCCGACCCGACCCGAGCGGCCGCAGCAGCTCCGGCCCGCGCCGTGAACTTGTGCCGGGCGCCCGCGCGGCAG
>NW_004955410.1:7444160-7451660 GCF_000276665.1 Chinchilla lanigera
GGCAGCGCGGGGGCCGGAAGGTCCGCGTGTGCGGAGGAAGGCCGGGGAGAGCGCAGGGCCGGCCGCGGAGCTGGCCAGCCCGGCGGCGCGGGGCCCGAGGGCTCCGGAGGGGCGGCGAGCGCGTGTTCGCCTTGGTGCGCGCGTCCTTCCCTGGCGGGGAGAGGAAAGGGGCAGAAGGAAGCGAGCAGGCTTTTTAAGTGACCGAGGGCGTCACGCGGAGTTGAGAGTCGTGTGTCGGCGCCGCGGCTCGGCACGCACAGCCCTGCGGGCGTCGTTTCCCGGGCAGGGGGCTGCCCCGGGCGGGGGCCTCCTGCGAGCGCGCGGAGAGCTGTGGCCGCCCGCGTGATGAGGCGGTGGCCGCTGGAAGGCTGTGTCCTTTGCATCCTTTCGCCTCCAACCCTCAGCCGAGGTCGGGCAGTGAGAAAAGCCTTTGGAGAAAGAAAATGAAGCTTGCCTCTTCTAGTGGCGGAAAAGTTATGGTGAAGTACGTGCATTATCTGCCTTTTCCTGGAGGGATTCGAGAATGGCCAGATCGGAGATGAGATCTGAGCAGCGTCGTTCAGTTGTCAGTCAGCGCCGATCTCTGCCTCTCCTCCCGACTTCCCCTGCATCCCGGTGGCCAAGGGGAGCCGCAGAGCAGGCGCCTCCCCCGAGTGGAGGAGTGCAAGCGCTGCTGCCGTGCGAGGCGGCCGCGGCCCGTGCAGGAGCCACAGGGCGAGGGAGGTGGGGCGCGCTCGCCTCGTCCCGGGAACCGCAGCGCGTGTGTGCGCTCACCTCGTCCACGCCCTGTGTGCGGGTGCTGCAGAGTACATCAGAGTCCTTCTAAAACCACGAGCACAGGCTCACCTAGCCAGTGCTGTGCTTTTCCTGATTCTTACCTTTTTGTACCTTTTCTCCTGTTCTGGTGCTGTCACGCACTCCTACCACCTTCTTATCTTTCTCTCTCCAGCAGGTGTTGTCTTGCACCGTCAGTCTGGTCAGTCTGTCGTTTCCCAGGGGCATATTCCCCCAGCGGGATCGTACTGTACTGATCCCTCCTTTCCTAAAAATGTCAGAAGGTCGCTTTCTCAGTCTGGGTGTGTTATCTTTCATCTTCTCTTCTCCAGATAGCTCAGAGCAATAAAATGTTCTCAGCTGTTTGCATTTTCTTATCTTCTGTTAACTCTTCACCCACGGAGAGCAGGCTGGCTCTTCCTTTTGCGTTCTAACTGCCCTTATTCTGAGTGGTCCCAGGACTGGTCTGAAAAACCTCGCTACGTGGAGACCCATACTGCAAGCTTGTGTGTGAAGATAAAATATAATAAATGTTAATATCTTAGCTGTTATAAGTTAATGCAGACCCAATCAAAATTCCAAGTTTCTACCAATTAGCTTAATGCTTTTAGTACTGAAAAAAATGAAACAGGAAATATTCTGGAAAACAGTGAGTAGCTGTGAGGTCTTCCAAATATTACTACATATCCTAAATCAATAGAGAGTTGTGTGCTTTTACTGCAAAGCAAAAGTATAGGTCAGTGAGACAAAACAGCAGTGCCCTGACTGTTGAATAATTTACCATCAAATACTTACAAAATGCATCGAGTTTTTAGGTTGTGCATTTTAACAGGAAAATACCTGAGACATAAAAATTTTCAGATGCATAAACACAAGTATAATGTCAGTACCTTCCATATTATTCAGCCCAGTGACCTCTTCACAGTCTTCATTCTGCTTGATGATTGCTTAATGTTCTTGGAGTATTTACTAACCATTCCCACTGTATAAAAGCTTGTTTTCCTCACCAGACATGGTGACGTGTGATCCGAGCACTTGGGAAGCTGAGGCAGGAGGATCACTGAGTTTGAGGCCAGCCTGGGCTACAGTGAGTTCATAGTGAGACCCTGTCTCCAAAAAGGAAAAAAAAAACTCTTCTCAGCTAGATATGCCTCCACCCTCTTACTGCTTTAATTTCAGACACCTTATCTTAGCACCTTTGAAATGGAACGAAAAGCCAAAGTTGTGCAAATGTGTGGGGACCAGGGATAAGGTCGCCAGTGCCCGGACCACAGCGCTGAAAAGGAACAGACTCCTGGAGATCTCGTCCAGACAGCTTACCCTTAGCTACGGGCCATAAGAGATGATGGCTCTATTGGCAGTCATTGCTCCAGGTTTTAGAAGTATTTAAAGGAAGAATGATGCGATGTTTTCAAAGTAGAAAATCTAAGTAGGAAAGGAGCCAACTTTGTTCACTAGGACTGGCAGTAATTTTTTTCTGGTATCCAAACTACCTTGATTTTTCCTCCCCTCTCTTAGGGCGTGTTTCCCTCTTTCCGATCCTGCAGCAGCCTCTCTCAGCTGTTTAAATGAGAATGTCCCTGGCCCAGAGAGTGCTGCTCACCTGGCTCTTCACGTTGCTCTTCTTGATCATGCTGGTGTTGAAACTGGATGAGAAGGCGCCGTGGAACTGGTTCCTCATATTCATTCCAGTCTGGATATTTGACATCATCCTTCTCGTCATGCTGATCGTGAAAATGGCCGGGCGGTGTAAGTCTGGCTTTGACCCTCGCCATGGATCACATAATATTAAGAAAAAAGCCTGGTACCTCATTGCAATGTTACTTAAGTTAGCCTTCTGCCTCGCACTCTGTGCGAAACTGGAACAGTTTACAACCATGAATCTGTCCTATGTTTTCATCCCTTTGTGGGCCTTACTGGCCGGGGCGCTAACAGAACTTGGATATAATGTCTTTTTTGTGAGAGACTGACTTCTAAGTACAGAACATCATTTCATGTCTGTTGCCCTGCAACAAATGATAATTCAAGTGTTCTGGACCTTCAAGGTGAGCCGCAAGAACACCGGGGGAAAATACCAAATGCAGTGTTCTTCCTATTCCATGAAATATGATTGGTAAATCATGGACTTCTAATCAACCCAAAGCTGAATTATTCAGTGTTTGAGTTACTGATCTTTATTATCCCTATGTAAATAAAGTTTGTTTTTGACCTTATTTTTCCACATGACTCTTGAATAATCTGTTGCATGTGGTATTTTTTAGTTTTTATCTTTATTAGTACGTTTGCAGTACGTAATGATTATATGCATTGTGGTGAGTTGGTACATATATGCTCAACATCTAAAGTAAACACAAAGCCTTTAAACTAGCCAAATGTGGTGGCAAATCCCTGTCATCCCAGTATTTGGGAGGCTGAGGCAGGGGATCTCAGCAAGGTTTAGGTTATCCTTGGCCTTACAGTAAGTTCAAGGCCAGCATGAACTACATCGCAAGACCATATCTCATTAGAAAAAAAGTTCATATTTGGATAGAAGTTTGATAGATCATGGCTCTGTTAATGACCAAAGTAAATGGCTATTTATGCTTGTAAATTATGCAGGAAAGAACTTAGTTACTGGAGTAATTAGAAAGAACCTGAATGTGATGGGTTTTACCTGTGCTAAGTTCACTGTTACCCCTACATGCTGTCGGGACCGATGAGTGCGGCAGCATGTTGGTGCAGAAGCTTGCCTGTGCCTAAAGCAGGGCCCTCCGACCTCATTCCGGCAGAGCAGGCCCAGTTCATGCCTGTGGGCCCAGGGTCCCAGAGGGTTAGTGCCCCATTCACGCTTAGGGTTATCGTGCTGTGAGAAATACCATCACCCGTCACCCTAACGGGGCACTTCATCAACTCCATAGAAGCAGAGGTGGCAGTACCTACAGCATTCCCAAAGGGGATTATAACTAAAGCAGGATGACTTTTCTTCCCTTGTATAGCCCTCGCTTTTAGCTCTGTGAGAAATCGAAGGTGGCACTGTGTTGTTTTTTTTTTTTTTTTTTTTTGGTTTTTCTCTGGTACCGGGAACTGAACTCATGACCTTGCGCTTGCCAGGCAGGCGCTTTGCCACTGAGCTAAATCCCCAGCCCCGCACTGTGTTGTTTTTAAAAGGCCTAACATCTCAATTTTTGGCTGCTAACACAATTATTTTAATATAGAATTTTAGACTCTCTCCTTTACAAACACATAAGTTTCAAGCACCACAAATTAAGACAGCTTCAATTCTTGTTCAGCTTCTAAAAATAACTAAGCTAAATAAATAAAAATCAATTGCAAATATTTTTCCATTTTATGACTGTAGTGTTTTGGGTATCTAAAAATAGAATTGCAAATAATACCTAGAACCGTTCTAGGTGTGAACAGATACTCCTAATTCAGTGAGAGATCCAAGCTATTTGGTCTCTGGAATATATTCAGTAGATTCAAAATAACCCTTTCATCTTTGTAGTTCAAATGAAGGTATTCATGCAAGTATTACCTAACAGTAAGCCCTCACAGGGAAAACGAGAAGAGGTATAGCACCGCATGTAAACAGTCAGCCAGGACGGGGCCAGCAGGACATTTCTGTCAAGGGGCACATGGGACATTGGGTTTTGTTTCAATACTCGTCTCAGCACGGTGACAGAGACAGCATAGACCATGGCTGTGTTCCAATGAAATTATATGGACATGAAATTTAAATTTCATCCATTCTTTGTATCACACAATATTCTTTTGATTTTTGTTTCAACCATTTAAAATTATAAAAACTGTTCTTGCCTTACAGGCCACACAAAAGCAGGTAGGTGGTGGGCTAGATGGAGCTGTGGGCAGTAGTTCATTGACCCCTCAACTACTAAAATGGAAAACAAGTAAAATCAGAAATCTCTGAGATTGCTAAGATAAAGCACGTCTCTTCCTCCCTTAATTCTTCCAACCATGAAAATATGTGAGAATTACAGGTAAAAGGCAACAGAGTAACCAACCTGTTTACACTTGAGGATCAGTTTTACAGACAAGTGAAGCGTTGAGGAAAATAGAAGAGTTAATTAGGTATGCTGCTATGCTAAAGCCCACAGCGAGGGGTCACCACTGTGTACCCCAATTGTCAATACATTTAAAAAGTAATCAAAGACATTAGAGACAGAACCATGCTTACAAGTAGAAAAAAACAAACAATACATAAACAGTTAGTATTGCAGGAAAAATGCCTTTCTATATTTAGCTTTAGTTAGAGGATACTTCCTTTATGATAGAGAAATTTGCTAGTGGGGTTTTAAGATAAAATACACCGTGCCCTCCAGAAAGACGCTCAAGCATCAAAACTTTTTACTGAGGCCATTACTTTCAGGGTAGTTCATATATGTAACTTATGGACATAAAACTTCTCTGGTTTGAACCAAAGATTGGTTATAATTTCTGAGTAAAAACAACTTGTGAACCAAGTAACTTTTTGTAAAACCTGAAGTATGACAAGAAGAGCCAGGCATGGTGGCGCACACCTGTAATCCCAGCACTCGGGAGGCTGAAGCAGGAGGATCACCGGATCGCCATGAGTTCCAGTACAGCCTGGGCTACATAAGCGAGTTCTAGGCCAGCCTGCACTACATAGACTGCCTCAAAAAAAAAAAGATGTTCAAAGAATACACAACTGAGTAACATTTCCTGAACATAAAGGGGCGATGTAGCGGCCTCCGCCTGTACAAAATATGAACACAGACCCACCTGAAAATGGAAAGTCTTCAGGCCCCAGGAAAAATACATAAAGCTTCAAGAGCTAAAGAGCTTCCTAGGGATACAGCTGACCGTGGTTGTTAACCTTATAAATGTGGTCTGTTTCCCACTTAGCTTTTCCATGGTGCAGCAGACAGGACAAACAGACAGAGCAAAAGAGAACACAGCCCTCAGGGCAGGCATTTGTCTAAACCCCTGAGGCATCAGGAAAGAAACAACTTCCTAAGGAGAGGAAGGTCACCAGAGTGCTTTAGCACTGTCCTGGGCAACAGGGTCCACAACAGAGTGGCCTTTACTGCGGACTGGCTGTCCGCAGAGTAGGCAGCACTCAGCACGGAGCATTACCAGTGTCCTTTACTCCATGAGAGGACTACCGGGAGAACAGCAGGGAGCATTCCCACTTGGTAGGAGAAGCTAAAGCCAGGTAAATGAAATAAAATTAGCTCATGGTCTCTGAAAAATGAAAGAATTTGCCTCCTAACGTGATTTCTACAAATTGGTCTCCTACGGAAAGGGGGAAAATGTATCAGTGCAAGGTGCTTGTTGGCGTAGTGGTGCACGCGTGTAATCCCAGCACCCAGGAGGCCGAGGCAGGAGGATTAGTGCAAGTTTGAGGCCAGTCTGGGCTATCATGAATTCTAGTCCAGCTTTTACAAGGGATGTTGTAGTCTGACTTTGCTTGCCCTGTGTTCGTCATCCAACCACGGAACTACTCACAGGCTGTTCCTACTAAGCACCATCATTAATACACACAGCCACTGCTATACTGCACATGCATCAGGACACGCAGTCCGTGACACGATTCTGAACAGCCAACCCTGAGCGAACTAGCGCATGAGGAAGTCTTTTAAATGCCCGCCATACTGTGCCTTGAGCCCTCATCAGGCTTTTTCTTCTTCCCATGTTCCGTCTTCTGTGCAGAATTCAAATGAAGAACACATACAGGAGACGGTGATTAATGAAATGCCTAGGGTGACTGCACGCAGCTCTTCCAACTATTGGCTGTTTCAATTCCAGGAGCAGAAGCTACAGTCTGTAATGTGTAATAAGCCAAACAATGTGCTAAACATTCAGCTTCTTCTCTCATTTACTTTTCACCGCCAGTTAACAGAATAGGTGTTACCGTCCCATTTACAGATGGGAACACTCAGTGAAGTAATTTTCTCAAGACTGTGTATTATGGACATACTCGTGTTAAACAACTGCAGTGCTACAATGGACTCGGTCTGATATGCCATGAGCGACTCGGGTTGTCTGGAAATTTGCCATCTTTGTGTCTTTGTCCCACTCATACAAAAGAACATTAGCTGAACAAGCTATATATGTTATCATTGTACTTCAGTATTTCCAAGTTCTGAATATCAGTAGGAAAACTACACAAAATTGTACAGAACAAGCTGAAGCTTAAGCTAATTCTGATAATCAGACTTTACCAATTAAGGCAAACATTTGAATTCTGCCTCAGACTATGAACTATAAAGGGACTATGTACACAATACGTGCCATTTTAATCATGTAGGACATTGTTAAAACTTAATTTGTAATAACTTTCTCCAGAAAAGCTAGTCAAATCAAAAATGCTGGGCTTTATAGGTTTGTTTATACCTCCTCTTTCCAATGATCCTTGATATCTAGTAGTTATCTTCTTAAAGTTTATCCACAAAACTAGTTACAAGATAGAAACTTGGCTTATGGAAGTGCCTACTGGTCTAATTTTCTCTGCCTTTCTTTCTGTTCCAATCCTAGTTACATTATGAAGTGAAGGACTGGCGCTTTAAGTTCTAGAAAGCTACATAATGTCTTCCCATCCCTGTTACTTTTGCTTCTTGGAGTATTTAACACCAAGTATACTATGATTTAGGAGTTGGGGGTGAAAAGCAATAAAGAAAATTGCTAACTTGTAGCTGAATGAGAAGCGGCGTGAGCAAAGGGGCCAAGGAGCAGAGAATTGGTCCCAACAGCTACCAGGTGCGGGCA
>NW_004955410.1:7452883-7486667 GCF_000276665.1 Chinchilla lanigera
AGGGAAGGGAAGGGAAGGGAAGGGAAGGGAAGGGAAGGGAAGGGAAGGGAAGAAAGAACCCTCGATTCCATCCCTAGCACTACCAAAGAAAAACAGAAAGAGAAAAAACTTAAATGAGAAACTAAAACCAGACTAATAAAAGTCATGGGGTCCTGAAGATAACTACAGTGGAGAGGTTTAAAGACCATGGGACTGTCTTAAGTAGTGGTAGGAAGACCGAAAAGAAAAAAAGCCTTCAAAGAAACAAGAACCAGAACATGTCATTAAGAGTTCTAAGAAGTGGAGGCTGCTAAGTGCTGTAAGGATTAAACAGAAGCTTATTCTGCCAACTGATCCCAGGCAGTTGAAAGGTGACCTTTGAAAAAACCATCTCGACTCCATGTGAGAAATGAGGAAGTGAACACAAAGATTTCCAAGAATTTAAGAAAAGAGTTAGAACACAGGCATTAACAAAAACCATGCTCCACAAAAACGATGTTTTGACAACAAACTTCATGTAAAAATCTGGCTTCCTCAAAAGAGATCAATAAAAAATTTAAAGAAAAAATTTTCTTGGGTGGGAGTCAAACTGCCAAGTACATTTTCAACACTGTGATGCAAATTATTTGTGACTATACTGGCTTGCTTCTGGCTTCATAGTTGTAAACAGTAGTGAACTTTATAGGGTAGTACACTATTTTTGGTGGGTTTTGGTTTGGTTTGGTTTGGTTTGGTTTTTTGAGACAGGGTCTCACTGTGTAATTCAGGCTGGCCTTAAACTCACTGTGTAGCCCAGGCCGGCCTCAAACTCACACAGATCTTCCTACTTCAGCCTCCTAAGTGCTAGGATTACATGTGTGCACCACGACGCCCGGCCTTTAACATTTTAAAAACATAGATACATAAATTCCAGATTTCAAAGGGTTACTGAAGGATCCAGAGTTCTTGTATCTTAACAGTGGGGGTCTTAAGTAGGCAGATCACAGCAATGAAACATACAGGCAATGCATTTTACTTTTAATTTGTAGTTCACATAAATTCTCTGTGCCTAGATTTTGTTCTCAGCTCATTCACATTCCAAGTGGGTCTGAAGTCCAGGAAGAGCCGGAAGGGAAGACAACCCAAAATGCAAGATGCTTTCCCTGCTCCCCCGGTGGAAAGAGTACATATGGCTCTTCACTTGCAAGGAAAAGACAGCTGCTTTTAGTGTTGTCTGCTTGATATTAAATGCAGTCATTGTCATCCTCAGTCTGCAGTGGGTTACAGAAAGTACTGAACAGGAAAGCCAGGAGAGAAGACATAGGACATGCAGCACTTTAGTTGTGGACTGAATTATCTGAAGTGTCCCGCCAGTGCCAAAGGTAAAAAGACTGTGGTTATCAATCTTTCCATTTATTGAAAAGTGGAATACAAGGAAACTACCTTTCAGACTCCAAAAAGAAATCTTCGCCTCTGCTAAAAGCAAAATGAATTTTGAGACAGGTATTTTACATGACAGTAAATGTGCTCAAAAAATATAACCGAAGGGAACGACGCAGTGCTAATTTATTATTTACAAAAATCTTACCTGCCATAAATATTTAGGGAAAACCTGTTTTACCCTCAGGAACATTAACGAAATACCTTAAAGAACTAACCTAAAAAAGAAATGTTTTCCTAACCTCAATGACACCCCCATGCCTGGACACAAACACACACTCTCTCTCTCTCTGTCTCTCTCTCTCTCTCTCTCACACACACACACACACACAGTTGTGCTACATCAACCTCATCTTTATTTAAGGTCAACCTTCTTGGTGACAGAGAAGATAATGAATATATGGCTTTAGTAAAGTTTGCAACTAAATATCACAAATGCCTAATTCTTTCACTAGCTAACCAGCTAACCTGAGTATGGAATATATATTACTTAGATAGCTAACAGGGTACAAATAAAAGTAGGAAAAACATAACTGCTATAACATTCCACTGAGGTACCTAAGTTTTTATGTAAAGGTCTATATATCCATTTAATAATTTATATAACAATTTATTCTATATAGCACATGACCATATAGAAACTGTATCTTAGGTGCTTTATTCTGGTCCAAAATATTAGAAGTAAAAACAAAAATCTTCTATTCAGATAAAGAACTGGAATGTACTAAGAAGCCATTAATATGATGCAATATTAAAATGGAAATTTATGTGTGACAAAGGTTGTCAAGAAGTTCTGACTGACCTGAAGAGGATTTAAAAATTATACACTGTATCCATAAGACAAGGAACATAAGCTTTATTGCAAGCAAACTGATTTACTGTTCCCAATGATTTAGGTATACTTCACTTCCAGACATTTAAGCATTTTAGAAAACAAATTTTTGTAAGTTTGACTATAGGCTATATCAGAAAGTACACCTGAAAACCACTGTTTTTGTTTTAGATACACATTCCTTCAAGTTAAATGCTTAAGGCTCATCTGTTTCAGAGGGTTACCCTACAGAAATTTTCTTACAGTGTGATCTCAGTGCACTTATATATATGTTTCTGGAAAAGTGAAAATAAAACCTACCTTCTTAAATATATCACCTTTCAATTTTAAAAGATCAAAAATATTTTAACCACATCCCTTCCTATTTCTCAATTCTGATTTGTTGAGAACTTTATTTCCCAAAGAAGATACAAATCCCTAAACTTGACAAAGCAGATCAAATAGGTAGGGAGGAGCATGAGACAGTGACATATAAAACAAAACCCCTATTTACATTACCAGGATTTAGACTTCCCATGTTGTAAACATACTCGTTTCCTATAGTATTTGCCCACCTTCTGATTAAAATGGGGGCCAAAACAGACATCAGTGTTGCTGCTCACTTTGATCTGTTGCGGTGAAGTGCCTCTTTCCAAATGGCTTCTCTCTAACTAGAAATGAGTTTTGGTGGGTACCACAGATGAGGCCAGAACAGAAAACACTGAAATGCAGCACAAGGAACTGCAACTGAAAGTTACCAACTAAAGTATGGCCTGGAATAACAGAAGAACCAACGAATAGGTTTGCAATGAGCAGAGTTCCTTACATCTGTGCATACATCAAAGACGTCTGACTTTTAATTACAGAAGTGGAAGCACTCTGAAATATTGCTGACCCCATCATTCAAGAGATGGGTTCTACTCATCTTTAGGCACTGGCAATTCTGTTTCCTACGACGTTTATTTTCTAGAGCTTCTTTATAAAAGGAAGTACACCAAGTTGTCTTCCTGGCTAGGGTAGGGAGGGGATCCTGAGAAAGACGAGGTAACGCAGTATTTGTTAGTTATATCGCTGTATATGGCAGTCAAGTCATTGCCCTTATTTTATGGTTTATTTCTGCCATACTTTTCCCATTCTGCAAGAAAAATTTAAAAGAGGATTTTAATTGTTCACAAACTGTCTATAACTAAAGATTTTTTACTCAGCTATAATCAAGTATAGCACAGGTGCTCATTAGTAAGAAAACTTTCTACTTGTTCCATATACAACAAAGAAAATTTGTTACAGCTAAATAATCTTGGCAACATATCTTCATTACTTAGAAGGATTAGATATTATTAATATATCTTTTTTCTTCCAACTTCCTAAATTTTTTCTGTTACCTAAGCTGCTTTCTTAATGTTGAATATAAATATTTTAAAAGGTGTTCCAGGAAATAGGGCTAAGAAGTTTCACATATTCATCTTATTCAGCAACTTAAGAAATTGTGCAAAATAGGATATACATATATACATTCCCACGTGCACGCGCACACACACACACACACACACACACACGCTATCATAACTGAATCTGGGTTTTTTAAAATGCTTGCACAGTGTGGAGAATTTAAATATTTACTAGACTTGAACATGTACATTTGCAGTCTATTACCACTCTAAAGGGACAGGTCAGCGTAGAGAAACACAATGTATCAACAAATGATTTAACTGAATTGTCAGTTTGTCTTTGCAGACTGAACAGAAAACATACTATTATGAACCTTTATTAAGTGGCTCACATTTCAATATAAATCACACTAAAAAGATTTTTTAAAGCTATTTACACTACAGTGCTGACACATTTAAAATGAAAAAAATTGGTATAAATAAGCTCTATGGAAAAGCCTTAAATTGTCAAAAAAATTCTGGCTCATATTACAAAATATATATATATATGTGTTAATGTCAGCTTGATTCTAAAACCTACAACTCCAACTCGGATGGTTTTTTGAAGACTCCTTTTTGTTTAGACCTGCAGTGTTTACAGTGCATCTGGCCCTAAGTGCTTGATCCTTCACAGTGATGGACAGGCACTGAGGAATGTGGCAAAGCTAATCTATATTTTGTAACAGACTCGAGAGCAAGTCCTTTGCTTGCTTTCAGAATTCATGAATCTTTATTACATTATTAATTTTTTTAAAAAAAAGTAATTTTAAATGCTCTGTACAAATTTAGCACAAAATGTCATCATCTTTTCTATCTTGATTTGAGTGTACTGAACTATGCTGCCTCGTATCAACTAGACTTATGAGACTTCCAGGACACAATTCTTCCTTTATTTCTTTGTTGCTATTTTCAAAGTTAGAATCCACGTCAATCTTGATTTCTGTAAACTGAACATGATCCAATTTTGCTGTAATATTCTTTCCATCCATACTATTTGGTGCTCTCATCTTTTCAGGAATATTAATGTTCACAGGTTCTTCCTTGATCCTTACAGATGCATGAGGTTCATGTTTAATCTGCGGCAACTCACATTTAGAATGAAGTTTGTCTGAAAACACAGAATCCAAGGAGGTTTTCCGTACAGCACATATCCTGTTGTCCGTGTGAGGGCCAAGAACTACTGACATGGAATCAGGTGATGCCCCTCTTTCGTGAGCAGCTGTACTTTGAGTAACGTCCTCCTTTGAGTGATACAATTTGAGCCGAACATGCCATGCTAAACTGCATACAGCGGATACTGTCTTGAACTGATGAACAACATTCCTTGGAATAAAGTAAATGTCATTATCATACAGCTGAATCCTGGCATAGCGGATGCCTTCCCTCCTTAGCTGATTAAGTTTTGCATCATCAACCCACTGGACACACTGAACAAAGAAGAAAGAATGCACGTAAGTATTTTCCATAGCAACATCTAAACTAAAGGCAATGATTATCTGAACTATACCTGGGACAGTGGAGGTTCATGCAAATCCAACTGCATTCGCTGAACTATTTCTAAGAAGTCTTCAGCATGAAAACAAATTACATCTTTGGTTATTCGGGGTTGATCAGGCCTAAAAGAAAAAAAAGGAATCTGACAATAAAGAATCTGCCACTAAAGTTTCACTGTGTCATGCCTTTAATAAATTTAAAAGCAAAAATAGCTGACAGTCAATAATAAAGTCTTCTCTTAAAAATAAGGTTAAATTGTAACTGGAAAACCACTCTCCATATTTAAACACAGAGTTGACACTATGAGCTTCAACTTAAACACAGATTAAAAACAATTCACTCATTTTGCTATAGTTATTTATCACAAGCTTTTGAAAAATTAAAATGATCTGTATCAGTGAATTATGCAAACCAAAAACACTTTCATTTGAAAATTAAGGTCAATATTCAGATAAACTAAGCACAAAAACACACCCACTGCATGCTCTCACTTAGAAGTGTACTGTGGCTGTCGTCTACATGTCCTCCAGAGCGTGCTGCTGAGGGCGTGGCCAGCGGCCTGCAGCCCTGGGAATGTAGGAATGACTGGAGCGTCAGGGCTCCAGCTTCACCACTGACAGCACTGGCGCTCGCTGACTTGATGGCATTACTGGGAAGAGATGGGAGCACGAGCTGAGGCCTGGGGGAAGGGAGAAGAGCACAGAGGCAGGCCTTGGGCACGGCCCTGGGCCACGGCCCCTTCTCTCTGGATCTCTTGCTCTTGGCTCCCTTGCTACCATGAGGTGAGCAGCTCCCCTCCAGTGTGACCCTTCCACCTCACTGGGGCCTAGAAGTGACAGAGCCAAGTGACCATGCTCTGAAACCTCTGAAACTGAACTAAAAGAAACATTTCTTTGAAGTTGTTTTTCTTAGGCATCTCATTACCATTTCGTTACCATGATGAAAAGCTAACATAACATGGAAACTAAAAAAGTGGATCTCATAAAAGTAGAAAATAGAATAGTGCTTATCAGAAGCAGGGAAGTGAATGGGGGTAGACTGGAAAGGCTGGTGAATGGGTACAGAGAAGCGGGTGACTAGACGGAATAACGTCTAATGTTCCACAGCAGGGTAGGGTAACTACGGCTGACATTTAACTGTACACCACAAAAGAGCTAGCAGAGAGAACTCCGGGTGTTTCCCACACAGAGAAATGACCAACATCTGAGATGATGAAAGTAACAGTTGTGCCGCTCTGGTCAGAACACATGGTATGCATGTATTAAAATACCATGCTGTACCCCATAAGTTGTATATTTACTAGCAGGTGTCAATACAAGTTTTTCAAGAGTTAGACATATGGGGGGGGAGTGGAATACTTTCCATAGAAGATATATGTAACCACACTGATGCATAAAACTTCCAAATAACTCAATAAGTGAAATGTTCCTTGGAAAAGTACTAATTATTCATGGGGGTCATTAGTGATTTTAAACATAATACTAGAAAAATTCCCAAATTCTTCAGTTAATTAGAAATATACAAATAGAGTTTTACAAAAGGTATCCAAAAATGGATTTTAAAATGAAATTCTAAGCAACCCAAATACAAACAAAGTCAAGGCAAAATGAATCATAACCAAATTTCTAGAGACCAGTCATAGAGCTTATGTAGGAATCAGGCATTATGTTGTCTAGAGAGATAAAGGGAAAGGGTAATGTATCACTGGGTTGCACGTTTCCCATCAAATGTAGTACAAACCAGAAGAATAAAATGGATTATCTTTAAAAGACAGTATTGGAAGAAAATGTCAATATAGGATTTTATAATCTCTAAATGTAGCCTTTAAAAAGGTGAAAATCGTTTGCAGAAAACAAAGGCTAAAAAAATCTGTCACTAACAGACAGTGTAACAAAGAATGTTAAAGGAATTTCTTCAGCCTGAGGAAAATGATACTTAGAAGAAAATGGAGATTTATATAAAGGAATGTCAAACATACTTAATAGGAAATATTAAAGATATTTGTGTTTGTTGCATGAATCTCTGTAGAAAATGATTCCTTAAACATTGTGAGGTTTGCAGCATATGTAAAGTACAATATGTGACAAAAAAGCATAGCAGAAATGGAGGTAGGGAGAAATAAATTGAAATACCATTCACTACTGAAAGGCTGTTATACATTATACAGATATAATATTGCAGTATTTCAGGACAAACTAGTAAGTTTACAGTATTGAAATGAAACAGCTACAGCTACTAAGCAAATAACAGGTAAAATGGAAAGCTAAAAATGACAAAGGAAAAAAGAAAAGGAGAATAGAAGGCACAAAAGAAAAAAACAAGATGATAAATTTAACTCCATATTTACTAATACTAAATATAAATCATCTAAATATTCCAATAGGGCTGGGGATTTAGCTCAGCGGCAAAGCGCCTGCCTGGCAAGCACAAGGTCGTTGAGTTCGGTTCCCAGTACCGGAGAAAAACCAAAAAAAAAAAAAAAACATTAAAAAAATAAAATAAAATAAATATTCCAATAAAAATTCATGTTACAAAATCAGACAAAAATCAGCACTATTCATACATACAATAAGAACCCACTGAGAAAGAAATTAGGAAAACTATTCCATTCACAACAGTTTTAAAAGTTAAGTGAGAGATTTGGTGTCAAGATGCTGGAATATAGCAACATGAGGAATAAAAGGAGGGAAGTGGGTCCCCAGTAGCCAGCAAGGATCTGAAGTGAGAATTGAAGCCCACAAGGAGAACAAAAGAAGAAACCTCCACGCAGAAGGAGGTGGTAAGTGGCACTTTCTCCCTTAGCCCTGCTTGTTTCATGGGAAGGGTGGCTCAAACCCACAGATGCACAGGTGACTACTGGTTGACCCAGAGGCCTCCATGGAGAAACACACCATTTGGAGCAATGCATGCAGCCGAATGCAGTGGCTGGTGAGTTATCTGGATTCAGACATCCCCCAGGAGAGGATGATTGACCAGTTGCCACTGTGGAGAGAAGCCAACTGACCTCGGAACTCACAGCAGCTGCAGGCTGGCTCCATCTAGGAGCTCCCAGTATCAGAGTGGGGCAGAACCCAGTTCAAACTGGCAGGAGGCCAAGGAGCCAAATTCAAGCCAGGAGGGAGCCAAGTTCAAGCCAGCTGGAGGCACACAGAACATTGCAGGCTGAACAAATCAGGTTCTAGACTCACGGTCGGAAACCAGCCTGAACTTCAGCGGAACTGAAGGTGCAGGTTTACTGAGATTATCCACTACTCTGACATAAATCTATAGCTGGCTTGCTGGGATTCATGAACACAGATCTGGGCTCTGTCTGCCCACTCTGTCTATCAGTGACAGCAGAGACAGACCCTGAAGTGGATATTTTTTTTCTTTTCTTTTGTTCTTTTGTTTTTTTTTCTTGATTCTTTGTTCTTGTTTTTATGAATGCGAACACTGTTTCCACATTTATTACTCTCTTTTTTCTTGCTTTTATTTTTTCCTCTATCCTGTCTTCTTCACCAGTTTCTCAAAGTTCCCATAATATTCCTTTGTCCTCCATCCTTGCTTCTAATTTCTTCCTCTTGTTCTATTTCTCTCTTTTTTGCCTCCTAAGCCCTTTAAAATTTTCTCCCCTAAAGGTAAAATTGCCACATTGAGGGCATATTTACTGTATACAATTTTCCAGTTTGTTTTAAATTTCATTATATAACCAACAAATCTAGTTCGCACATAGTTATTAATAGTTACTATATGTCAAATTAATAGATACTACAGTTCGTTACTTTCTAGGCTGTTTGATGACATTGTTATTATGATTGTACTACTTTAGCCCAGGGGACATAATTATTGTAATCAGCTGTTGTTCCTGCTATGCTAAAACTGAGACTGCCTAAGGGTTATAAACAATACTATATAGGCCAGTGCCAAAGAAACAGAGAGGCTAGGCCAAATGCACAGCAACTTTTCATCTCCAATAAATTGAAGAGGTAGGATCTTGCAAAAGACTCAAAACCCAAAAGCCAGCTGCACTTGGAAGATATCTCTGGGAAACAGTAATTTCCTAAAGGTTCTCATACTAGCAATAAAGCTATGTGCCATAAACAATTTATAACCATCAAGTCAAGAATTAAACTAAAAAAACTTAAAACGAGAAGATATGGAAGGAAAATGCAACACCAGACTTCCAGCTTGCCAAAGGCAAACCCAGAGTCATTGATGTGGACCTATTTGAGAGCCAAGCACCTGGACTCTCTGAAGTGGTAAGAGTAGAATTAACAAATCAGACAAATGAGGCTCTACAAAAAAATCAAATCACAATCTCTCAGATAACTACAGAGATGGTGACCATAATGAAAGTCATGGTTAGTGATTCTAGAGCAGATACAGAAAGAAAAAAAAAAAAGAGCTTAGAAAAGTGAATAAAACCATGAACACCCAACGTAGGAGAGAAATGGAATCCATTAAAAAAACTCAAACAGGTATCCAGGAGATTAAAAATTCCATTGGAAGTATACACAGCAGAATTACTCAAGGACAGAAGACAAGATTGCAGTAAATGATCAAGAAAAAAAAGTTCTCAAAAATACCAATGGAACATGAAAAAGGAATCCAACAACTGCTAGATGACACAAAAGAAGAATAACATAAGACTGATCAGAGTCAATGGAAAGCAAGAGATAGAGAAAACAACATTTAAAAAAAACCTGTTCACAGAAGTAATGGCATAAAAC
This sequence comes from Chinchilla lanigera, assembly GCF_000276665.1. Taxonomy (NCBI): domain Eukaryota; kingdom Metazoa; phylum Chordata; class Mammalia; order Rodentia; family Chinchillidae; genus Chinchilla; species Chinchilla lanigera. The sequence continues at coordinate 7,462,723 of NW_004955410.1, forward strand.
ATCCCAATCAGGGGAAAAATAAGTTGAAATACAGTTACATGAGACAGATAGAATTCCAATTAGCCATGATCAAAAAAAATCTACACCAAGGCACATAATAGTCAAGGTTCCTGAAATTCAACACAAGGACAGAAAATTAAAAGCTGTTAGAGAAAAGAAACAAGTCACCTATAAAGGAAAGCCCATCAGAATCACAACAGACTTCTCAACACAAACCCACAAGTCAAGAAGAGTTTAGACTGAAGTATTTCAAGTTCTAAAACAAAACAACTTCCAGCCCAGACTGATGTGCCCTGCAAAAGTATGTTTCAAAATTCATGGAGAAATAAGATACTTCCACGACAAAGAATACCTAAAGATACTCATCATTACCAAACCAGCACTCCAAAATGTTCTGAAGGATACTGTAGACAGAGATAGGGAGCATTACAACTCCATGAGCCCCAACAGAATGAACCCACCAGGAAAGGCAAGTAATTAACTGGGGGGGTGGGGAGACAGAAAAATAACATGACAAAGTTAAGTCAGTAGATACCAGTTAAAACCATCAATGTTAAAGATCTCAGTTCCCCAATCAAAAGAAACAGACTAGGCATGCAAAACTGGTCAAAAAAATTAAAAAGAAAAAAGAAATTAAGCATTAACTATTCCTTTCAATACACCAGTAGAAATCAGTAGTACAATTGTCCCAGCTATCCTGTGCATATACATACATTTTTTTTCCCTTTCTTTCTTTCTTTCTTTTCTCCTTTCCCTCATCCCACTTGTTCTTTCCTTCCTTTTCCTTTTCACAGTATTGCTTATATCTGGTAATCTGAACAACTAATTTGAAGACAACAGTATGCAATATAACAACCATTGGTGAATTCCTACCACCTTGTTTGGTGAAATTCTGTATCGTTTCTAATGTGTGTTTTTTATTATATTTTATTCTCTTTAAAAAAATAAAAAGAAATTTGAAGAAAAAAAGAGACTAGCAGAATAGATCAAAGATCCAACAATATGCTGCATATAAGAAATATTCAAAAAATAAATAAATAAAAAGAAACACATTCAATTTAAAAAGAAATTCCTAGACAAATTCAAAGGATGGAAAACAATACTCCATGCAACAGGAAACTAGAAAAAAGTGAGGGTAGCTATTCTGTTTGCAGACAAAGGTGGATTTCACACCAAGAATGATAAAGAAAGATAAAGAAGGTCACTACATGCTTCTAAAGGGAACAATCCAAGAGGAAGAGATAACAATCATAAATATGTTTGCACCAAATTTGAGTGCACTCAACTATATAATAAAAATATTAACAGACATGAAGAATCAGATAAACACTAATACAATTGTAATAAGGGACCCCAACACCCTATTGTCACAGACAGAACAAGTACATAAAAAACTCAACAAAGAAATATCAGAGCCAAACCAAAATTTTCAATAAATGGACTCAGTAAACAGCTACAAAGTGTTCCACCCCACAACATCAAAAACACATTCTTCTAAGCTTCACATAGGACATTCTCCAAAATGGATCACATACTAGCTCAGAGAACATGCTAAAGTAAATGCAAAGAAACTGAAATGTGCATATTATCAAACCACAGTGTAATGAAACTGGAAATCAATGGCAAAGAAACCACAAAATCTTCATAAATATTAGAAATGAACTAATGCCCTCCTGAATAACCAATGGGTCACACATGAAATTAAAGAAGAAATTAGACAATTTCTGCAAATAAACAATGCCAATACAACATACCAAAACTTATGGGACGTGGGCCGGGGATACAGCTCAGCAGCACAAGCACCTGCCGGGTAAGTGCAAGATCCTGAGTTCAATTCTCAGTACAAAAAACAAAAACAAAAACAAAACCTTTGAGACACAAAGAAAACAGTCCTACGAGGGGAAAATTTATAGTGGTAAATTTCCATATCAAAGAGTGTACTGAAATAAAAAACTTAATGTTGAACCTCAAAATTCTAAAAGAAAATCAAGTCAAGCTCAAAGCTCATATAAGGAGGAATTATAAAGATCACAGTAGAAATTAATACAAGAGAGGCTAAGAAAACAATACAAAGAAATAATGTACTGAAAAGCTGGTTCTTTAAAAGATTAAATAAAATTGACAAACCCTTAGCCAACCTTATCAAAGGAAAGAAAAGACTCAAACCCATGCAATTAGGAATGAAAAGGGTGAAATCACCACAGATCCTGCAGGAATCCAGAAGATAATCAATATCTAATTTGAGAACCTGTACTCTAATAAGATGGAAAACACTGAGTAGACAGATCCCTACATACATATGAATTACCAAAGCTGAATCATGAAGATACAAAATTCTAAATAAGCTAGTATCAGTTAATGAAATTGAAGACATAATTAAAAACCTATCAACAAAGAAAAGCCCAGACCCTGATGGATTGACTGCTGAATTCTACAAGAAATTTAGAGAAGATCTAATGCCACTACTTCTCAAACTCTGTACTGAAATTAAAAGGGAAGCAACATTCCCAAATTCATTCCTGGAAGCAAGCATTACCCTGATACCAAAACCAAAAAAGGGTCCAACTAAAAAGAAAACAACAGGCTAACCTCCCTAATAAATATATACACAAAAATCCTCAGTAAGATACTAGCAAACAATGTAAAAAAATCATCAAAAAGATTATACACAATGACCAAGCCGGATTCATCCCGAGGATGAAGGGATGGTTCAACATACACAAATCAATAAATGTAATATACCACATTAACAGAGCTAAGGACAAAACCCATATGATCATCTCAATAAATACAGAAACCTTTTTTTTTTTTTTTTTTTGTGGTACCGGATATTGAACTCACAACCCTGCGCTTGCCAGGCAGGCGCTTATGCCACTGAGCTATATCCCTAGCCCCTCAATAGATACAGAAAAAGCATTTGCTGAGGTCCAACACCATTCATGATTTCAAAAAAAAAACCTATAGAAAATTGGAATGCATTATCTTTATCTCAATCTGATAAAAGCCATTTATCACACACCAACAGCCAATATCATACTAAATGGGCAAAACCTGAAAGCTTTCACTCTAAAATTAGGAACAAGACAAGGATATCCACGATCACCACTCTTATTCAATATGGTTCTAGAAACATTAGCTACAGCAATTAGAAAAGAGAAATAAACAAAATGAATAAGGGTAGGAAAATAAGAAGCCAAATTTTCATATAACTTCTTACTTGACATGACACTCTACAAAAACTTCACCAAAACACTTCTAGATTTAACAACCAAATTCAGTAACATAGTTGGACATTAAGTCAACACTCAAAAATCAATAGCATTGCTGTACACAAACAACAGACTCACTGAGAGAGAAATCAGGGAAACAACACCTTTCACAATAGCATCCAAAAAAATGAAATACTAAGGAATCAACCTAGGAAGTAAAAGACCTTTACACTGATAACTACAGTACTCTGAAAAAAGAGATCAAAAAGAATATCACAAAATGGAAAGATAGCCCTTGTTCTTGGGTAGGAAGAACCAATAAAGTGAAAGCAGCCATACTTCCAAAAGCATTATACAGATTTAATGCAATCGCAATCAAAATACCAATAGTATATCCCACAGAATTAGAGAAAACAATCCTAAAATTTATTTGGAGCCAGAAGAGACCTAGAATAGCAAAAGCAATTTTGGGCAACAAAGGCAAGGCAGGGAGCATCACAATCCCTGACTTGAAATTAAACTACAGAGCTCCTGTAATAAAAACACCATGCTACTGGCAAAAAATAAAACAACAGTATAATACTGGCAAGAAAACAGGTCTGAGGATCAATGGAACACATTAAAAGATGCAGAAACAACTCCAGATATACTCAGCCACCTTATCTTTGACAAAGGAGCCAAATGCCTTCACTGGAGGAAAGATAGCTTCTTTAATAAATGATACTGGAAAAACTGGCTCTGTACATGCTGAAGATTAAAACCAGACCCATATCTTTCACCATGCACTAAACTAAAACTGAAATGGATCAAAGATCTAAATATTAAAACACAAACACTAGATCTGCTGGAAGAGAGAACAGGTAGAACTCTTGAAGACATAGGTGTAAGCAAAGACTTTATGAACAAAACTGCAGAAGAACTATCACAAAGAATCAACAACTGGGATCTCATCTTATTAAAAGATTTTACACAGCAAGAGAAACCACTAACAGAATAAAGAGACAACCCACAGAGCAGGAAAAATGTTTTTGCCAGCTGTTCCTCAAAGGACTAATATCTAGAATATACAAAGAACTCAAAATCAGACCCCCTAAATTTAAAGACTTAACCCAAAAATCAGCATCTGAAATGAATAGACACTTCTCAGATGAAATAGAAATGGCAAATAAATATATGAAAAAGTTTTCAACATCACTGGTCATTTGAGAGATGCAAATTAAAACAATGGAAAGATTCCATCTCACTCCAGAAAGAATGGCTGTTATCAAGAAATGCTGGCAGGGATACGGGGGGCGGGGTAAGAACCTGTCCACTATTGGTGGGAGTGTAGACCGCTGCAACCACTGTGGAAATCAATGTGGAGATTCCTCTATTCCCCTTCTTGGTATCTTCCCAAAAAATTTTACACCACCACACCACAGCAATATATGCACACTCATGTTTATATTGGCACAGTATATAATAGCTAAATCTTGAAAACAGCCGAAATGCCCATCAACCAATGAATGGATAAAGAAGATACAGGAGTTTCTTATACAACAGATTGCTACTCAGCCATAAAGAAAGGTAAGTTTGAGACATTTCTAGGTAAATAGATATACCTTGAGACCATACTCTTAAGTGAAATAAACTGGACACATATGTTTAAATACTGCATTGTTTCTCTGATATGACAAATCAAATCTGTAAATCAGAACCAAAATGTATAACAGATACTGGGAAACAGAAAGAAAATGCTCAAATGGGGAAAGGAGCAAGAGAGGGAGATGGGGGAAAGGAAGGAAGCGACAAGAAAAATAAATGAGTATAAAAGGAAAAAATGGAAATAAATGTCTTGTAAATAAGGAAAAGCTGGGCTTGGTGGCACATGCCTGTCATCCCAGCACTCAGGAGTCTGAGGCAAGAGGATCATTGCGAGTTCAAGATAAGCCTGGGCTACAAAGGCCAGCCTGAAATGCATAGTGAGACCCAGTCTCAAAAAGACAAAAAAGGAGGAGAAGAGGGGATAAAGGGAGAAGAGGGGAATGGGAAAAAAAGAAGCAAGACATGTCACATACAGCTACATATGCCCTATGATGAATGTGATCAATATGTATATCTAAATAAAATAAAGTAATGAAAAGAAAAGTAGAGAGAAAAACTAGTTTAAAAACTATTTAAAAAATTAAGTGAAATAAGTCAGACACACAAGCTTAGGTATCACATGGTTTGTCTTACATGAGAAACATTTTATATATATATATATATATAAAACAGAGCAATATATGTAACAAATACAGAGCAAAGTAGAAGACAAATAGGAAGTGCAGAGCATGATAGCACACTCATGTAATCACTCAGGAGATTAAGGGAGGAGGATTGCCACAAGTTCAAGGCCTACCGGGGCTACATACACAGTGAGTTCAAGGCCAGCCTGAACTACATAGCCAGACCCTGTCTCAAAAAACAGGAAGTAGGGGAAGTTCAAATTCCCAAATTACCTATTCTGTTGTTTAAAAAATATTTTGACATATATGCTAATTTGCTTAATTTATACTACCAATTTATTTGAGCTCATTGAAAAGAAATTTTCTGTTATTATCTCAGTTTTTTCCTTTTTGGTCTATGTCTTATATGCTGAGTAACTACTTTGAAGATAACAATGCATAGTGTATTAACTATTATTCTTTTACTATTTCTTATGAAAATATTTTTCAGAAAATACATACATACATACATACATACATATCTAGCTAGCAATCAACCTAGCCAAGGAGGTGAAAGACTTCTACAATGAAAACTACAAAACCTGAAAAAAGAAAATGAAGAACACATCAGAAAGTAGAAAACTATCCTCAATTCCTGGATAGGGAGAATTAATATCGTTAAAATGGCCATATCAAAAAATAAATACAGAAATAAAATGGCCATATCACCCAAAGCATTCTATAGATTTAATGCAATCCCTACTAAGATAGCAATAACATTCTTCACAGATCTACACAAAATTACAATTCTAAAATTTGTGTGGAACCAAAAGAGACTCAGAATAGCAAAAACAATCCTGAGCAAAATGAACACAGCAGGAGTTATCATATTGTAAATTATACTACAAATACAGCATGGCGCTGGCATAACAATAGACAAGCGGACCAATGGAGTAGCCACAGAACAAGGCCATGCACCTCCAACTGGCTGAGTTTGGTAAAGGGGCTGAAGAGCATATGCTGGACAAGAGGTAGACAGGCTACTTAACAAACGGCCCTGGGAAAACTACTTACCCTCCTGCGGGGCACTGAAACTAACCTTATCTCCCAACCTGTATTAAAATCACATCAAAATGGACCAAAGACAGAAACTTTGAAGCTGCTGGGGAAACACGTGAAGCCATAGGCACATGAAGGACTTCCTACACAGAACTCGGAGAGCACAGGAAATAGTATCACACATCAACAAATGCAACTGCATCAACTTAAAAAGTTTCTGCACAGCAAAGGAAATGATCATCAAAGACAATGTACAGATTATGCAAAACAATTTTCCAGCTACTCTTCTCACAGAGGACTAATAACATGGCAAATATAAATGTGACAGTTAACTGTCTATGTCAACTTCAGTTAAAAAATGCCCAACTAAATTGCATCAGCACAGTTCTAGGGGTGGCTGAGGGTATTTACTGAAGATCTGCTGGCATTAACTGCGTGTGAGTGGCAGTAACCAACAGGCTGGCCACCAGAATGGGATAAAAAGGAAACGAAGAAACAAGGTCACTGCTCTTTCTTTAGAAGAGCTCCAGTCTTCACCTTCACCTTGGATATCGTCTCCCGGCTTCCAGCACAGACCCTTCAGACTCCTGCTGAGGCCTCACATGGGACATGACTGGATCCTTTGGATCTCCAGCAGGCAGACAGCCCTTTTGCACTTTTCCACACCTGACCATGTGGGTGGCCACTGTAAGTCTATCTTGTAAATCCTTGTATTTGTATATCTTGCATTAAATCTGTTTCTGTAGTAAGCACTGACTGACACAATAAAGAACAAGAAATAAGTGAACAAACTAAACAGACACTTATTAAATGAAGAAGTACAAATGGGCAATAAGTACATGAAAAAATATTATCTTAGGCATTAGAGAAATGAAAATCAAAACAACTCTGAGAGTCCATCTTAGCCCAGTCAGAATGGCTACTGTCAAGATCACAAAAAACAATAAGGATGTGGAGAAAAAGGAACGCTTCTACATTGTTGGTGGGGATGTGAACTACAATCATTGTGAAAAATAGTATGGAGGTTACACAAAAAAATGAAAATAGAAATTCTACTTGACTCACCTATTCCTCTCCTAGGTATATTCCCATAGAGTGAAGGACACCACACCACAGTCTATATATGTACCCACGTGTAAAGCACCTAAGCTCTGGAAATAGTCTAGATGCCCGTTAATAAATGATAAAGAGCATGTGGTACATATTCACAATGGAATACTGTTCAGCCATCACGCATGAAACCGTGTCACTTGCAGGCGACAGATACCTTAAATCCACAAGGCAGACATGTGAAGTCACACACCACACATTTTCTCGTCTGAGAGAAACCAAAATCATGAATAAATAAAAGAGTGAAATAAAGAGGAGACAGCAAGAAACAGAAAGTTTGGCTTTTGGAGATAGAGAAGGGATCTAGAAGGAAGAGGAGGGATAAATGGATCAACAGTCATCAAGAGAAGTTATATACATGTGATGTGCTCCCCCTCCCCAGACAAACGTACTGTGATGTTTTGCAAACACGCTAATAAAAGAAGAATCTTTGATACCTACATGGTATGATTCACAGACTTATACTAGAATAAAAGAAAAAAGTGAGAAAGATTTAATTCGCAAATATTAATCATAAAACTGAAGCAGCTATATTAACATCATATAAAGTAGACTTTAGGACAGGAAATATTACCAAAAATACAAAGGGCATCTTATGATGAAAGGTCAATTTAGCATGAAAAATGTAACAAGTGTATAGTCATCTCATAATAAGGCTTTGAAATACATAGAACAACCTTCAAAGCACTATGCTAAATGAAAGAAACTATAAAGCATCTTTTCAGACGATAAAAATGTATAATTTTGATGCTTGTGAAAGTTTATAAATTTTTTTAAAAATATTTTTGGTACCAGGAAGCGAACTTAGGACCTTGTGCTTGCCAGGCAGGCGCTGTGCTACTCAGCTATATGCCCGGCCCAAAGTCTATAAATAAACTTAAAACCATTGCCTTGTATATGTCAAGTAAGTGAATCATAATGAATCGTACGATATTTGACTTATGTCTCCATTAAGCCTTTACAAAACAAAAATACTTGGAGGAAAAATTGGAAAAATTCAGAGGATAAATAGATAAATCCAAAATTAGAACTGGAGAGCCAGGCATGGTGGCGCACGCCTGTAATCCCAGTACTTGGGAGACTGAAGCAGGACAAACACTGTGAGATCGAGGCCAGCCTGAACTGCATACCAAAACCCTATCTCAAAAAAAAAAAAAAAAAAAAATTAGAACTGGAGATTAACAATTAGAAATAATCCAAACATATATAAAAACTTTAGAAAAAAATCTGTAAATATTGGAAATTAACACTATTTTTAATAACTCATGAGTTAAAAAAGAAATCAAATAGGAAATTAGAAATGTTAACAAAATAATAATGAAAACATGGAATCAAGATTTGTGAAATGTAGCTAAAGTAGTGCTTAAAAATTTAGTTTTAAGTATTTATATTAGAGAAGAAAGGTCTCAAACCATCCAAGATTCCAGGTTAATCTAAAAAAAGAACAAATTTTTGTCTTCAAAAAAGAAACAGCTGGAAAAACGGCAGAGTGGTAAAGCAACAACTCAGCCTCTCTGAGATACAGGAATTCAGACACGGCAAAATAACAACTTGGAGAAGAAAAAAGATTAGTAGGTCCCCAGGAACCAGGAAGGATCAGCCAGGAAAATGAAACCGTGCAGAGGATGAGAGACAGGACACCAGAGGAGGAACGCACGGGGCCATCTGCACTTTCTCCCCACACAGGCTTCACAGAAAAGGGAAACTGCACTCACAGAGACAAAGCATAAGCTGGGCACTCAGAGAGCATCAGGGAGAAGCTCAGTGGCAGACCAAACCAGCATGGATTCTGCTCCCAGTGAGCCCTCAACAGGCAGCAACTGGTGAGTGAGTCCAGTCCACGCACCCACCGTACCCTGACAGAGTGCTTGGTGGACGCCGTCCCAGGCAAGGCTTGATCCTTTGAACCCGGGACTCAGAGCAGCCGTGGGATGGCTTCATTTCAGGGATCCCACTATTACCTTCTCACAGTGACTGCGGGAGAGTCCACCGTATGAGCCCTGAAGGACCGGAGTTAAGGATACAGGCCCTGCCCGCACAGCAACGCTGGAGCCCTGGCCCTAATCCAACTGCCTGCTGGTACCATACCCAGCACAGCTTTGGTCCTGGCTACCTTCTTCAACTAGAGGTGCAAGCATAGTCCTGACTTGGACAATGGCCCAAAATTGTAGATCCTGGAAGTAAACTACACATTTGAAAGCACAGAGATATTTCTTTCATTCGTTGTGTGTGTGTATGTGTGTGTGTGTGTGTGTATGCATGTGTTGTATGTGTGTGTATGTATGAGCTTTGTTTTCTATTTTCCTTTCTTTCTTCTTAGCCAGTTTACTTGGGTCTGAGGGATTTTCCTGTCTTTCTCCCTTGCTTCCTATCTCTTTTTCTCTTTTCTTTCTTTATTCCTCTTCTAACATTTAATTTTTTTCCCTTTTAATTTTTTCTTTTATTTTTACTCGATACATACTTTCCCTCTTTCTCCCTCTTTTACTCTTATTATCTATTTCTCATCACTTTTATCTGTGACTTTTACCTAATTCTATAAACATTCTCTAGTCTCTAACAGGGTCCCTTCTACCATTTTTTCTCCCCCCTCGTATCATACAATTTAAGGTTTCAAATTTCTCCTCTTGAATTTTCTAGGAACATACTCTAGTATTATTAATGTCACAGAATGAGAAAAGAGCAGAACTGAAAACACTACAATAAGGAAAAAGAGAACAGGAACCAACTTCCTTGGTCTGGCTCACTCTAACGTAAAGGAATAATAACGAAGAGATGGCAGCACTTCTGCATCGCAGCCACTACTACAGTCTGGACCTAAGTGTCCCCCAGAGGCCTAGGCAGGAAGGGCTGGTCCCTGGAGTGGAGCAACTGGGATGTGGTGGACCCACTGGCAGGTGGAGCCAGTGGAAAGAGGCTTCTCAGGGGCCGCAGCGCCTGCTCTCTGCTGTGGGAGGTGAGCATTTTGGCTCTGCCACATGCTTCCACCATGATGTGCTGCCTTGCCAGGGGCCTAAAAGCAGTGGGTGTGCCGCAGCACAGACCACGCCTCTAAAATGATGAACCCAAACACATCTTTTCTCCTTGTAACTTAACTATCCCCAGGTATTTTGTTATAGTGATGGAAAGTTAACACAGGCACAAAGCCTTCTATAGCACTGACAAAACTACTCCTTACCATCTTTAGTATTAAACGATTAAAAAGCCAGCATTGATAATGGTGTTTTTGTTACTATTCTCATTGCTGAGATAAAATGCCCAATACCCAGAGTTAAAGGGGGAAAGATTTATTTGGCTCAATATGTAGAGGGTTCAGTCCATAGTTGGCTGGCTATAATGCAGGGTGGTATGGCAGAGGGGCATTGCAGAGAAGAAACAGTCCATGGCAGGCAAAGCAGTGATGCAACAAGCAGCAACAACTACAATCCTCCTTCTGTCGCTTATGTTCTACCCTTTAGGGCAGGTAGCATTCACACCCAGGGTGGGGCACTCTAGATCCAGCCATTTCCCAAAAGCTCCACCATGAGTGTATGAGGCTTTGGGGGACATCTAGATATAAGCCATAACACATGGGAGGCAAATTATTTTGCAGTAGTGACAGAAAACTGTCACTGCTAGCAATATCTCACTCATTCCAAAATCTGTCTCATATTCTTAAATCTGCTCATCTGATATAGTAGAAGTTTGTTAATGGTCCCTTCCACTGTAAAATTGGTAGCCATGAAAGTAGTTTTTCATTTAACAAATATTTACTCACTCTACAGAAGGCCTGTGAAGCACAGGACACAATCCATAACCCCTGCTCACTTAAGGAAGTGGAAGAGCACACACACATACAATAATTGAAAGGAGCTTAAGTCATGGGGCTGCAATTCATACATCTCACTGCCAGGTGGCTCTGATTTGAATCTGACCGTTCCACTGGCTTGAACCTCTGGTGGTACATGCATGACTGTCTCACTGGGTGACTTACACCGCTTGTCAGGGGGCTTGATTACAATAATGCAATACTAAGTGTTGACCTGGCAGACCAGATGTCATATTATAGTTCCTTATGGAAAAATTAAAGTAATTGTAGTACAGCTAATTTATGGTACAGCAATTGTAAATGACTACTACGTAAGCCAGGAATGAGACACTTGTACAATTTCCATGTTAAAACTTGACAAACTTCACAAATATAAATTTAATGAAATAAATTTATTAATTGTTACAACTTTTTAATTGATAAGAATACAATTAATATTTATATCTGGGGAGTAATTATTTAAATTGAAGCAATTAGATTAGGTCCATTTATACATTTTTTTATTAATTCTATTAATAAAAAGAGCAAGAAAAGTGATTATAGCCATTTGTACCACCAGTGCTTTACGCTACCCAATGGGACAGTCATGTGTGTACACAGTGCTTCAAGCTGGCAGGAAAGTGTTAAATGAAGTGTGGGGTCTTCTGAAGCAAGATGCTTCTCTCCAAAAGGCAGTATAAACATGTGGCTGATTTTACTGAACAGCATCTACAAATCAGATGTTATCCTAAGTAAATCTTAATGCTACTCTTAAATTCTTCATACCAAACTATACTCAAAAATTATAACAAACTTTTGAGAAAAATTTCATTAATTTTAAAAAGATGGAATTTTTAATGAGTTCCAGAGATAAATTTGTCATTACTCTTTAAGACAAATAATATTTCAAACTAGATTATAAGAACACAGTACAGAAGGACCACAGATGTTTGAAAATTATGATTTAATTTAAACGTAACTCACAGACTATTGAATCATAAAATACTTACAATAGCCTTCCTAAGGATATTATAGGGTTAATTCAGTACTAACTACTTTGTATGCCTGACAATGACAAAGCTTCATTTATTTTAAGAAAGTCAGTTTACACTGCCCTTCTCCCCCAACTTAGTCGCAATTACCAAAATATTCTGAAGAATTTTCTCCTCTTGCTACAGGGCCAAACTTATACTGCTAGCTGTTAAAAAAAAAATACTTTGTGTAGAAAATATAGGTTATAATTTCTATAAAACTTTAGAAAACTGTACATGTGACCTTTTATATTTTTTAAGAGTTAAAGATAATTCTAACTTAGAAATCTTTCTTGCTTATTTGATATCTAGTTCAACTGCTTCAGTAAACAAAGTAGCATACTCCAATTCATGTTTCATAACTGAATACTGCTCAGTTTGAAACCTAAAAATCTAAGCAAGTTTAACAGTATAAATATATGTATTTTATGAATTTAATAAATGGAAAGTTACTTAATGTAACTTTAAGCCTATTAAAGATAATGATCTACTTGTTTTTAAACCTTTCAAAGTAATTTCTTTAATTCACCAAAGACTGTGGGCAGAAAAGGAGCGAGAAGAGGGGGAGAGGTCAAGTTCAGTGTTGCAGACAGGAGGAGTAAGTGGTGCTAGTGTTCTATTACACAGTAGGGTGACTATGGGTAACAATAATGCATATCTCCATGACATAATTTAAGGTGATAGATACACTAACTACCCTGTTTTGATCATTACACAATGCAGGCATGAAACCAGACATCAAATCTGTTATATTTACTATATGTAATTGTATATAATTTTTATATATATTACTTGATCAACACATAATGATTATATATCTATGTATATACACACATACATGTATAAAATGTTACATACATGTGTATGTATAATCATTATGTGTCAATCAAGTAATAATCAAGACCAAAAGAATCTTTGAAAGAAAACATACTCAAAGTGAAACTTGTAGGCAAACCTTGGAAAAAAGAATACAGAAAGACACACAAATACTTAAGAGATATTAAACCTAAGAGTAAAAGATAATACAAGCCTAGGGTCAGATCTGAAATCAGCCTCAGCTCTACCCTTGTTAACTGTATGAGTTAAATGAAGCAATTATTTGACAGCCTGACACTCAGTTTCCCTGTGTAATAAATCGGGACCAAAAAGCAGCTGACAAAATTAAGTGAGACTACATTTGTAAATGTGTGTATAGTTAGCACCAAGTAAATCTAGGTTTCCTTCTACCTTAACTTTTCCCCCGTACTCACTTAGAAAATTAAATTATTTTACTCAACCCAAGTGACTAGATTCTAGCAATGTAAAGTCTTCTTTCATGCAATTATGTGGTTAGGCTATCCAAATATGGGGAGAAATGACTTTCCCCATGGTGGGGACAAGTGGGACCCTCCCCAGCCCCCACTGCAGCAGCAGCGCGGTACACACCACTCTCCGCAGTGCACGGCCTTCAGCACGCCCACGGCCGCCGTAGTCTGCCGCTCAAAGCCTTGGCCGATGTGATCTGCGTGGGCTCGCGTCCTGTCTTCAAAGAGCATCTCACGAGGCTCACTGGTTCGAGGTAGGTACTGGAGGTTTTTTATTTCATTGGTAGTTCTGTTGTTTAAAAAGAGTAACATTTATATACTGAAGCACACTTCAAACACTCAATAATCATGTAATTTGGACAAAAGGAAAATACCAATTACCAGCTCTCAAATCAAGTTCTATTTTCAAAATGAATAAGAACACCCCAAAGGGGCAGCTGTAAGCAAACTTGCCTGGATAAGAACTGTAGTTTATCCAGGTCTCCCACACAGCAGTCCCCTCTAAACTGCACTCTCACCTTCTGCCATCTCAGTTATCTGTGCTCAACTGTGATGTGAAAATATGAAGGGGAAAATCCCAGAAATAAAGGGTTCCTAAGTTTTACACTGCTGGCCATCGGAGGAGCATGATGTAGTCTGTGGCACCTCACCCAGTTCTGCCCAGACACAAATCATCCCTGTGTCTAGGAAACCCAGCCGCCCACCCGTGAGTCCCTCGCAGGCAGCCTTCTTCCTGATCAAGTTCACTGTCCAGCATCAGAGTGCTTCTGTCCCCGTCACTCCTATCCTTATAACGAGGCCGCACGCAAGCACTAGTACTGAAACTGCAGGTCTGCAAAGAAAAGCCATGAAGTGCCTCCTTTAAATGGAAAGCTGGACATACAGTAAGACAGTAAGAGAACAGACCACACTACTACAATATATTGTTATCTGACTGAGCCTCATTATAACTTAAACTTCATCATGGGTACGTATGGATTGGGTTCAGTACTGTGTATGGTTCCAGGTGTCTTGGGGCTGCGTATATCACACAGCGAAGGGATCGTGGCACCCAGAATCTTCAGCCAGGGTCTGGGTCTGATCTGTGGGGGACCAAGTGCTGTCTGAGCTCATGTAGCCAACAAAGGACATAAGAATAAACAGGCAACTTTCAGCAGTGCAGTAACTCAGCACCTGCAGGACACGTACTATATCCCAGGCAGTGTATAGGCCCCAAGGCTCATGAATGAAACAACAGTGACAGATGAAGTCCCTGCTCCCGTGGGAGTTTAGAGTCTAGTCACAGGAGTACATTAAAAATGAAAAATAAATTAGCGAGAAAAAAACAGGCAGGAAGTACTTTCCACCAGACACGAATGGTGGGTGGAGGGGTGAATGGAAATCCCAGCTGCGCCTGGGAGCAGCAGCAGCAGGGGCAGCAGGAGCAGCCTTCCCTGCTCACCTCCTAGTGGCCTCGCCTGCTGAGACTCCCTCCCTGCAGAAGCCTGATTCTGCTACAGAAAGAAAAGCAGGAGGCCAAAAGTCACTACTCATCTGCTCGGTGGTTCTTCTCTCACTTCCAGGGAGGACTCTGCTGGTCCCCACAGCCCCCTGGGGTCAGGCAGGTCTCTAACTCCCCACTCTTAACCCCTACTTACTGGTCCTTGTGCAACACTACATTGCAGTCTTACACACACACACACACACACTGCTGCAGTATACCTTCTTGCACATTAGGTCTGGCCAACTAATAAAAGCGCTGTGCCAGGTACTGTGCTAAGCCTTTTTGTGCCCTTCACCATTAGGATGTGGTGTTCATGAGACCCACCTTGTGGCCTTGAAAGACTGCTGCCTTTTCACAGGAAGCAAGAGTTAAAAACTCTTGAAAAACACATCAATCCTTTTTTGACAAGGATTTGCTATGTATTCAGGCTGGCCTTCAACCTGTGGTGATCCTTCTGCCTCAGCCTCCCAAGTAATAGAATTATATGCATGCACCACCATGCCTGGCTCAGTCTTATTTATTAACACCTTCGGAAATCATTTATAAGATTCCATTCATCCCATAATTATTAAGTCCCAGACACTGTTGAGGTGTTACAGACACAATAGTAACAATTAATAATCCCTGTACCCAGAGAAACCACTTTAGGTATCTAGAGAAAAAGGTAGCATCTTCCCTGGAAGTACCAGCTCAATTCCCACAATGTTAACTTAGTGTACATTTCTCAAAAACCTCCTCTATGCTCACATAAATACACATTTACACGTGGGGCTTTACTTCTTTTCATAAAAACAATCATAGATACATTACTGTATATTTTACTCTTCTTAAGTATCATGACTACATCAAAAGACATAACAACCATTCCAACTACTTCACCTACTCCTTAGTGAGAATGTACAAAATGTATTCTACTTCCCCTGTGATACACGTTCAGGCAGGCTGAAAATTTTTTTCTTATTACAAACAATGCTACAATTATGATTCCTCCACATTAACCTTCAGTGCTCTTAGTCCTTGAGATGGTCCCCACGGTAGGGGCAGATCGCTGTCGTTTGTTCTTCCCGAGGTGCCACCTGACACTTTCCCAGGATGACCACAGCCGCTCGCCCCTCGCAGCAGGGAAAGACTGCACCTTCATGCGCTCGTGAGCCTCTAGTGTTTCCACTCTAGTCATTTTCCCCAAAGCCATTTGCAAGTGTAACTGCAAAAACCTCTCCTTTAAAAAAAAATAAACTTATCTGCCTGAAGACTACATTTCTACTGGGTAAGTTTTCATTTTTCTTCTCAATTTTGGGAATTCTTTTTGTACATTTAGTCCATCATGTGCTAACTACTGTTTTACTCCTAAATACTATTAACACGTTTTTCTTTTTGGTCTTGTCATTCCAGGCTTGTAATTTTTATGCTAATATTTTAATTGTTTCACCTGTTCTGTTTAAATCTCTAACTTCCTGTTTGACAGGAAACTGTGTTTCTCAATCTTCCTTCCCCACTGGTCTCACACCTGGTTCCCAACATACTCAGATCTACCTTTGGACTATCTTCTATTCCAATAAGCTATCTGAGTGTTATGGCTATTTTCTTTACCTGGAAACACACACCCTGCATGTATTTTCTCTCAGCGTTCTTCACCACGAACTTCGCACTCACTGGATCGCAAGCTCGGACGGTGAGCCCCACTGACAAGCGCAGCACGCACAGCATCCCTTCCCAGCTGGGCCCGGACTGCCCTGCGCCGGGTGTTACTCACACCCGCTTTCGGGTCACAGGTTCTCAATATTTCTTGTTGAGTTCATTTCAAAACAGTTTATAATGTCTTTGTAAAAGGGACTGTTTTTCCATTCCCAGTTAAAATTTATTGTCATTTGCCTACATCACGCGTGTCTTATTTATATCGAATGTCTTATAACAAATTACAGCAATATCGTAGTGACTTTTGAATTTACATTCCAACTGTGCTCTAAATTTTCCCTTCCTCCTTCTTCCCATTTCACACACACACACCCCAACATACACTCACTCCCTCTCGGCAATAAAAGTGTGTCCGGCATACCTCTTCCTTTTAAAAGGTGACTTTGGCACGTCTGCCACCGGGATCATCTGCTCTCCTGGACGCACCCACATGATGGGGCCATCATCACTGTCTCTGCGACTCTCCAGCTGGAGGCTGGACAGGGTCCCCCACGGCAGTGTGCACTGGAGAGAGAACGGCAGACACTCACGACTTCAAATAGGCGCGAGTACGGCTCCCCCCACACGCACACACTCACATACAGCTTACACATGTGAAACACGTACTACATGGAATGTACTCCCATACATTCATATGTTTACTTCCAGAAGTTCTATTCCAAACACATCAAGAGAATAATCCCTCTTAGATGGTTCCCTGGCCCTACCAGAAGTACGACTCACTGTATTCATCATTTGTTATTCTTCCTTCTCCCCAACATATGGGGTATATGATTTTAATAAGTTAACAACATAAATGCTCCCCATAACAATCTATAAAAATTAACTAGGAAAAATTTTTGTTGTTTTGCTTTTTTGAGACAGGTCTCACTATGTAGTTCAGAGTGACCTTGAACTCACAGCTATCTTCATGCCGCAGCCTCCCAAGTGCTGGGATTAAAGGCGTGCACCACCATACCAGGCCCAAGAATGAAATTTGAATTTGTTTTTTCTTCTTTTTGGAGACAGAGTCTCACTATGTAGTCCAGGTTGGTCTTGAACTCACTCACTATGTACCCCAGGCTGACCTCAAACTTGTGGTGATCTTCCTGCCTCAGCCTCCCTAGTGCTGGGGTCACAGATGTGTGCCACCACACCCCACCTGAAATTTAAATTTTAAAAATGCAGTGAAATGTGGTGGCACATGCCTATAATCCAAGCACTTGGGAGGCTACAGCTGGAAGACCCCAAGTTTGAGACTGCCCTGGTACCTAGCAAGTTCAAGGTCAACCTGAACCTCACAGTGAAACCCTGTCTCAAAAACAAACAAAAACCAAATATATAAAGCCAGATAGTTCTTTGGTTAGTAATCAAATACTAACAAAACAAAAAGGGAAACCAAATCAAAATCAAAATCCACTTCTGTTTCATTCTGTCTTGCAGAGGTTGTTGGCTTAAACCAGATATTAGAATGTTTTTAAAGAGAAAATGAGCAGGAGGTAGGAAAAAGGGCAAGAAGAAAAAAGAAAAGAAATATATTTCTGAAAGCCACTGTCCATGAAATGACATTAATGATGTTAAAAAAAATTATATCCCGTTCTAAAATTGGGAAGGACTGTTAAATTTCTTTTTTAAAATGCACTTACTTCATCTGCTTTGAAAATTAAATTTGAATCAACTACCTAAATAATATTTGGAAATATTTTTAAAATATTATTCAATAGGGTGGGCATGGTAGCACATGTACTCCCAGCACTAGGGAGGCTGAGGCAGGAGGATCTCTGCAAGTTCAAGGCCAGCCTGGGTTACAGGGAGATTCTGTCTCCAAAAAAAGAAAAAAAAGAGAGAAAAATCAATAATAAATGCAAATCCCATGATGTAACTGGTTGGAAGAAAGAGAAAAGGAATTAAAACAATTAATGGGGAAAAGAAAGAAACAGAACAGGGTGCAAGAGAAAGGTGAGATACACAAACACATAGGGTAGGCAATCTATCAACAGAAGTAGAAACGTTATGTGGTGAACACTGCAGAGAAGCTGATCTCCCGTTCTGCAGGTCGCTTAGGCCCTGCTCGCAAGGCAGGCGCATGCTGACCCAAGAATCACTCCCCCACGCAGCCCGAGATGGCGCTCAGCAGGCACAAACGGTTCTTGGACACAGAGGCTGTTTTAGAAAGAAGGAGTCAGCCTAGACATCCTTGAAGGAATTTAACGGGGCACTGTGCTACATGGCCTAAACGTCTTATTTTATAGAAGAAGAAATGAAAGCCTTGAAAGTTGAAACCCTTTGCTCAGCCCACACAGGTACAGCCAAGGCTAAGCCACAGATGTGGTTTCCCACAATGCCAAACTGCTACTCTTGGGTCCTGAACGCTTCAGTTCTGCAGGCATTCATCCCATCCTGGAGTCCTCCAACGTTTAGTCTGAGAAGAGCTCATGAACAGAAGGAGCCACGGTTCCCGAAGAGGCTGTCACCGGAGACTAGGACTTCTGGCCCACCGCCACTCTGGGTGAGGGCCTGGGTCACGCGGACACACTCCCCCCGACCGTCCTGTCTTCCCCGTTTTCCCCTCAGTTTCAGTAAGGCCGGCAAGCTTTCACCTCTGAAACAGCCATTCATTTGTGCCCCTTACAGCACGAACTAACAGCCACACTTGAGAAGGCGGAGACTGTCTCCTCTTACTTTTAAAAACGGTGACTCTTCCAACATGTCGAGGAACTCAGGGAAGTAATCGCCCACTTCTTCATCAACTGCTCCCACCAAGCTTATCTGTCGCATCGGGCCAGCTCTGTAAGTACCGTGGGAATATGTTCTTTTTACCTGAAGAATATGAATTTCATCAACAGTTACAACGTGTGTGCTATTGCTGCGTGACAATAAATTACACTGTCTCAGAACATTAGCACATGTGAGGCAAAACAAGAGCCTTTATTGACAATAACAAGTAAGGCATTAAAAAAACCTGTGTACTAAATCAAGTATTTTCCTTCTCTGTTTTTATGACTGCTTATGAAGACAGCTCAGATAAATAATATAATTCTAGACAATAACATT
This sequence comes from Chinchilla lanigera, assembly GCF_000276665.1. NCBI lineage: Eukaryota > Metazoa > Chordata > Mammalia > Rodentia > Chinchillidae > Chinchilla > Chinchilla lanigera. Next base: position 7,482,617 of record NW_004955410.1, read on the forward strand.
TGCCTATAATACAGTGTATTGTGTGATCACCAACGGCACTGAAATGAAATGTAAAACTTGGTACGCCTGCGTTTTCCTCCAGCACTGGTTCAGCTCTTTTTATGAGAAGCTTTAAGCTGCCCATTACTACTGGTTTGATGCTTAAGCAGCCAGTAGGGATGTTCTTCCTTCCTAAATCTTAATCATTAGGAGACACAGTTACAGGTATTAACTCTGATGAAAAATTGCTCAGCCCCACATCTACGCTGGCTGTCTACCAGCCACGTGACTGGCCTTCAGAAACCATTTAAATTCATTTCCTTAGCTGCAGTGTTCTACCTCAACTTGCCAAAGTAAACCTAACTCCATAAAGCCATACGCCATAGTGGTATCAGGGAGTGACGTTCACAGAGCCAAAATGAAGCAGCCTAAACCTCGAGATTCACAGATACCTAAATTTTGGCAAGCACACTTAAAAACCTAACAAACCTATGTGTTTCATATATTAACTAGTAAATAAGTTGGGGCTTCATTTTAAGCAAAACTCCTTTTCGTAAACAAAGTGTAAGCGAACTCTTTCTCTGAATTACCCTTTGCACCCACTAAACTCAGAAGACCAACCTGTCCCAGTTTGCCCAGGATTAACTCTGAAAACTGAACGCCTTATGTCTTGGGCGAACGCGGACAGCAGCCAACCTTACTCTCACCCCGGGCGCATCCTCCAGTCTTCTCTGTCACGGCTGGTGCTGTGTCGACACGCAACACACAACGCAGCGGCTCAGCCAACGTGACACGAAAATCCTCCCGGGATAACCTCATCATCGCGTTAGAGAACCTTCCCCATCACAACTGACACAGCAGTGAGCCATGGAACACATGCACTCCAAGCTAACGAATGTATCCAGGTTATACACTTGACTCCTCATAAGCCACTGCACAGTCATTCTCAGAGCCCAGAACCACTCCCAAGTCCCCCGTTGCCCACGTTGGGATCCGCATCCCCGTCCAGTACTCGGGCGTGTGCTCTCCTAGGAGCGCTCCATCCAGCACCGCCAAGCTCCAGGCTCAGGACTGACTCTAACACCCTGACGTTCCAGATGTCCAGATGCAGGGACAACATCACGAGGAGAAAGCCAGCTACCCGCACACACCTGCGGAAGGCAGCCCTCGGTGCTGAGCGTGGACCTGCCTCCCGCCAGCTGAGAAAATGGCATGGCAAGTGTGCACCCTGATGCCAAGACCGCGGCTACCTTTCAATCCACACGAGACTCTGCAGAGTTCTGAGTTCTGCAGCCGTAGTGTGAAGGCCGGGTTGGGAGGAGAGCTCAGTGCCAAAGCATTTGCCTACTCCGCAAGAAGCCCTCGGTTTGATCCCTAGCACCAAAAATGTTTAAGAAGTAAAATCAAACAACTATATTGTAAAACACAGAATTTCCAAGTGTTTTGAAGTGTAACATTTGGCTTTTAAAAGGCAATTAGGAAGGCAACAAAAGTAGGTCATTTTCCTATGTATCAATTTGCTCATCCAAATAAATATCTCATGTAAAGTCACAAGGTTCTAACAAAGCAAGAATCAAATAAATTCTTGCTGCCCAGGCGGTTCATTCTCTATCACAGGACCAACAATGATTACAATTAATCCCAGCACTGGGGAGGCTGAGGCGGGAGGATCGCTGTGAGCGCACCGTCAGCCTGAACTCCATAGTGAGATCCTGTCTTAAAAAAAATAAAAATAAAAATAAGTACAACTCTAACCTAATGGTCTATTAAGTAATGTGGGCAGTTTACCATGAGGAGGAAGAAAGGCGGCCTTTACAAGAGGAATTTTTAGTGAGTGAATTCTTCTAAAATAATAAATAAACACAGCCCGATTTCATGAGCTCTCCCAAGGAAACGGATACACTAAACACACTTTTAAAGCAAGCCAAATGGATTGCTGCTCACTAGATTTTTCCCCAAGAGGGCACACACGAGAATTAAATACATGCCTACAAAAGATATACCGCCAAAGAACGCTCTTTAATATGAAGGCCCACAGACCGAGGGGCCCACACAATCATCTGAGGAAACCTGAAGTCTCAAACTAGACTACTGTCATTGTACCTAGTATGAAAAATGAGCCCCCACTAATTACAAAATTATTCACTTCTTAAATAAATGGAACATCTGCATTCTACCCTAGGTATTATCACACAATTCAGGTAACTACTTCCACTCTGAAAAAGATGCCATTACCAAACTAGAGAAAGCAGGACACAAACAGAACTAGTAGGTAGAAAACCAGGACTAACGAATAACAAACTTAACGGTCAGCCCTGCAGAGCAAAATCCCCAGTTTAAATGTGAGCAATAATGTGTACAACTGAGCACGGCTTCTTGGGCAGTGGAGGTGCAAATGCCACGCTCCTTGGCAACCCCAGCACTTCACTTTCATTAACCAATGCTGCCATTACAGGCTAGAATGTTTCACTGACTAAACATGCGTTGCTGACCTACCCATCTCATTCCATTCAAATTACACATCTGCACTAATTCACCTTGAAGTTTACCATGTTCTTTTATTTTTACTTATTTATGTTTTTGGTACCGGGAATCAAACTCAGGACCTTACACTTGCCAGGCAGACACTTGTGCCACTCAGCTATATTCCCGGCTACAAATGTTCTTTTTTAAAAAAAAAAAATGAAATGCATGTCTGAATGCATACAGGCTGGACATTAGGCTAAACAAACTAGAACTTAGTTTTTCTCCTGTCCTACATTTGGGGTATGTTTGGGACCACTTAAGAAGAGACTATCTTTTAGGATTTTTTTAAAAAGTATGATCCCCTTAAAATTCTTAAGTATTTCAAAAGATTCTGGAGAAACTAAATTTTATAAGTAATACATCCTCTACAAGGATTATATTCTTTCTTCTTTTTCTTGGTACTGGGGAATCAAACTCAGGACCTTGAGCTTGCCAGGCAGGCGCTTACACCACTGAGCTATCTCCCCAGCCCGGATTATATTCTTAAATAACCTAAACAAATCCAGATAATTAGTTCTTACTTCAAGGCAAAATATAAACAAATACATAGAGATTATATATAAAATTCACTTACACACATACAGGTCTTTCTCCCTTTCAATCAAAATGTACTAAAACTATAAATTAGATCTTATTTACCCAATATAAAAACCAAAGGTAAATTTTATTGGGAAATATGGTAAATCCTATTAGGAAATTCCATAAGGAAAAACTGTATACTCTTAGCTATCATGTTAAAAACAAAACAGTAATTTTCTCCCAAGACATTTATTCTCCAAGTATTAAAGATAATACTATAATAAGCCAATGAAATACATTTCAATTTAAAACTAAATTTTAAAAATAAAACTGAAGACATCAAAGTGTTAACCTGTAAAGTAACTGAATTTAAAAATTTTTTTTGTTTTTGTTTTTGTTTAGATACTGAGAATCAAACTCAGTATGTGCTTGGCAGGCAGGCCCTGTGCCACTGAGCTATCTTCCCAGCCCAAATTTTAAAGTATGTTATAACATATTTTAAAATATCCATCATTTCACAAAATCAGCAGGGACCATTCATTTAATGTTTTAAATATGGTAGACTACACGTAACAATATAGTCACATTCAAAAAGTTTTGTTTTGTTTTTTGAGACAAGGTCTCACTATGCAGTTCAGACCAGCCTTGAACTCAGTATGTAGCCTAGGCTGACTCCAAACTTGCAGTGATCCTCCTGCCTCAGCCTCCAGAGTACTGGGATTATAGCTGTGTACTACCAAGCCTGGTCACATTAAAAAAGTATGTACCTCTCTATTAAACATATAACTGGCACCTGAGCTGAAAATAGAATGCAAAAATAAAAACCCATGCATTTTTCCCAAAAACAGAAATGCTCCCCGATTTTGGTAACTGTTGTTTTACCACAACGCTATACAGCCAATGTGCACGGTTAGCCCATTACACAGAATAAGATTTCCCCACAGTATCCTATGAAAACAAAGCCACACCTCTCTCCCACACCTGTGACTAGGAAGAACTCCGAAGGCAGAGGGTGGCGGGGGGGGGG
>NW_004955410.1:7486767-7527851 GCF_000276665.1 Chinchilla lanigera
GGGGGGGGGGGGGGGGGGGGGATTAGGACGTAGACAACAGAGTACCGCCGGACACTACCAATGCCGCAGAGACGGGCTCACCGTGTGTCTCTGTACTAGGCGCGATCACCGCAGCTCTCGAGTTAGGAAGGCAACAAGCACACATCTGCTGTGAGGGGAGGGGCTGGAGGAAGCACGGCTGCAGCTGCCCTGGGCAGGGGGACAGGGTGGTGGCCACACAGCAGGCGAGGGGCGAGCGGCTTCCTCTGGATGGAAAGGCCACTCCAGAGCTCATCAGCACCTGAGTGCCACCTCCCCCCAGCTCCGTGCGGGCTCCGGATTCTCACAGGAGCTCAGACCCTGCTGTCAAAAGTGCATGCCCTGTGAGCCATCCAAAACCATGCCCTCCAATCACCCCCTCAGTGCAAAGTCTCCCACGAATCCAGTCCCTGGTGCCCCAGAGGCCGGGCCGCAGCTCTAGGGCAGCATAATGACAAGTCGGGACTGAAGAGAGTTAGATTAGGGTGCGTGTCTTCAGTAAAGAAGCTCTTTACTCAAACCTTGGTAATTAAAGCTGTATACAGTCACCACACAGAAAAATTATTTATCTGGAAAACCTCACATCCTGACGATGCGGATGTGAGACTAGTGTGTTGCTTCTGTTCACTTCAGTAAGCTATCAGACCATCAGTTTTCTTTCCGTGTGTGTGTGTGTGTCTGTCTAAGAGAGAGAGACAGAGAGACAGAGAGGGAGAGAGAGAGACATAGACAGACATGGTGTTGAACCCAGGGCCTTTACACTAAGCTAAATTTCCAGCCCTACAGACAAGGTCTTCCTAAATTGCCCAGGCAGGACTTGAACCTGTGATCCTCCAGCCTCAGCCTCCCAGAGGGCTGCGATTATAGGTGTGCACCACCACACCTGGCCAAAGCACGAGTTTTCAGAGCAGCTAAAAAATTAATATGAAAAAATCGAAGCACATCACTGTTTTAAAATGTATCACTACTGCTCCTTAAAAAAGAAATCCGCTGAGTTACAAAGACTAAAATGCTCTTGTTTTAGGCACACATCTCTCAAAAAGGACAGAACAGAAGACAGGCGTCATATACTTCATTACAGATTTTCTAGCAGCTCACATTTAAACCATGCCTTTTAGAAGTGATGTACTGTTTCCAATCTGAGCATCTGGATTGTCTCCCCATCTGCCCAGAAACCCGCCACTACCAGAGCTGCAGTTCCTTATTGCCCTCCTCTATTCTCTACAAGTGCTCTTTTTTAAAAAGCAAGAAGCAAGAGTTTGGGTATCCATTGCCAATGTCAATAACAAAACCTCAGAAAGTTTGGTTAAGAGAAAGTGAATTAAATTATATTTAAACTAAAATTCTATTTATTATTCCTCATATAAAATTAATTTAAATTAAAAAGCAATCCTTGTAATTCTGAGGTATGCTTGCTGCAAAGAAGTACACCTCCTAACAGGAAATACATCACCAAAAATAAACTGGTAAGACTTAATACCATTTTGTTTAACTCTGTGCAACAAAGAAAGACCAAGCATAGCACTAAAGAGCAATCTTAAAAAGACCACAGGGAACAGCTCATGTGCGCCAACTTGCTGCTCCCACAATGTGTTCTCCGAAAAGTGGATTCTGCACTGCAGCTGGTTTGGGAAATCCTTTCTGCCTGAGAGCTTTCCCAACACACACTGACTGTGGCAAACAGCTCACCTGGTCTGGTATTAACATACCATATTGGAATTCAAAAACCTTTTTGGTAGTTATTGTAGTGTACCCATCAACATCCCAAGATAGTAGAAGTTCTGCAGACTATAACTGTGATCCATAAGACAGAAGATAAATATTTAGCTTGCATTCGCCTGTTTGTTGGGTCTCTTTATGTAATCCAGGCTGGCCCTGAATTCATGGTCCTCCTGCCTCAGCCTCAAGTTCTGGGATTGTAAGTGTACGCCACTGTCCCCAGCTTCAGCATCCATTTGAAGAAAACAAGAAACAGAATAAATATTACAGCCAGATATGAGGGGTGAGGAAGCAGCTGCTGGCTGAGTCTTGCTGGTGTTTCCTACAGGGTACGAGGGAGAGGCAAGGCCTTGCCCACACTGCCTTACTGATGCCATCTGAGCCGGAGACGTAAAGGTGTGAGCCAAAGTGAGGAGCTGTTTCCCCACCCCAGCTGGCACGTACTTTCAGCAGGTAACCAGTGATGACACGGAATCAATATTTCATTTCAAAAAGATACAGAACTTCAGCCAAGAATTTTTTTTTTTGTACCGGGAATCAAACTCAGGACCTCTCACTTGCCAGGTAGGTGCTGCACCACTGAGCTATATCCCTGGCCCAAGAATTAAATTATTGTTAGCTATTTAAATTAAAAATCTCCTTTCTCAATTTTAGCACCTGATGCCTGTCATGGGAATACTTTGTATGGGTCAGTTCATAAATATCTGGGAAGCCGTCACAGGTATAAACGGTCATAGTGAAGATTTTGAGCAATGGCAGGTAACACTTCAGAGATGACACACTGAACTGTTTCACAGTGAAAGACCACAGCAGCAATTCAAAAAGTGCATTTTCTACACAAAATCAGGTTTAACAGGTCAGAATTTTTTTTTTTTTTTTTTTTTTGTCTTTTTGAGACAGGGTCTCGCTATGCAGTTCAGGCTGGCCTTGAGCTCACTCTGTAGGCCAGGCTGGTCTCGAACTTGCAAAGATCCTCCTGCCTTGGCCTCCTGAGTGCTGGGATTACAGATGTGCACCACCACACTTGGCCTCAGGTCAGATATTTTTAAACAGTCATTATTAAAATAATAGATCTTTAAACATCAGTCATATTATGGCATAAGTTACCTGGGAAACAATTCAGAACCAGGATAAAATAAAAATAAGATTTATAAAGTATGGAATTGGAGGAAGGATGGTTTATGAGAAAATTAATCCAGTTTTCACACGTTCACAGTGGTTACGACAGGGTTCTGAGTGTTAATTAAACAGAGTGTGACCAAACAGAAGTTTCATTCACTTCTTGACAGGTAAGACTCTCTTTTACTTGCCTTTTTGTATTCCTTCCATGTCAGACACAGGAGCACAACAAAAATATCTAAATGAAACAGCCAGACGAGGCAGAAAAGCGAGGACAGATGTGGTAGATGGCAAATGGCCCCAAATTCGTCCCCAGCCTGTAAGCTAGCACCTGTGCAAAATGAGCACACCACATCGAGCATTAAGAGGTGAACTTCACTTGCCTAGCCCTTGAATGTGAAGTTTGCCCATAAGACTTCCTTCGGCCAATGAGACATAAGCAACACAACGTAAGTGAAGGCTGCGCACTAGGCTTGGCCTCCTTCTACTCTATGGACTCCTCCACCGCCACCATGTGCATGAGTCTAAGCAACCATTGCTTGTGCAGAGAAACGAGGCCATAACCCTAGCTGACATGCACCAACTGCCAGCCATGCAAGCACCACCAGCTAGAAAAATGAAGCTACTCCCTTAAAAATCCATTAGGACCAAAAAAGGAAGTCAACCAACTTAGAGGACACAAAACAAATCACTAGTGTTGCTATATACGTAGTTAATTATCTGAAATAGAAATCAAGACAGCAATCCCATTTTCAACAGCTACAAATTAGTACATAAACTACCAGGAATAAACTTAATCAAAAAGGTGAAGAAGAATTAGGTTTCTTAGTTTCTTACTTTGAACAACTGCATTGACTCAATTACTCATTGGTTTAATAAATATTTTCTAGCTGCCTTTTTAGGGCTCACACACTTAGAAGAGCTCGATCTATCAAACAACAGTCTGCAAAACTTTGACTATGGAGTATTAGAAGACTTTATAATAAAAACTACAAAACATTGACTAAAGACACTGAAAAGGACTGACACCATGGAAAGACATCCCATGTTCACAGATAGAAGAAAGAATACATTTTTGAGACTGTGTGTGTGTGTGTGTGTGTGTGTGGTACTAGGGATTGAATTCAGGACCTTGTGCATGCTAGGCAAGCACTCTACCACTGAGCTACAACCCAGCTCTGAAGGAATATAACATGGTTAAAGTGTCCAAATAGAGCTACAGATTCAATACAACCCCTTTTAAATACCAATGATGTTTTTCACATAAACAGAAAAAAGAAAATGCTGTTAAAATTTGTGTAGTACCACAAAATAATCCAATTAGTCAAAGCAATATTAAGAAAAACAAACAAAGCATGAGGCATTATATTACCTGACTTGAAAATACATTATTACAAGGCGGTTGTAATCAAAACAATGTGTTAATGGCCAAAATAAATAAATAAATAATCCAAGGTAGAGACCAATGCAATAGATAATCTAAATATAAACTCGATAGATCTACAGCCAAATGGTTTTGAACTTTTCTATTAAAGCACATATTGGAAAAAGGACAGTCTTTTTAATAAATGCTGCTGGGAAAATTGTATGTCCACATACAGGAGAATTTCCTATCTCTCACGAGTAATAAAAATCAACTCAAAATGAATTGAAGACTCAAGTGTGAGACTTAAAACTATGAAAATACTACGAGAAAACATAGAAAAATACTTCTGGACGTTGTAATGGGCAACGAGTTTTCTGGACAAGACCACAAAAGCTTGAGGAACTGATGGAGACCACTATGAAGTGGCCCTGGCAGGATTTAATATTAACCAATTGGTGTTTCATGTTTACCTGTGAGTTGTTTGAGACCTAGGCCCTTGTCTGCAGATAGGCAGGGGACTCATAGTAAGTGAACCTCTATGAGTCACTGGTCCCCGCTGAGGCCTGTATTGGCCTGTGAAGTTGGGACTCCTCAAAGGACAAGATAAGGCCACAGCTGAGGACTTTTGGCTCCAACCCCAATTAACTGAAAGGAGACTGCAGCTGCAGGCATCTCACTCCTGAGGTGAAGGCCTTCCTGGAGATAACATAGTTCACCTAAATTAACATAAAGAAGTCCTTAGAGAGATCCCCAAGTCCTGCCCAGACTGCTGCATTTTCTTCAGTACCCCCCTTCTTTGTTTGAAAACCAAGTAAATATGAGCTGCCCAGGGAAGTTCCTGGTCTTAACCCAGAGAATCTCGAATTCTGTGAGAGGGTTGAACTCTCCTGGAGCCCTAAAATCATTTCAATTGTCTCATTTATTTAAGCCTTCACCATCCACTGGTTCGGGAGATTGCAGGCCTGATCAGCCCATAATAACTAAGGGTTATTAACCCAATAAGGAACAAAAGCAAAAACAGACACACAAGATTGTATCAAACTAAAAACCTTTTGCACAGTGAAGAAAACAGTATAGTTAAGATACCTACAGAATGAGAGAAAATGCTTGTGAACTATGTATTATATATCTAATAAGAGATTGATATCCAGAATACATGAAGGAACTTGAAATAATTCAATAGAAAAAAGAAATAATTTAAAAATGGGCAATGCTGGGTGTGGTGGTACATGCCTGTAATCCCAGCACTCAGGAGGCTGAGGCAGGAGGATCTTTGCAAGTTCAATACCATTCTGGGCTACAAAGTAAGCTCAAGGACAGCCTGACTGCATAGCAAGTCCCTGTCTCAAAAAGACAGGCAGACAGACAGACAGACAGACAGACAGATAGATAGAGGCAATGAACTTATACCTTTCCCAAAAGAATAAGTGGTCAACAGGTATATGAAAAATGCTCTACACTACTAATCAGGGAAATATAAATCAAGACCATAATGAGATATCACCTCACTCTGATAAAAATGGCTACTGATCAAAAAGAAACAAGATAAGTGATGGGAAAGATTTATTGAAAAGAAAAGCCTTACAATCCACTGGTAGGAATGTAAATTAGCACAGAGTATAGAAGTTCCACAAAAAGTTAAAAAAGGAACTACCATATAACCCAGCAATTCCACTGCTGCGTCTATCCAAAGGACATGAAACGAGAATGTCCATGCGACACTTGCACTCCCACTACGTTCAGCAGTGGTTCATCACATCGGTACTCACAGCAGCCAAGGACGGAAACAACGTAAGTATTCAGCAGCTGATGCACAGATCAAAGGAAGTATGGTACAGCACACGTAAGACATGGAAAATTACCCAGCCAGCCTTGCACTGTTGGTGTGTCTATAATCCCAGCACTCTGGGTGGCTGAGGCAGGAGGATTCCAAGTTCAAACCCAGCCTAGGCAACTTAGTGAGACCTTGTCTCCAAATATAAAAGGGGTTGGTGGTGTAGGTCAGTGATAGACCTACACGATCTATCCCTAGTTTCCATCCCTGGTTTCCATCCCTAGTACCTGTCTTCGTTACTTTTCTCTCGTTGCTGGGACAAAATACTTGATGCCCAAAATTAAGGAAGGAAAAGTTCATTTCTCTTACAGTTTGTGGAGGCTTCAGTCCATACTTGGCAGATAACAAGGCAGAGTGGCACATGGCAGAGGGCTACAGCTCATGGCGGCACAACACAGCAAAAGCCACAAACACAAAAGGGAGGAATGGGGGAGGAATGGCCGCAAGCAGCCTCTTGCTCTCCCTTACATATGCAAACTATCCACCCCAGGGCGGGTGTAGCTCTCACACCCATAATCAATCAAACTCTAAAAGCCTGCCCCAAGACCGCAAGAGGCTTTGGGGGGACACCCAGACACAAACCATAACAGTACCACAAAAAAAAAAAGGATCAAGGAAGGAAGGAGGGAGGAAGAAAGCGGAGGAGGGGGTGAAGAAATACTGTCATTTGTGACGACACAACCAGAACTGGAGATCATGATGTTGAGCAAAATGAGCCAGGCACAGAAAAACTCACCCTTCTGAGGCAGGGGCGAGGGGGTGGGGTTGGGGGAGTGGGAAAAGTGCTCCATGGGCACTAGGTTAGGAGGGGATCACAGTAAGACGTCTGAGTATGCTACTGCACAGTAGGGTAACTAAAGATAATATATTGTAGATTTCAAAAATTTTTAAGGACTTTGAATGTTTACATCTTAAAGAAATGACGTGTTTCGTGTGAGAGATATGTTTCCCATGGCTTAACACTGCACAATATATAAATGTATATAAAAATCATAATGTCTCATAAATACAAGTATAATGGAAAAATAATGGTGAATGTGTATTTTAAAAATTTGTTACAATAATGTCAGGAGTTGTGGTGCATGCCTATAATCCCAGCATTCAAGAGGCTGAGAGAGGAGGACTGCTGCAAGTTCAAGGCCAGTCTGGGGCTACCCAGTGAGTTCAAGGCCAGTTCAAACTGCATAGTGAGACCCTGTCTCAAAGATAAAATCATTACATTAAAAGACACATGGCAATTACTCCTCCTCAAAATACTCCCTCTCACCTCTAACAATTATCCTATCATTCATGCTTCTTTCGGAAGCAATGCTGAAAGTCCTCTTTCTCATTTAGTTGTACTGTTTGTTCACTGCTGCCTGAATTCCCCAAATTAAATTCAAAATGTTGCCTTTCATGGTCATTTTGATGTTAGGGAAGAGACCACAGCTCTTGGTGCCAGATCTGGGAAAGAAGGTAGACAAGGACACCGAGTATTGCTTTTCTGAGACTACCTTTCCACTGGGTAGTACTCAAGCAGCACATTCACCACATTTGTTATCATACCTCGTAACAACACTCATAAAAGAGGACTCCAGAACTGCTTCAGAAAGTGGCAAGAATGATGGGATAAGTGTGTCTGAAGCAAGAGGGAGAATTTTAGGGGATTCACGATAGTGTGACTTCTACCATAATAAATATTTAAAATTTCAACATTCTACATGTATTTTGATTGTACCTCATGTGTAACTTTTTGTTTTTAATATAGCAGTTAAAAATAAATTTAATTTTTTTTAAAAAAGAAAAAGAATGAAGCTATACAGCTCTAGCTGAGCTGGCAGAGACCAAAAGAAAGGTCCAGCCAGTCCAAAGAATTGTAAGAAATATAGTCATTCTTTGGAAGGGGGAAAGAATTGGTTCGAGAACTCCCCAAGAATAGCAAATCCAAGATGTTCAAGTCCTTTATATGAAACGGTATAGTACTTGCCAATTACCTAGCAAGTCCTCCTGTATACATGAAGTCATGAGTAGATTACTATAATACCTAATACATTTTAAGTGCTATGCAAACACTTGTTATGCTGTAAATTATACATGCTCAGTGCATCTGCAGCCATCATAGGCCCAGCTACGCACTGGCTCTGTGGTTGGCTAAATCTATGGCGGGCTGATGGCATAATTTTAAGATTCTCTACAGAGAATTTTTGTTTGTATAATGCAAAAAAAAGTTAACAGAAATAGGTCCCAAACTTTAGAAAGAGGCCAGGTAGATGTTTCTATTATCAAATTTTTATCACACAGTGTGATACCATAGCACTAACCTCAGAGCCACATCAGAGAAGTGAGGCAACATACAGAAATAATGCACACGCAGTTCCACACGGATTTCTAACCTTTTTGGGAATCTGAAAGGACACTGATGAAGGAGGAAAACAGGATTATGCAAGTAAAAAGAATTCCAAACCAAAGACCAAAGAATGGGGATGTTTTTATCTTTTGTCAGCGTCCTTTGTGTATATGTATTTACATTTTATATAAATATCTCACACTAATATATATTCTAAAGTAAAACTAACCACACAAAAATGAGTAACTGTAGCTGGGTGTGGTGGCTCATGCTTGTAATCCCAGCACTCAGGAGGCTGAGGCAGGAGGATTGCTCCAAGTCTGAGGCCAGCTTGGACTATACAGTTAGTTCAGGGGCAGCCTGAACTATACAGCAAGATCCTGTGTCAAAAAAACCAAACAAACAAAAAAAAAAACTGAGTACTTGTGGAAACTACTAAAACAATGTCACAGAGATAAGCTCTAGCAGTACAAAGACCATAGAAATGAGTATATAATATCTTACATCCAAGGTAAACTATTAGCATCCGAGGTAAACTACTTTGTTTCCCCTAACTTTACTAGGGGGAATATACTGAGACAGGGTCTCGCTGTGTAGTAGCCCAGGCTGGCCTCAAACTTGTGGAGGAACTCCTGCCTTAGCCCCTGAGTGCTGGGATTACAGGCGTGCAGCACCATGACTGGCTTTCATAACTTTAAACAAAATCCCCAAACAGCTGGCCTATGAAAATGCACATGTGGCACAGACTTGGTCGGGTTCTGGTTCTACAAGCTGGTGGTCGGGGCTTCAGGCAGAGACAGCATTCACAGCACTGTGAGCGGCCGCTGCACACAACCCCCGCATCACAAACAGCAGCCCTGCGCGTGCCAGCGCCTCTCTGTGGGTCTGAGCTACACCTGAACTCTAAAGACTCAGCTAAAAGCTGAGACTGGGAGGCTGAGGCAGAAGAGTCACTGAGAGTTCAAGGCCAGTCTGAGTTACAAAGTGAGCTCAAGGCCAGCCTGCACTACATGGGGAGACCCTGTCTCAAAAAACAAATGAAAAGAAAGTTCAAACTAGTGGGTTGGGTTGGGGATATAGCTCAGTGGACCAAGCGCGTGAGTTTGATTCCCAGCACAAAGAAAAAAGCATTCCTAGCCAGGCATGGTGGTGCACGCCTGTAATCCCAGCACTCAGGAGGCTGAGGCAGGAGGATCATTGTGAGTTCGAGATCAGCATGGGCTACAAAGCGAGCTCAAGGCCAGCCTGAACTGCATAGAGAGATCCTATCTCAAAAAAGACAAAAAAAACAAACAAACAATAACAACAAAAAAAAAACTAGTGGGTTATTTACAATATTCCCAACTTCACTATTTATGCAAGTTACAACATTAAAATACAAGAAAATAAAGAATATATATTTAGCATTATTATACAGTTTTATCCAGTTGTAAAAGTACTAATTACCCAGAACCCACTCCCTTTATCATGACTTTCTCTAGTGCTGCTAACTATATTCTTCAAACTTAGATTAAACAAAACAAAGACCAGCTCATGCCCTTCTCCACCAACTCTATTTTACTTCCTCTTTTCCCATGTTTCTTGATCTTCTGAGTAATGCCTCTTGGATTGCTTTAACTAGATCAAAGATTTTCATAAAGTAGAAACAGGGATTTAAGGATGGTTCCTGGATTATAAAAATTTAACTACAGAACTTACTGTTCTGCTTCCCCCGCTCTGCAGAAGCACCATTCATCTCACCCAGCAAGCCCTGCTCTGCACCGTAGCTGGCTCGGTACCCACCACTTCCTTCTCTTATGCTGATATGAAGGGGAACTACAATCCAATGCTGGTTCCTTTTCCCTTCTTTCCCCAGAATACTAACTCACATTAGCACCATGAATAGTATCATCTCAACCCATTCTGTTGGAGAACACAAGTTAACATGTCAGCACGCAGTGTGATCCATTTGATGCCAGGAAGATAATGCAGTTTCACCGTACGATTCTAGAAACTGGCAGTCATAAGTAGAAAACTCGTCTCTACTAAATTTTACAAAGCCTAATCACTAACATTCCAAAATAGTTAGTATGTGTGTGATAATACCATAGACAAGGTAAACAAGAGTGCTGGGGAAAAAATGAGGTATAAAATACATTTTCATTTCTCAAATGTTAATGTAACATTCTAAGAAGTTTTGAGAGCTTATAAATCCTCAAGAAGGATGATTAACAAAATAAAGTCTTTAAATATAGAGGAATAAATCTAACGAAACATGTGCAAGGCCTCTAGGCTTAAAACCATAAAATATTATTGCTAGAAAATAAACAGACAAGTGAAGGCAAATACTACAACTACAGCTACAAGATTCAAAACGATAAAGACATCAATACTACCAAAACTTATCTACAGATTCAGTGCAATACCAATCAGTATCAAAGGAGATTTTTTTCTGTGGAGTTTGAAAAGCTGATTCTCAATTACAGAAATGTAAACAGCTGAGAAAATCTTGAAGAACAAAAAAACAAACTTATTCAGATACCAAGATTTATTATAAAGCTATAGCAAATTAAGATAAAGAGAGCAATGGAATCACAAAACCTAGAGACAGATCCATACGTATATGATCAACTGATTCTAATTAAGGTGAAAATGCAATGAAATGGGCAATGGGTGGATGTTTCCATAAACGTTTCCAGGTCCTCTTGATGCTCAATATATTTTAAAAAACATGAGTGGCACACACCTGTAATCCCAGCACTCAAGAGGCTGAAGCAGGAGGATCACTGCAAGTTTGAGACCAGCCTGCACTACAAAGTGAGCTCAAGGCCAGCTTGAACTGTTAGTGAGACCCTATCCCAAAAAGACCAAAAAAAAAAAAAAAAAAAAAAAAAACCATGAACCTTGATCTTTACCTCATACTATACACAGAAATCAATTCTAGATAAACTATAGATTTAAATATGAAGAAGTTTCTAGAAAATAAACTTTAAAGAGTATATCAATGATTGGGGGTAGACCAGGATTTCCAAAACAGAGCACAAAATATATTTTTTAAATGAGAAAAAAATGATAAATGAGATTAAGTAGAAATGTAATCTATTATCAAAAGCCATGATTAAGAGTAACAAGGCAAGAGATCCAGTCAGAGAATGTATCTGTAACACATTTACCTGACAAAAGGTATTTGGAACACATAAAGAGGCTATCACTTAGCACACACAAAACAGGCTACTTTCAAAAACAGGCAGAAGAGCAGGGCAGGTGATCTACAAAAGAGGGTATTCAAATGGACAGAAACCACAGGCGAAGGTGCTTCACACCCTGAGTCATCCGAGGGAAATTTAACAACGAGGAGGCATGTCCACACAGTCACTGGCACAGCTACACTGGCAGAGATAAACACTACTAAGTGTGGCCAAAGACACGGTGCAGCGCTGCTGGGAATGTAAGCTGGCATAACAGCGTGGGAAAAGCGGCAGTCATCTATCAAAGCTGAACATCTGCATACCTTTCCATCTTTAGCGTAGGTACATACTTAACAGAAAAACACATACACACCGAAACACACGTACAAAATTATTCAGAGCACGCACGCCTGTTTTAGCAGCTCCAGAGGGGAGAAAAAACTTATACGTCCTTTTATAGTAAGCAAGGTAATTAAATTGTGGAATATTCACATAATGGATTACTAGTATAGAGTAGTAAGAAAATGAACACTTCTCCCTAGAAGACGGATGAGTCTTACAAACAATTCTAAGGGAAAGACACTAGACATAACAAGTTCATTACTTATTTGATTCCATTAAACAACAGTTTACCAGCCAAATTTCATCAGTGGTGTTCAGAGTCAGTAGAGGAGCTACCTGGGTGTGCCTGTGCTGAAGCTGACGCGGTGGGCAGAGTGGTGCTGAAACTGGTTAGGGAGGGGCTTCCGTCTGCTAGCAACGTCCAGCGTTTCAGGATGGTGGGTGTATTCACCTTATGAAGGGCCGCTAAGCTATATATCTGTAACATGTACACTTCTGTGTGTCCATTAATACTTCAATAAAAGACGTAGTAAATAAAAATCAATTCTCAGAGGGACCCACAAAGTAGGTTAAGAGAGACAGCATTTACTGGGAAGACTTAAGGGCCAGAGACAGAAAGAAGCTGCGTAAGTATGCTCATTTTTCTTCTGCAACCACCTTCTGGGTCCTGTTCACTCCAGTGCGCGAGGACAAGCCAAGCCCACTCCCAGGCCGAAAGAACTACCTCAGTCTTCTGAGCTCTTAGAAAAAGAGAGGAAAGAATCAAGTAAAGGAAGGGTCCACTGTGGGGAAAACACTAAATATCACATGAGCGGTTCACTAGATATTCTTCCTCACACCAGAAGATCAAGCTCTAAAAGGCCTTACAGGACAGGAAGACCGACTTGAACGTGGAGGTTCCTGCCTTCACGTGTGTAACTGAAGAAGCAAAAGTAACTGACAGCTGACATGCTCAGCTCACCAGGGCAGCAGGTCCCACAGACAGGGGCCAGAGCCATGGCGGCTGGCACACAGAATGCATTTGCTTTATCTGTTTTTATTTTTATATTTTTGTTGTTGTTTTGGGTTTTTTTCCAGTACCGGGAATCGAACTCACGACCTTGCACTTGCCAGGCAGGCGCTGTGCCACTGAGCTAAATCCCCAGCCCCTGCATTTGCTTTAGAGCTTCCTCTGTAAGGTAGACAGTGGAGCGGGAGCAGGCAGGGAGACCTTTACCCACAAAGCCTGTGACACTGAGGAAACCACTGGGATTGAGAGACCCAGCCCCAGCATCAAACACAGCATGGCAGATACACAATAAATGACAAATGATGTCGAGGGATTTGAGCAAGTTGCTTCTTTTCTCACTTTGCCGGAGCTTCTTTTCTCACAGAACAAACAACTCAGAGTCCCTAGGCATCAGAAAACTCATTCGTCACATATTGCACCTGCTTCTTTATTGCTAAAATTCGACCGTAACAAAGATGAAACGAGCCATGATATATAAAATGCGTAGCACAGCAGCACTCCACTGCAGACACTGACAAGACATCAGTGCCCGCTCTGCCCTAAACTCAGCTACTCCTCCGAGCAGCTACTGACCTTCCTAGAGCTGACTGCGCTGGGAACGGACGCGCTCTGCTCCCTTTGCACTCTGAAGAAATATTTAACTTCCAGTTCTCCAGTGGGTCCCACGGAGGAGGGACCTCACACACTAAAACTATAAATACTGCATCTTTCCCAGGCTCCACTCCAGCATGAGGGGCTTGGTCCGTGGGGTTCAGGTGGAGACTGTCTGGAATGCTTCTCAGCCCAAGGAGCAGAATGTGACCAAGTACTACCGCTCCCAGGAAGCCAAAATCTGCAGCACCGAAAAGGGTAAGAACTGGCCAGCCTCCTAGCCTCACAGCCCAAACCTCAGGGTGGGAGGCCCAGCACGGCTTTGCAGAGAGGCCCGCGCTCACTTGTGAGAACCAGTGAGCTCAGCTCTGCTCTGCGTCCTGGGTAACGCACGCTCTACACTGTACGAAAGGCTAGGAAATAGAGAAGTAGCCCTGATTATGTGTGCTGATTGTCTCAGACAATTACACAGTAAGTGATTTCTCTGCACACATTCAACAGCCAATACTGACTCAGTAGACTCTGTGACAGGCCCAGTGCCAACCACTTCAAAGCCACTACAAAAAAGAGAATTTTAGTAAGGAAACGACTATAAGAATTGAAGCTGGGTGTGGTGGTGCACACCTGTAGTCCCAGCACTCAGCAGGCTGAGGCAGGAAGATCATTGTGAGTTCAAGGCCAGCCTGGGCTCCATAGCAAGACCCTGTCTCAAAAAACCAAAAAAAAAAAAAAAAAAAGAACTGAAAAATACATGCTTAAATCTTAAATTCATTTCATTAGGCCCAAGTTTACTCCTTACCAAAAAAACACAACAGAATCTATTTCAGTAATTATCTTCAGAAGAAAAAGCTAAGCAGAGTGAAATTTCAACTCCGATATTCACATCAAAAAAGAACTCATGAGACTCTCAAATGATTTCATTCTGTTCTTACCTTTTATTTCAAGCCCAGAGCCACACTAAGAACTAACCTGTCTGAAACATACAATCAAAAATAAAACTGAAATCCTCTTACCTGAGCATGGAAGTTGGACATAGTCGTTGTCTCTATGTCCTTCTTCCCCAGTATCTCCATCTTCACGGGGGAGTTGGGAAAGTTAAACGAAAAGTAGTCTAAAAAGTCAGGCAGGTAGGCAGCTGCGCCGTGAACGATGCCCATCACGTAGAAGGCCGCCGCGTTCTCGTTCTCGCTGAACACCAGGCCCACGAACTCCTCTGCGAACCGCTCCATCTCCACGGGAGACAGGCGGGAGAGCTCGCTGCTGTAGGCGTGCAGCACCGCCGCGCCCCCGTTGGGCTGGTGCTCGATGTGAATGAGCTGCTTGAACTCCAGCGTGTCCAACCTCCGCAGCGTCTTCTGAACTCGGGGCTCCTTTAACGCGACGAACGGAAACTCGCTGTTCTCAGAAACTTTGGAACTGTAGCTCTTGGGATCTAAGCTCTTCCCAGTGTAATCCTTTATGTTATCACTTAGGACGCCTTTGGCTGTCTCATCCTCAACATCAGACAGCAGTCCTGAGCAGATGGTCTGAATAGATTTGCTGTACATTTTCGGACGCTTCCGTTTCTCATTCTCTTTGTGTTTCTTTTTCTTTTTCTTCTTTACCTTTTTAATTTGTAAGTCTTCTGCATTTGTTTTTGGTTTCTCCTTCCCACCTGTTGGGAAAAATTTTTTTGAAATGCTGTATTTTTCCAATAGTTTAAAAAAATATGCTTTTGTAATATGTTTACTTCTGATACTTCTAAAATTTATTCAAAATTAGTTTTGTATTTGAGCTTTATTTTAAATAGTATTAATAACTAAACTACATCCAGTCAATTTCTCTCATTCTCTCTCTCTACACACACACACAGAAGGAGGTCCAGGACCCAGTCACACCTAAGGGCGCCAACTACCATTCTAACACATAGCAGTGCTCTCTGAACCACTCCACGCACACTTGGCCACCGGGCCTCCCGGAGCTGCCACGCTGCCCTGCTGGGCAGGCGGGGTCCAGAGGAAAACCCTGGACGCCAGGCCTCGGGTGGGCAGCCCAGGGGAAGAGCACTGCTTCAGCTCACCCTCAGGGAAGGGTGGGCATCCGGGTTACTCCACCGGGAGGGGGCGGGGACATGTGGGCCAGGTCTCCGCGGACACTGCCCGTGCACTCCTGCTCTGCTTTTACTTTGTACCCTTTCACGACAGCGAGTCACAGCCCTGAGTACAACCACCTACCGGGTACCACTCGTCCTCCCGCAATCACAGAGCTTGAGAGCAGCCCCAGGCTCTGGAGACGAGACCGAGGCACTAAGGACTCACCAGACAGATGGCAGTGTTCCAGGAGCTCGCACTCAGCTCCTGTCCACACGTGAAATACACGGGATGGTTACGTAAAAAGCGGCAAACACTTCCACAGGACCATTTGAATATTAACGCTCTTCTCTTATACTAAAAAGTGTGTGAAGTACAAATTCCTCAAAATCTGTCATTCTTTGAATAGAGCCTAATAAACCAGATACATTGAAAGCCTGTTCAATATTTATAACAGAATGAAGTTGCTAAGTGATCTGCCTAAAAGTGTAAGATCTGACGTGTGTACACACACACACACACACACACACACACGTAGAGCCTCCCAGAAACACAGTCGGAGGGATGGAACGGCCAGCACACGATGCTCCCAGCGACAGGAGCTATGGACAGGAACAGCATAGACACAGCTGGTATTTTTAATGGCCAACTACGAAAAACTCACCTTAAAAATAAGCCCACTGATACTAATTTCTACCACTACCATTAGGATACTTTTTCGTGTTAATAAAGTGAAAACAAAAGTTACCTAGAAAAACTAGACCTTCGCATCTGACATAAAAAATAATATACATTATCATATTCCATTATCATATTCGAAAACAAAGCAGTAATCAATCTCTGGTCTCCAAGGAACTCTGGTGTCCACAGCGCAGGGCTGCGATGTACCCACCTGTGATGTAGTGACCTGTGCTGACTCATGTTACCCCCCTTCCGCCCGCGCAGGTGCAAGCTTCCCCGGGGGGCTAAAACGGTAAGACCACTCCCAACAACGCAAAACGGCTGCAGCACAGGGATGTGCTCAGAAAAAGTAGTGGATGGACCTTAGATGGAAAGGATGGAAACCACTAAATAACCTTAAGTCTCAAATGCATTTGATCCTTTGAACTATTTCTAAAAGCAAATAATCACCTTTTCCAAGGTTAACATTTAAAAGATTTAAAAGACTTTTTGCGTGAAAAAAGCGTTTTAGCACGCAGAGAATTGTGTGTATATCTCTGGTCATCTAAAAGGTGACTCAGCGTTTAACAAAAACATGCAGGAAATGAAATCAGCGAGGAGCACCTCAGCCTCTGTTTTTCAAGCGCTATCGCCAAGCAGGCCTGCGCGCCTTAGAGCTCGCAGCATCGGCACCCTGCGAGGGAAGGAGAGAAGGCGGGACCCGCCACGGCCACACGGGGGCGCAGCACAGGGTGCAGGGCGCGGCCACCGCCGCGAGCCACGCGTTTCCGGACCACCGGCGCCTGCCCGCCTGAGCTTACAAGGGCACGGTCCGGGTTTTCTAGAGGAATCGGGGGCGGGGGGTTAGGGTTGAATTATCGCTGAGGAGTGGAGGTAGTTTTGGTTCTGTTGCTTCTGCATCACAGAAGTTAACCTTTCGAACATGTTTCCAAGATGCGTATCCACTTCCGTTGGGCTTCACAGCGCCGCCGGGCAGGAACCACACTGCTGCTCTCTCCACTGTGCGGTACGCAGGCCTCCCCCTAAATCCCACCTCATCCCAGAAGTCACAAATCAGCCTCCAACGCTAGCTCAGCTCTCCTCTACCATCACTACTTTCACTTCAGCTCAGTTAAAACACCTGCTAAGTATTACTTTAGAGTCAGGGTTAAAACTGTGTATTTAAGGAAAATCTCCATGTTTAGGTTATTTTCACTTTGCTTGCATCTACACAGTAATCTACATTCATATAACTCTCCACTATTAGGAATCTCCTGTTCAAGCTTTTATAAAGTGTTTCTAGGACATAAGATTCCTTCTCAAGCCGAAATTTGTATCACTGTACACTCAAATGGCTAAGAAAACAGCTGCAGACTGAACCAGTTTTAAAAAGACACTGTTTGACTCAAGCCACAGGGTAAAGTTGTGTAAACACTTCGTGCAGTTCTGGTTTACTCACGGGACTTACATTTCATTTATTACCCAACGACCCACTCCCCAAACATCAACCCTTAGCTGCCTGTGGAGTCTGTCCCTGCCACAAGGCTTACAATCCATCAGACAACACAGGTAAAACACACTGGCGAAAGAAACAGAAGGGTCAGGAGCATTAATTACAGAGCCACCAACTGGAGCTCCAACACATCCTCAAAGTGAAAGAACATTATAGAAAATAAAAGTTTTCCAGCACTGGGTATTGAATCGAGGGCCTGGTACACACTTGGCAAGCACTCTACCACTGAGCTGCATGCCCGGCCCACAGAAAATGAAACTAACACCCAGAGCACAGAGCCTGCATAAAGCGCCTCCAGAGAACATCTGCGAGTATGACAAAGAACGGGATGAAAACGGAGAGTCTAAGGCCCTGCTTAAATAATGGAAGCTACCCACAGGCAGTGCGACCGGCCGCGCCCGCAGACAGAGTGAAAGGCCCCGCAACACACAAAGGAGACGTGAAATTCATCAAGGCCAATGCGCCTGGACTGGCACCCGCCACCCAGACAGACAGCCTTCTTGTTACCTGACTGAACTTAAGAATATCCTTTCTACTCTCACATAAATTCCAAAAATGTTCGGGTTTATTCACAGGACTTATACTTCATTTATTACCCAACTACCCATTCCCCAAATTCTTCTCTCCGTCCCACCCCATGTAAAAAGAGTAACTGAGTACAACTGTAACAAAGAAAAACAGGACACAAAAAGATGGTATTCTTGATCATGCAAAACACATATGGGGGAAAAGGTACCACTCTGAATTAACCTCAGAATAAAATGTTCCCTCTTAATCCTAGGCTATGACGTGGTGCTTAAAGTCAAATATTTGTAAGAAGAGCCCCTCCCCCGCCTTTTTGAGACAGGGTCTCAATGTGTAGTTCAGGCCAGCCTCAAAACTCTCGGTGATCCTCCTGCCTCAGCCTCCAGAGACACCTGGCAGAAGGCCACTTCTTTCCCCATCCCTATTATGCTGAACATTGCATTGGTCTTTTGCACTATCTAAATATAAATAAGCATTAATAATGCAAATAGAATTATTTACTAAGATAACTCATTTTAAAATAATTTAAGGAATCTAACACTTTAATGAAGTTTAACCTTTAAACTTTGTAATGATTCACTGTTACAAGTAAACATGCAGTAGTAAAGATACGTCACCAGGCAGACTAGGAGACCCCAGTACTGCATTTGCTTTTCACTGCTTATCTCAGCAAAAGCCAGCACCAAATAGAGTTGTTCATTTTAACCACTTACTAATACGCATACTGAACAGCAGAGTACAGAGCAAAGTCACTGAATATGAACTTACTCTTCAGCAAAATCTTTACTTCTCCATTCTCTTTCTTGATCTCACTCATTACTTTATGCTTCTTTTTTTCTCTCTCTTTGTCTCTGTCTTTAATTTTGTCTTTGATTTTATCTGAAAGACGACATAAAGAAAATATTTAAAGCTACTGAGATCTTAATTTTTCCCATGAACTATAGTTCTATTTCTGAAACTGCAATGCACAAAACAATCAAAATGAGAAAAGAAATATGCCTTTTCTTCTTCCTCTTAGGTTTGAGGACTATTTCTAAATTCCCAGTTATGATTATGGAAGAAATAATGTCAAAATTCACCACTACAGTTCATGTTAATGACTACTTTCATATACTTCATGTCAACTAAAACATCAGACTAAGTTCCAATCACGTAAAATAATTTGCTACCTCCAGCTGAACCAAAAGCAACAGTGAGGAAGTACTGGCTCTGAAATGGAGCGCTACCGGCATCAGTGACAAGCACTGGAACATACTCAATACCACTTGCTTGATTTTGTAAAGTGATAGCTGATAGCCTTCCTCCTAGAATGGCTACAAGGAACAGGTGACAAAGGGCAAACAAGGACCGTGTAGAGACGGGCATACCGGAGTAAGTGTGAGTTTGCTCTCCCTTGTGCTTTGTGAGAAGAATGTGGCTGATAAGACCAGCGGCGCAACAGTGATATTAAAGTACAAGGACTAAGAGCTCCGGGAGTCATGGATCCACATTATAAAACTTCATACCTGAGCTGTATATATCTATATATCTATACAGATGATATGTTATTCTATTACTGCTTGTTTGTTCAATCAACTTCCTACAAATCCAGCAAAGGAGAAGATACAAAGAAGAAATAAGTAAAATTAGTGACAGAGTCCTTGCCTTCAGGCAGAATGGAAGCATACAAAAACTGTAGAATATCCTGTAATACAACAGAGACTGTGCAGTGTGTATGCATAATCTCTTAAGCACCACTCTTTACTCTCCTTTCCATATATATTACCTTAATCCAGGTCCTAATCGCCTACCAACGAGACTACTCTATTTTTTTTTTTTTTTTTGGATTTTTCTCCGGTACCAGGAACCGAACTCACGACCTTGCGCTTGCCAAGCAGGCGCTTTTGCCGCTGAGCTAAATCCCCAGCCCCCCAACGAGACTACTCTAGATCAGCACTGTCCAACAGAAATAAAATGCCAGATGTAAATTTACATTTTCTAGTAACCACACTAAAGATGTAAAATGAAACAGGTTAAGTTAATTTTAACAATATATTAACCCAGCATACCCAAAATAGCATCATTTTAACATGCAACTGCTATTTAACAATTACTGAAATAGTAAACATTCATATGAGTTCTAAGTCCAGTCTACAAAGTCAGTAATTTTATCTCACAGAAAACTATTGGACTTTTGCGCTGGACACATATTAGTTTCAAGCCCAGGGAGAAGAGTCTTGGGATACGCATTCTAGTACAACATTACGTAGTTCAGGAGAGACAAACTGAAGATGCAACATGTCATTATACGAAAAGCATCTACTGAAACAAGAGCAATGGCATAGCCAAGCCAGGAGAGCTCCTGACAATACAAGTGCAGTCCCCCCGACACACTACAACCAAGTCTCTCAGCAGCACAACCCGCCCGTGTGTACACAGCACACATGCACTCTCTGCTGTCCAACCCACACAACCTGGCTTGTTCCCACCTCAGGGCTCGCCTGCCTTCACCATTCCCAGAAGTCTGCTTCTTGTCAGAGCAAATCCTTTCTGAAAACCCAACCTTAAATGCCTCCATAAAAGTTCCTGTAATTATGGACATGCCATGGCTACAATAAAGTGAGAGGCCGCCGTGCTCGAAAGACAGGCTCGAGTTTAAGCTCGGCCCCTGTGAAAACTGGCCAGCTGTCCCATCTCCGGCGTCAGTGTGAGACAGTATTCATGTAGAGATCAAACGGAAAGTCAGGTCATTACCTCACTGTAGCACAGCACGCGGACGAAAGCCACGTCTAGATAGCTTCGCAGGAAGGAGCTGTGGTGGAAAACAGCACTCTGACTTCACTCTGTTTCACACCGTTCCTAAAACACTGGGATTCCCCGTCGGTGTTTGTTTCTTTTCATGACCAATCATTTAAATACTCTTACCCTTCATGGCTTAACCTAAGGCATAGGAAAAAATTTCTAACTCACCTCATCATAATTCTCAGAATGAAAGGAAGAATTATTCCACCCAAAGAACAAGACACTGTGTGAAAAGTTAAGCTTGATTAATGTAAGGACTGTAAGTTTTATTTAGAAATATAAAGGAAATCCTGACAGTATGTGCAAGAAAGACTAGATGGGCAGACCAACAGAAGAAGGATTTTGGAAAGAGACCCATCTGCCAGGTACAGTGGCTCTCGCCCATGATCCCAGCACTCAGAGCACTGCTGCGCGTTGGAGGTCGGCCTGGGCCACAAAACAAACAAACAAAACACAGAAAAGTAGTAAACCTATCCTTGACTGCATGTAAAAACCTTAAATTGGATAAAACAGTATTTTCAACTAACAGCACTGGAAGAACTTAGGGGATGGAGATTTAGCTCAGCGACACAGCACCTGCCTGGCAAGCACAAGGTCGTCAGTTTGATTCCTGGTACCAGAAAAAAGCCAAAAAAAAAAAAAAAAAAAAAAAGAAAGAAAAGGAACAACTTGACACCCACATGCAAAAGCACAAATCTAAACACAGACCTTACACCCTCTGCAAAAAGTAATTCCAAGTAAGCAACACACCTAGATTAACACGCAGAACTATAAAAACCCCTAAAAGATCACACAAAAGAAAATCTAGATGATGCTGGCATCATAGTTACTTTTCTTGTCGCTGAGACAAAACCCTCAACACCCAAAGTTACAGGAGGAAAGGTTTGTTTGGCTCACAGTATATAGAGGGTTCAGTCCATAATCGCTGGCTCCAGGCAGGGTGGCTGGGCAGACAGACATTGCAGAGGAAAAACAGCCCATGGTGAGCAGAAGGTAGCAAAGCAAGCAAGACCGTAGCAGCTTCTTTCCACCCCTTTTATAATCTAGGCTACCAGGGTTAGGGCCGAACTAATCAGTGGACTTTTGTGGTACTCACACACCAGCATACACACTCTAGATCCAGCCACTTCTGAAAAAGGCCCACCTACGACTGCCTGAGGCTGTGGGGGACATCCAGACCCAAAATGTAACAGTTAGATTTGGTGATGGGTGATGTTTCTACATCTAGAGACTCTAGATCCAGCACCAAAGGCATAAGCCATGAAAGAAATAAACAGTAAGTTGGATTTCATTAACATCTGAAAAAAACACTGTCAAGAGAATAAAAAGACAAGCCACGGAAAGGAGAAAATATCTGCAAAAGATACTATCAGAAAGGTGTATCTGATGAAGGATATTATACAAAATAGTCCCTAAAACTCACAAGAAAACAATCCCAACTTAAGAACGAGGGGGGACAGAAGGGAGGGAAGGGGGAGGGGGAGGGGATATGTGAGCCGCAGACTTCACCACAGAAGAGACGGGCAACCGCACACGCGAGAGACTGCACAGTACCCGCCACCAGGCACGCCACTAAAGCAGGCACACCACACACCTACCGCAGCGCCCAAACCAGCACACTGACAATACCAAAGTTTGCAAGTATGGAGAACAAAGAAATTCTCATTCTTTGCTGGTGAGAAAGCAAAATGCTACTCTGGAGACAGCTGGGTGGTTCCCTGCAAACCTAAATATACCCTGCATGATCCAGTAATCACACTGCTTGGCATTCATCCAAAGGAGCTGAAAACATCCACAAAAACTCATGCACACAGACATTTACAACAGGCTTATTCATAACCACCAAAATATGGAAGCAACCAAGATGTTGTCATAGATAAACAGATACACTGTAGTACAGCCAGACCATGGAATACTCTGCAGGACTGAAAAGAAATGAGCTGGGCATGGTGGCACATTCCCTGTAATCTCAGCATTCAGGAGGCTGAGGCAGGAGGATCACTGCAAGTTTGAGGTCAGCTTGGGCCATTTAGCAACTGTTTCTCAAAATAAAAAGGGGCTGGGATGTCCCTCAGTGGTAGAGTGTATGGCTAACACGTGCAGAGCCCTAAAGTCAATCCCTAATAGTGACAAAAAATAAAAAAAAGGATGGACAAAAGGAGAAAGGACAGATGGCTAAGTCATTATCATACATGTGTACGAAGAAAATTACTATAACTTTAAACAAGCTACAAATCAAATTTTCAAATATGTGGTGAATTTCTGAGTGTGGCACATGCCACATAAGTCTCAATGTTGTATTATTACATCCAACAGACATACTTTACTGTGCGCCACATACAAGAGAGGAAGGTGAATAATGCTGCACAAAGGATCTTACAGTCAGATACCAGCTGGTCAACTATCCTTTTGGAAAACCGGCTCTTATAACAGAACATTTATTTCATCTGGTTTTTCTTTTTGTTTTGTTCTCTGTGGGGTTTTTTTGCCTTTTCTGAGACAGCGTTTCACTATGCAATTCAGGCTGGCCTTGAACTCACTTTGTAGCCCAGGCAGGCCTTTGAAGTCACAGCAATCTTCGTGGCTCAGCCTTCCTAGTGCTGGGATTACAGGCATGGGCCACCACACCTGCCTTTTCATCTGATTTTAATCTCGTAATAAAATTCACTAGCCTGGGCTGGGGATTTAGCTCAGTGGCAAAGCGCCTGCCTGGCAAGCGCAAGGTCGTGAGTTCGATTCCTGGTACTGGAAGAAAAACAGGAAAAAAAAAAAAAAAAAAGGAGAAAAAAAATAAAATTCACTGACCTCATGATAAAGTAGGAATGAAAATGTGTGTGTGTCCACATATGTAGGAGGATAAGCTACTCCAGAAAAAAATAAAACTTTAAAGAACACAATGGTGCACATCTGTCATCCCAGCACTTGGGAGGCTGTGGCAGGAGGATCACTACCAGTTGAAGGACAGCCTGGGCTATACAACAAGACCCTGTCTCAAAAAAAAAAAAAAAAAAAAGGAAAACCTTAACACTGATCTACAATGCTGGCTTTTTTTTTTTTTTTTTGAGATAATGTCTCACTAAGTGATTAAGACATTATAATCCTCCTGCCTCAGCCTTCTAGGGTGCTGGAATTGTAAGAGTGCACCACCACACCTGGCTTCTCATGACTTTAAAACATACTACATACTTTCCTGTTTTCTAAAATATAAAAGATGTAGTCATTTTGTTATGAGAAAAATTTTAACTCTTGTGCTCACTTTGGCAGCAAAGAAACTAAAAGATTTGTAACTCATCATCATTCTCGTATTAATGACCTCCAAAATAGGAGGGAAATGCTTAAGAAACAACAGCAGCTAAGCCTCATTTCATTTTTTCTGAATCATGCTTAACCCTCAGCTGTCATTCGGCATCTCGGTAGGAGAGGTGACAGTTGAAATTTCTCGCCGCCACCCCGGGCTCCTCCTCATCCTGTGCTGAGGCTGCACAAGGGCCGCCTCTGTGGGCCCCTCAGCTGCAGCACTCTGCACACCTGCTCCCGTTAGTTACAGACGCACCCACACATCCACTTCCTCATCAGCATCTCCCGTGCGCGCTCCTTTGCAGGGAAAGGCGCCCCTCCAGCACACTCTGCCGTGGGGGGGGGGGCTCAGGGATAAGCACGTCAGTGACCCTCCTCTCCCTCCCCACACTGTCCCAGGCCACCCTCGTCATCAAGGGAAACACAGGCACACATGTGTGCACATGCACACACACTGAACACCATGCAACAAAAAAGCTCCAGGAAACACTGTCAGTACAGAGAGCAAGTGACACAAAAAAACCTGTTCCACACTTAAGCTTGTAAAAGTAAACTGAAGCTGGGCACACTGGCCCAGAGGCTGAGGCCAAAGAATCACAAGTTCAAGGCCAACCTGGGTGACTTAGTGAGATTCTGTCTCAAAATAAAATATAAAAAGGGCTGGGAGCTGGATGCAGTGGCACACACCTGTAATCTCAACTTTTTGGGAGCCTGAAGCAGGAGAATCACAAGTTCAAGTCCTGCCTGGGCAACCTGGCAAGACCATGTCTCAAAATTTAGAAATGGGCTGGGTATACAGTGCAGTAGTAGCACCCCTGAGGTCACCCCCAGCACAAAAACAAAAAAAGGTGCCTGCAGATGTAGTTCAGCACTCCCTGGGTTCAATCCATGGGACAGCAAAAAAAAAAAAAAACAAAGGAGAAAGAGAGAGAGAGAGAAAGTAAGCTACATGCAGAGAAAAAGATCTGAAAGGACAAATAGCACTCACACATGGAAAAAAAAGAAAAAGAACTTCTGGTTTTATCTCATATGCTTTTAAATTATCTGAAGCTTTTACAACAGGAAGGTATTTATTACTTATATTACGTATTAGTTGTATAATGGAGTTGGTAGTCTACATCTTTAAAACAAGAATAATTACTTTCAAATATCTAATCATTCACGGTATATTAAAAGACATGAGAACACACTTCAAAATAAAACACTGAATACACAGTTAGTATATGCACAACACACACCTCTGCATGCACGGAAGTCACCTCAGCTTTTGCGAAGCCTTGCGTCACAGAACTGTTCGAGGCTGCCCTACTTCACGTCGTGCCCTTCACCTCCAGGTCCGGTCACAGTCACCCAAGAGAAAGGGAACGAGCTGGGTGCTGATGCATACGCGTGTGTGCGCGCGTGCCGGCAGCCTGACTACTGCAGCAGCAAACCAGGAAGACCCCTTGCATTCGCAAGGTCAGACCAGCTGGGGCAACACAGCAAGACTCCACGGCAAAAAACAAACCAAAATCCAAGCGAGACAGCGCATGAGTACAGCCCCGCGGAAGCAGGAGGATCACACATTCGAGTTGCCTGGGCAATGAAGAGAATTACCAAGACCCTGTCGCCAAATAACAAAAAAAAGGGCTGAGGCTGTACCCAGTGCAAAGGCCCTGGGTTCAATCCCCAGTACCAAGGAAAGAAATGTACATACATACATATATTATTAGGTCCAATAGCTTTTAAGAAAACCATGGAAATCTCTATCAGACTCCGACTCACTGAACTATAGACTTTAGCATGAAGCTCTTTTAAAAGGTTCCTTCAGTTGTTTATGTGACAGTGTCATAAATCTACCTGGACATTCTCAAGCAGTGCTGGCAGAAGCTTCCAGCCCCAACCCACTGTCACAGCAAAAGCTCCTGCAGGCTTCACTGTCACAGCAGCCGGCCCTGGACGGCAGCCACAAGTCACACCCTAATAATGCCGCCCAGATCAGCCCATCTGGGCAAGCACCAGCACCTGCCCCTCCCGCATCCAGCCAACAACCATGTGCAACTGGAAAGAGATCAGAGAGCAGGCTGGGAACAGAAGCGAAGAGAAATGTAGGGAAGTTAAATGGGAGACCAGAGTTGCAAAATGGTGAAAACATACTCAGAGAAGTAAAATACAAAGGGCATGAAGAGTCCAGTGAAAAGAGAAGCGGGGGCTTGACTAGGGTCGAACAGAAAGTGACCTATCACCCCCTCTCCCACACAGCCCAGCACGGCTGCCAAATCAATGCTGTCTCAGCCAGTCTTCCTTGGGCCTCTCTCTACACAGCACGGTGGACTACTTACTGCACATTTCTCTCTCCGTTTCAGTTCAGCCGCACTTTCCTGGCCTGGTCACTGCCGCCTTCTCAGGGTTCTATCGTCTATCGTCCCTAGAATCTGCCCTAGGCTTGCTTCTCTCGCCTATCTGTTCTTCCTATCATCCATCTGTCTATCTATCTATCTATCTATCTATCTATCTATCTATCTATCTATCTATCCAATGCTGTCCTAGCAGATAAGGTTAAACTGTAACCACTAGGGAAAGAATCTCCAAAGCACGCAATCTCCCAATCCAGTCTCTCTGCCTAACTCCATACTGGCATCTCTGTAAGAGATTTAACACCAGAATTGTTTTTTTCTTTTGGAGCTAAGGTCCCACTAATTTCCCAGGCTGAACTTGAGTCCTCCTGCCTCAGCCTCCAAAGTAGCTGGGATTATAGGCCTGTGCCCTACACTTGGCTCAAAATTATCATCTTTCTAACACAGAATAGGTTCAAGCTCTTCTTAAATTCTCTATTTATGTTACTGGAAGAACATCTGCCAACACTTAAACAAAAAAGCTCTCAGTAATACTGAAGCCTCCTTCAGTTTTCTCTTAACATTAAATCATGTGACCTGTCCGAATAGTTCTGCCTCCTTTCCTTCCCCATAATCACTACCATAATGGTCATTCATTACCTTTTGAAAGATGGGGTCTCGCTCCGCCTAGCTGTCCCTTCCTGGGATCTACTAAACTCAGAGCGGTCAGAAGCATTCCTTAGCAGCCAGGGGCTGCAATTACAGCTCAGTGGTGCGCTGCCTGCCTACCAGACACAAGGGTCTGGCTTTGATACCCAACACCACAAAGACATGCACACACATATGCATGCATGCACACATGCACGCACACCAGCTAGCACAAACCTGGGAGGCTGAGGCAGGAGGATAGAAAGTTCAAGCCCACCATGGGTAACTCAGTAAAACGAAAAATGATAAAAAAGGGCTGATGATGTAGCTTAGTGTGAAGGTCCTAGATCTAGTCTTCAGTATATTCCCCTACCCACATACATTGTTTATCATATCACACACTTCTGCTTATAACAAATAAACAAACCCAGCTCAGTTTGAAAAAAAAACACCTTCTGCATGCCACCAAGAACCTTCATCAGCAATATTTACCTTTTAGCCTTCTCTTCTACTGACACCTGAGCCGGGACTCCTCTGCCCAACACAACTCCACTTGCAAAATCCCTACATGTTTGCAGATCTACCTGAGGCTCGGGTTTTCCACTGAGCAGCGCTCCTCGATCCTTCCTCCCTCTTTATGATTTGGACTCTGGTTTTCTGTGTGTAGCTGCTCTGTGCGGCACTGATTTGTAAGCTCCTCAGCTACATCTCCACCTCTGTTACCTTCCCCAAGACTGAAGCGAGTGCTCTGATGCATAACAGGAGCTTCCAGGGGCAGCAGGAGAAAAGCTTACAGTAGAACTAACAAATTACCAGTGATTTGAGCACAGAAGTCAGCAGAGAAAGCATCTCCACAGCAAGAGAGTGAGCAGCAATAAGAAGCACACTTTACACTGCAGCGCATTATCTCTAGAGTTCAACCCCAAATTCTGTAACAGCAAGACCCTCCCCTCTGCATTCCCACCCACCTCCCAGGGCTGAGCCCCAGCCAGCAATCAACAAGCATCTGCTGAATTCACAGGAGAAAGATGGAAGAAGAAAGGGCAAAGGATAGGCTGTTTGTGGTGATGCCCGCCTGTAATCCCAGCACCCGGGAGGCTGAGGCAGGAAGATCCCTGTAAGTTTGAGGCCAGCCTGGGCTACAAAGCGAGTTCAAAGCCAACCCGAACTCCATAGTGAAATCCTGTCTCCAAAAGAGGACAAATTATACAGAAATTATGTAAAATCAAAAAGTAAATGCTTTTATAAGACTCAGAAATAAACAAGATGTCTGCTCATGGTGGCGCACACCTGTAATCCCAGTACTTGGGAGGCCAAAGCAGAAGGATCACTGAGAGCTCAAGGCCAGGCTAGACTGCAAAGTGAGACCCTATCTTAAAAAGACACACAAAAACAGAAAAAGAAAGAAAGAAAAAGAAACCATCAGTGGTGATATGACAGGAACAGACAACGTAATGTTGGAGTGGGGCAGCTGCCAGGAAAGCTCTCACAAATTAGCTTTTCCGTAGGAAACAACTTTGAGATCTCACCTCTTCCCTTTATTTTATGGAGGAAAGGGCTGAGGCCCAAAGACTGTTCATGATTTTCCAGAGACAGAGACTGCATGCATCACAAAGGGGACAACTCCTAGCCAGGGTTCCCAGTTTCTAGTTCAGAAAGGAAAACCAAGAAACACCCTGAAACTTCTGTGGACCTCATATGTTTTACATACTCCGCTAATAACAGACTCTGTCACTAACCTGCACATACAAGCAGTCTGCGTAGCTCGACCCGCCAGCCCTCTCTGCCGCAGTGGGTATGGCTGCGTAGGAAGAGGAGGAATAAGGCAGAGATGGTTTCCCGAAACTCAGGAGGAAGGAAATGTAGAAAAACCACACCGTCACGAGGTAGGGGTGGTAGGTCTGAACACCTTCCAGTGCTGGCCCCGCCGCTCTGCTCTGTCTGCCTGGCCCGGGGCAGAAAGTGCTGCGTGGTCCCTAGGGTTGAGACTGTGGAACTGAGCACGGGAAGACCCTGAGAGGTGATGCGCAGAGCCAGTCAGCTCCGCACACGAGGGGGCAGAAGTGACAGCCACTCCTCTCAAGGCCTCTGTCCCGCTCTCCTTCCTATGTTTGTTTTGTTGTAGTTCTAGGGGATGAACCGAAGACCCTTCTAGGGAGCTACATCCCTAGTCCTTTTTAAATTTTTCACTCTAGGTAAGGCTCTTGCTAAATGGCTAAAAGGCCCAGACTGAGCTCAAACACGTGATCCCCCTGCCTCAGCCCCTCAGAGTGCTGGGATTACAGGCATTCATCACCATGCCCGATGAGTCTATTTCTTTATAAAGGGAAAAATTTACTATACTGACTCAGAACAGTAACAACATCCTCTTTTTGTACAGTGATGCAAAAGTTTCTGCCTGGAGGTACTGTGAGAAATACATTCAAACTGTACACTACTTACCTCTTACTATTCAAGAACAGGCAGGTTGCTCTGGCTGAAATATTCCCCAACAGAAGAAACCACCCCAAAACAAGGAAATAAAATTTCACACGCAGAGCAGCTCCAAGCGGCTGGGATTCAGGAACTGGACGTTAGTATCACGGAGACAGCGCAGGCTCTGATGAAGGACGGGCATCACCACATCACCTCCGTAATGCAGTCAGACATTAAGCCAAACTCCATCAGGCAGCAGCCGCACAGCAAGTTACCCAGCTGTGCAGCGCCTCAGTACTCGTGTCTCCACATTTGGGGGACTAACAGGGCACGCAGAGTGAAACCGGGCCTCCACACTTACAGCTTAGTCCTTTTTTCTTTTCTGTTTTTTGGTTTGTTTGCCTAAATTGCCCACGGTGGGCTCAAACCTGCAATCTTCCTGCTTCAGCCTCCCAGAGTGCTGGATTATAGGCGTGCATCATCATGCCTGGACACATTTTTTTATGAGGATTGAAGCCAGCATATACATTATTTCCAACACGATGGTCAATACCTAATCATAGGCACAAACACAGCTATTGTTAGATACAAAGAGAAGGAGAATATCCAGCAACATACACAGTGTGATCGGATAGTCGGAAGAGCACAAACACATAACAGGGAAATCTTAAAAATATATACACACATGCACAGATATGTGAAAGCCAAGCCAGACAGAACAGGATACAGCAGTCTGGGCTCCTTCTACCATCACATGAAAACCTTCAGATCAGTTTTACTCACTGACATGTCAGGAAAACTGTGTCTCTAAAACAGGCGCAAAATTACTTCTTTCTTTTCAATGTAAAATTATAACATGAAAAATTGAGACACGAAATAAAATTACGACATGAAACAGTAAGGCCTTACATGTGGTGTATCTAGGTGACAGAACTAAGTAACTACCACTGAATCTTAAACTAAGGCTGGTCTATCAATTGTGACTTTCACATACAATTGGGGGCGCTCTAGACCTGCAGATCTTTTTTTTTTTTCCTTTTTTTTTTTTGGCTGGGATCAAACTCGGGAACTTGCGCTTGCCAGGCAGGCACTTATGCCAGCTATACCCCCAGCCCCTAGACCTGGAGATCTATATCCAACAACGATGAATAATAATTAATTACGCGGTATAAGGCACCTGACAGCTCATGTAGTTCAGCTAAGGACGGCAACAGCAGCACTGGCTTCTGGAGAAGGAGCCACAAATCAGGTAGCTGGTGACAGCGATTTGCACAAAGACTACAGCAAAGACCTGGTGGAAATACGCAAGACCTGAAAGACAGTGGCCGGAAGTGATGAGAGCGGCCTCCAGGTGGGTGAGGAGAAGGACGGAAGACTCAGAGTTTTGAATGTGCTGGCTCTGCAGTTCTGTGGAACCTCTACTGGGGGCCGTGTGAGGAGATAAATTCTAGACTAAACTACGATTTCAGAAGTGCCAGCAATGGACACTAGAAACAAAGAAACAAGGTAATCAGCAAAGATGGAGCGAGGACAAGGGGCCCCAAAAGGAGCGCAACGCTGAACTAGCAGCAGCAGAGGTAGGAAGCGGGGTGGGGTATGAAATTGTTAGGCCAGGCTGTGGGTTCACCCTTCATCTTTGGCTTCTTGGAGAGCTTTCAAAGGCCGCAAGCTGCCATGAACTGCTAACTGTGGTCACCTGAGGACTAAGAAAGGATCTGAGACTGTGTATCTCGAGACTGCCTCACATGCACACCCAAGTGCACACACACGAACTGAGCAGAATCCCCCTCACCTGGCAAAGGACAACGAGCGGCAGAGTCCGTGCTGCCAGGCCAGCCAGCTTCCCGCACAAAAGCACAGTCTCAGCGCGGGTTCCACGCTCACAGCACAGCTGCGCCCCGCCCGCCCCTCTAACCTCACACCTGCACCGCCTCCAAACACGCCCCCCATGTCTGCGTACCTAACCCAAGTCTCCCCAAAGCCACTCACTTACAGTCGGACACAGCTGGGGGTGAAGGAAATTTAGGATCAAAAACCGTGCTGTCTGGACAGCAGATCGTTTAAAGCTGGGATCTGAAGTGAGACCACCAAAGCCCCAAAACTAGATTGGATGCTTACTTTCTGTTTACATTTATGAAAGCTAATAGCTAAGAGAACTGTAAAGAAGTTGTGAAAATTACAGAAAACTGAAGTGCTGGGAGCAGCTCTGGAAACGGTGGCTATGGCTACCATTACTGCTTCCGTCCCCTTCCGTCAAGGGGCTCACACCCTCCCTCAGTCAGCAGCGGGTGACTGCCACAGAAGTGCTTGAGAGCTTACTAATTCTAACAGCATCGCTTTCACACACAAGAAAAATGAATCATGATGAATATTTATGACCTTTAAATTATGAAATGTATCAATGACTTCTCAGAAAATGACCCTAAGACATCCAGGATTGCAGAATATTCCTGCATGTGACAAACCAATCAAAGGCACTCTAACCCACAGGATAGCTATAACCCAATTTTAAAATGGGCAAATGATCTGAATGCAAACTTCTCAAAAGAAGAAATACTGCCCAGTGTAGTGGCGTAGGCCTGTAATCCCAGCACTCTGGGAGGCTGAGGCAGGAGGACTGCCATGAGTTCCAGGCCACCCTGAGCTATATAGTGATTTCAAGATCAGGCAGGACTACATAGGGAGACCCTGTCTTGGAAAGAAAAAAAAAATACAAGTGTCTAGTAACTATATGAAAACTGCTCAATGTCATTAGCCATCAGGGAAATGTAAATCAAACTATGATGAAGCCAATAAGGCAGGAGGACCACAAGTTCAAGGCCAGCCAAGATAAAACATTTCTAAAAATGGTGGGACTACAGCTCAGCACTTCTGGGTTCTACCACCAGTACTGAAAAAACAAACACCTACACTGTGATAGCATCTCAACTCAGTTAGCACAACTATCAGCAAGGTACGCCAGACACAGAAAGACAACCACTCATGTTCCCTAACGTGTGCGAGCTTTAAAAAGTCGACCTAAACATTGAATCCTGATTACCAGGAGCCTGGGAGGGGAGGAGATACAGGGAAGCTGGACAACAGGTACTAAAACACAGTTGCATGGAAGGCATAAATTCTGGTGTGCGGTGCAGTGTTGTGCCGATAGGTCAGAATAACCCACTGCTGCCTAAGACTCAGCATGGAAAAAAAAAAACCTATTATAAGTTATACGAAGATCTAGGGAGAGGAGCGGAGAGGCCCAAACACAGATGAAGAATAAAGAGAGGGCAACATCGCGGTCTGACCAGCACATGCTGCACTCCAGTACTGCACCACCACGGGGACACCCGCTCAGTACAGTTAATACGTGTTCATCAAAACCGGACGATCTGGGTGGGGGCTCGGGTGTCAGACTCGTAGCTCAACGATACAGAACATGCCTCTGGTGCAGGAGGCCCTGCTTCCACCCCTGATACCCCACACACAGCCACAGGATATATACATAAAGAAAACATATACTCTAGTTTTTTAAAAGACTACAAAAATATCTACTTAAGTTTACAATGCAAACAGAAGTTTTTTTCAGAACAGGAGACTGAACCCAAGGCCTTCACACTGAGCTAATCCCCAGGAGTTTTTTGTTTTTGCTTTTTTAAATTTTGAGACAGGGTCTCAAAAAACTGCCCAAACTGGACTCAAACTTGTGTTCCTCCTACCTCAACCTCCCAGAATGCTAGGATTGGAGGCATGCAGCACCAACCTGGCCAAAATATAAACTTCCTCATGAAAAATTACTGCATCTTTTTTCTTCAGACTAATTACTAAGTGTAAGGTAAAGTTCATAAAATAGATACTAAAACAATACCTGCCCTGATATTACCTAGCTTAATGGAAGTCTATATGCATTAGCCAACAGAGTTTATCATAGAATAGAGATCATAATTTCGAATTATACATAATATTTAACCCACTATATTATTTGCTATTTAAAGTTGGTAGAGACTTTTCATTTTGGGCCCACATTAGCAATACTTTAATACATTACCAATTATAACTGGACTACACAGTCAATCTGTAAATACAAGCACTTGTCAAGGGTCTTTCCAAACCTCAGCGAGGCGGAATTAGGAATGCAAACAACTGTCTATCATCAAGGTTCCGGACAGCCAGTCACTGTGGCACAAACGAATGAACGAGAGAATGAATGAACGAACGGGGATGTAGCTCAGTGGGAAGGTCTCGGGTTCATTCAGCCCCTACTCCACATCCCCCCAAAAAACGATTCTGTATACCCATAAACTCACATTATTTACTTCTGTACCTTAAGTCAGAAGAATATACCTGTGGGGGTTTTTTAAATGTATATAAGAATATTTATATACACAAATCAAATAAATCCCCTCACCTCTGGGCATTTGTACTGAGTTACATCCTCATCCTCCTTTTATTTTGTGCCCAGGCTAGGCTTGAACTTGCAATCTTCCTGCCTCAGCCTCCCAGAACGCTGTGATTCCAGGTGTGATTTCTTCAGGTGTGTGCCAACTATAGACTATCAAATTTTATTCTAGATCCAAGAGTAGCAATTTATTATGAATTTCCTAATCCTCAAAACTAAGTTTAGACTAATTTAAACTAATTTCCTACTCCTCAAAACTATTTTTAGATTCAGGAGTAATTTTAAATCATTTTTTAAATCCCAATGAAATGTGTGACTCAGACTGGGGTCATCAATTGATCCAAAGGCCAACTGGGAAAGTGGATACTCAGGAAACATCAACCCACAGATTACCGGCCAAATGCAAATAGGAAAATGAGCCTTACAACAGAGACCTAGAAGTCACTTTAACCGAGTGATTGAATTTCACATCATTAATAATGGGACGGCCTGAATATTATATGCCTCCCCGGAGATACAATATAAAATACAAAATGAGGTACTTATGAACCATTTTTACCAGAACTGTACAATCTGAACATAATCAAGTTTTTATACTTTACTTCCAGTTTACAAGAAATACAAAAAGATAAAATTTTATAATGAAACTATTATTTTAAAATTATAAATAAAGGAAAACCCACACGATAAGCAAATACGTTAGACCAGTTTCTTCAAAGTGTGCGTCAAGGCCAAGCGTGGTGGCGCTCCCCTGTAATCCCAGGTGCTTGGGAGGCTGAACAGGACTGCAAAGTCAAGGCTCCCCTGGGCAATTTACCAAGATCCTGTCCCACCCTGCCCCCACGGCCAAAAAAGAGAGCTGGGATGTAGTTCAGTGCTCCCTAGGTTTGAGCCCCCGTACCAAAAAAAAAAAAGCAAACGCCGTGTTAAAAAAAAAACCCACAGGTACTGATTTCTAGACTCAGATAAACAAAGTGTGTTTGAGGAACAAATGAATTAGAAGAATGTGTATATGACCTGGCCATATGATTAACTTCTCAAGTGTTTTAATGTTACTCTGGTTAGGTAAAAAGGCGTGTTTGGTAAATAAAGATTGAAATATATAAGAATGATGGGTTATGAATGCTAAAATTTACTTTCAAACATTCCAGTGCATAAATATGATAAAACAGTAAAGGTTGCGAAAATAGGGAAATCTATACAGGATCACAGTGTTATTCTTTCAACTTTTCTATATGCCTTAAAATTTCGTAATAAAAAGCTATCCAAAAAAGTACCTTGGAAATTGTCTCAAAGTTCACCTTCATTTTCCTTTTCCAGGTTATTAGCGCCTAAAGGGAACAAGTTAAGTTGGCTGCACCACTGTGCAGGTCGCCTCGGAATCTGGCAGAGATGGAGCCGACCCATATTCTTTACACTTCAGCCGTGCACCTCTGAGGAAGCTACAACAAACCTCAGGAGTTTCAATCTAAAAATACCGTGACAATAACAAGGCATGTCGTAAGCATTCAAATGCCTTTTTACGCCTCCAAATCCAGTATTTTATTTCCTAGGCTGGTGTGGCTGCAAGTACACTGACTTCACAAGCATCTGCCTCAACCTGTTATGGGCTGGCTGATGGGTTTGTTTTGTTTGCTTGCTTAGGTTAATTAATTTTCCAATATTAGTTATCCCAACATGCACCATTGGTGGGAAGGTAAAATGGTGTGGCAGTGGTGGAAAATAGATGTAAGAAACTACAAGGCAGGTCCTCAACAATGAAAACTGGCCCCACCACCTGGGCACACACCCAGAATGAGAGCAAGGGCTCAGCTGTTAGTGCTCCGAGCTCACTGCAGCACTCTCCACACCAGCAAAAGGGAGCGCAATCCGGTAGCCACCAAGGACCGACTGCACGCAGTGTAGTATGCACACATAGTGCGACACTGCTCAGTGTTCCAAAAGCAGTCTAGGAGCTGCAGGTGTAGTTCACTAGAAGAGCACACGCATGAGGTCCTGGGTTCAATCCCCACTACCCCACCACCCGCAAAAAGGAAATCCTGACACAGCATGCTAAACATTTCAAAACAGCTCTCATGGTAGGTTTTTTCGTGCCAGGGCTAATTTCACCTGTCACCCTGACTAAGCTGAGGGTCACCTGCATAGCCAGGGCCTTCCCAGGAAGGATCAGCATCAGGCCACGCTGGCCGAGTGAGCTGCCCGCACCAGTGGCGACAGGAGGCACTTGTGCGAGAGCCCCGGGACAACAGGCAGAGCAAGGGAAGGGCCAGGCCAGCATATCCTCTGCCTCCTGAAGCTGGTGACAGGCTCTCAGGGCTCGCAGGTCAGACCAGGCCGGGGCTCAGGCCTGCAACGCGGAGGAGCGAGCAGCTCTCCGAGCCTCTGCCTGCAGACAGCAGCCTCGAGCCCCTCAGCCTCCACTCCCAGGGGAGCCAAACCCCGCAGTCTCCATTGAGCTGCATGAAAATATCACCGAGGTCAGTTTCTCCAGGGAGCCCGAGGCATGCTGCTATGTGCACCTCACTGCAATTTTAAACGCAGTTTTTAGAGTTAGCTTCGCCTGGTGTGGCGGTCCAGGCCATAGCCTGGCACTCAGGAGTCCTGAGGCAGAGCACGGTGAAGGCCTACACAGAGCGACATGTCTCCCTAAGACCAAATGCAAAGGCTTAAGGTGGAAAGCCAACAGTGAACGGGAAATTCACAAGTGATAAAATGGCATAACGGAAGAGAACAGTCCAGAAAATGAAAGAGTGGGAAACCCGCAGCCCCATACGCTGCCCTAAGGAAGCAGGAGAGCTTGGTCCCGGTGGGACCGTGAGAGGGACCTGGCAGCCCTGCTCAAGGGCTCCCCACGGAGCCATGGGAGGAGCGGGACTAGAGGAAAACACAGAGACCAAGTGCTGGGATGACAGATGTGCACCATTCTGTTCTTTAAAGTTTTATTTTTTTCTGGAGTTGCTTATCCTCCTACATATGTGGACACACACACATTTTCACTCCTACTTTATCATGAGGCTAGTGAATTTTATTTTTTTTTCTTCTTTCTGTTTTTCTTCCCCCACCAGCACGAACACACACACACACACACACACACACACACACACACGCACACCCTCTTGCTGAGGTCAGAACAGATCCTCCGGGAAGTCACACAGAGGCCTTGAAGTCCCGCGTGACTGTATCCAGAGAGCAGGCTTTCAGATAGTGGGAGGAGAAGAGACCCCACGGGGTCCGCATCCTGCAGCTGGGCGTCCTGGAGGAGGAAGAGAAAGCCCACGAGCAGCACTCAGGAAAGGCCCTGAGAGCCGAGCCAGGCCAGGCCAGGCCAGGCCAGGCCGGACACTGATCCCAGGCTCCCAGACTGCAAGAGAAAGGTCTGCTGTCCAAGCTACTTGTTACAGTAGCTGGACTGACTGACACAGTCCTCACTCCATTACTCTCCCACAGAGACACAAGCACGACCTTTCATCGGAAGAAACCGAAAGCATTCTTACCACCCAGAGAAAAGAAATGACGCTAAAACAGGGGAGTCCCCTAGTCCCTAGGCCCTGCACAGGCATGCCCACGAGGTCTTCTCAGTTTAGATAATGTTCTCCTAACTGTGAAAAAACTGCTCATAGCACAATCTAGAGAAAGCCTCCAACCAAAAAATGAGACCAAAACAAACAGAAATAAAGCTAGTAGAACCAAAAACAAAATGCAGGAAGCAGAACATTTCAAAGAAACTATAATTAACATGCTGAACCCATGAAAAAGGGACAAAGTGCTGTAATACAGGAAAACACAAGCGCTCCTTTTTAAAAAAAATAAAATGGCCAGGCGTGGTGGTGTATGTCTGTAATCCCAGCACTTAGGAGGCTGAAGCAGGAGGATCACTGGAATTTAAGGCCAGCCTGGACTACATACTGAATTCAAGGCAAACCTGAACTGCATAGCAAGACTCTGTCTCAAAAAGGCAAAAAAAAAATAAAAGCTCAAATTCTCAAATCCAGGGATAAGAACGAAACATCCCAGACAGACAGTAGCGCAGAAAATTTATTAAAAATCAGACTTCTCCACATCAACACTGAAGGCCAGGCAGCCACGGAACACCACGTTCCGACTGGGAGGGAAAGCAGTTTCCAACACGGAGAGCTCTCAGCAGCCACGAAGTCAAAGGTGAGGTAAAACTAACTCCACTGCACGCACTGTCTCTCATGGCGCCACCAGCAGAGACACACACAGGAGGCCTGAACCAAAAGGAAGCCGCGGGGCCCACAGAAAGGGGCTCAGCACAAGTGAGGTCGCCAAACTGTCTGTGAGCAGGGGAAGTCCCAAGGTGACAGTGGTGGGGCGGCCTGAGAGGAAGCAGGCCAGACCCCGCAGGAGGACAGCGACAGAGGGACGTCCAGGGTAACAAATGGGACGGCTAAGCTTATCTGACAGCTCTGCCCAGGCGGAAAATTGTACTGAGAGGCACTTTATGGAGCTGCTGGAGGGTGCAGGAAGGCTAAAAGCAGGCAGGTGAAACACGTGAGGCACGGGGTACAAAAGGGGACACGGAAACCCGAACTCAGTCAGCGACTCCTTCAGCAGCGACCAATGCTCGGCCAGATGATGAACACGATAAATCTAACCTAAAATTGTGAACACTATAAAGACGGAGGAAAGCAAAGCTGAAGAATCTTCAAGCATCCATCCCTACAAAATCACTGACATCTTCGTATCTCAAGTTACTCAGTGCTAAAAAATGCTTCTACTTTTATTAAATTCTGTAACTATAATTTTAAGAGGAAAACTCAGTGAAACAGTCTAACTTTGTTTTTGGAATACTTAACAAGTACTCCAGGGGTCTTTGAAAGGAAAAAATAAGCCACTAAGTCCAAAGCAAAACACTACAAAAGATCTACACAAATTTTATTGGTTACTGGGATCACCGGAGGTATGTCGTATTGGGTATGTTCTGTGGATCACCATAATGTAATTCTAAATGCTGGACACTTTCAATACAGGGCCACTTTTACTATCTACATTTTTCAACTTGACAATTACCTCTATGGGTATTTCCTGGTTTTAAAATTCTAATCGTTCTTCATTTTTTTTTTAAAAAAGCAAACTTGCTGGGTGTGGTGGCACATGCTTGTAATCCTACTATTCAGGAGGCTGAGGCCGAAGGATCCCTCTGAGTTCAAAGCCAGCCTGAACTACACAGCGAGACCCTGTCTCAAACACACAAAACAAAACAAAAGCAAATTTATCACACAAGCCAGTTATAGCACTATGCTCCCTAGCCGTGGAGATTGTAGGTGCAAAAGACATCAGCCCCGTACTTAATCGGCCTAGACTACTGCACTTGTATAATTCTCTTGCTCATCCCACCAAGCTTTCAAATTTACTGTCAATGATCCTCTATCAGGATTTGCCCATCATTTTAATTTGTTATGCAGTCAAAAAAATTAATAACCACACTTCAGACTCAACTTATTAAATAGCCCGCCTGGCGGCCCTTTTACATACACACTTCTCATTAAATCTGAATGCTTTCTGTTTGAATGACAACCAAAGTAAAAATAAAGCAGTTCTGACTAGACTGTTTAAAACGCTAGATAAATATATAGGAGTTTAACTGTTTAGTGGAATTGGGGTGGTTAGTTCTTCTGAAGACTATATATGTTGGTTTTGTTTTGATGAAAAACAGTCTATTTTCCTTGTTCAAATGTCTGTACAGCTAACCTCTGGTTCTGATTATTCAACCAAGGCACTATGAATAATTGAAGGATTACCGAACTATGTAGAGCCAGCCCAGGGCAACATTAAAAAGAGGTGTACACCTGAAGCAGCAGACGCTTGGCTGTC
Source organism: Chinchilla lanigera (assembly GCF_000276665.1). Lineage (NCBI taxonomy): Eukaryota > Metazoa > Chordata > Mammalia > Rodentia > Chinchillidae > Chinchilla > Chinchilla lanigera. The sequence goes on from NW_004955410.1 coordinate 7,526,695, forward strand.
CATGCACGAAGATTTTTACAGAGAAATGAGCACTGTATTTCAAATTAGGACATATACATGTGCAATCATACCTATAATTAAGATATATGTAGTCTTGCTATTTTACTACCACCTTTTCTTAAGTAGTTAAAACAGAACCTCAATTCAGTGACTCCAAACTTTAGAAGGATATGGCTATTTCCCAAGAGGGAAAGACTTCCACCATTAAATTACCATCAAGACAGTGAAAAGCAATCTTTTTGCTTTTCCTCAATAAAAAGCACCTCTGTCTAAACAACAACCTTACAGAAATATGACCACCTGTACTTATTTTCAAAAGTTCTTAAACATATTCACGCCCTCAGAGAACTTACACAAAGCAAACGTGCAATTCATACAATGCAAATGGCACTGACGCCACGCTGGATCCCGACACACTTCCAGGCGCTTGTAACTTACATTTTACATCTGGCCATTAAAAACAAATACTTCCAAATACAGGCCACCTACAGCTCCTCAGTAAGAGGAGCATAACCTCCATCTCCCAGCCCCCTTTCTCAGAATCAACCCTCTCCAAGCCTGAGATCTTCACAGTTGCACTTGGCTCGGATGTCAAAGCTTCGCTGCGGGCAAAAACATCAAAGAAAAAGTAACACTGTTGCTCCTGGGACGCATTAGTTTAATTATGAGAAATAAATCACTCTTACCCAAACAGAAGTTTTTACAATGTAAGTTACCTTTACATCAACAAGAGCAGTTTATTGCTTTCAAAAAAAAAAAAACCCACAAAGGAAAAAGACCATTTCACAACAGTGCGTGGCGATCTGTACTCAGAATGAAGCTCATCGTAGGCTTCAGGCTGGCGCGCACATAAAGACCTTATTTGCGGCGGGTCTGCACGCTGAACTGTCAAAGCACGCTGCGTAGGTCAGATCGCCCGCTTTAAAGAAACACTGCGAGACCAACCCACGCTTAAGCCGAAAGTGTCCGCACGGGACGCGGCAGGCATCTGCCCTCGTCGGAGGCAGGAACCTCTCGCGGTCTCCCGTCTCCCCCGAGCTGCCCGATCGCAGCGCCTGCGGCGGGCAGGAAACACGAACATGGCTGAAAACGTGCGGCGGCGGCACCCCGCGGCCGCTCCCGCTCCCGCCCCGGGCCCCGCGCTCTCCACGCCCCTC